>NC_052510.1:52989502-53589502 GCF_014356525.2 Nilaparvata lugens | reverse complement strand
CACGTGAAATTCTAACCTTATCTTGGACTTTATCACCTATAAATTTGGAAGAAAAATAGCACAAGGACTACCTTATTATTTTATCTTTCAATGTTATTACATTAGTGTTATTTGCATTGTAAATAAATAAATAAATTATTTAATCACGAAATGTTTCGGCTACATGTCGTTATTAAATAATTTTAAAGGGGGACTTAGATTTCAATTTTTATTTATATCTTATAACTTTTTATTAATTCATTCATATACTAAATTATTTTTCTATTAATCTGTTGCAGAATCGCCAAGCTGTTCCGACAGAGCTTTCGTAGAAGCATGCGCCGGATACAACACGCATTCAACAGCAACGAAGAGACAAGTTCGCCCTCCACTCTGGACAGGGTACAGGTGCAGTCAGTGCCTCCCCCTCCCGAATACTCGGCCGTGCTAGTCGAGATCAACAGGAGCAGCTCAGCCGGAGGAGGAGGAGGGGGTGCCTCCTCAGAAACAGCACCTCCTCAAATGGCTAGTAGTGAGATGACCGCCTGTGAGGTGGCGACCATTTTGAGGAGTAGCTTCAGGCGAGCCGTGAGGGACAGCGCGAGCTCTGAGCAACTGGTTGATGCCGCTCTGCCCATCAGTAGGGATCTGGTGATCGCTGGTGCCCCACATAAACCAAACAACCAACCATGAGTGTTTGTCGGTCCACATAAACCCAACAACCAACCATGAGTGTTTGTCGGTTCACATAAACCCAACAACCAACCATGAGTGTTTGTCGGTCCACATAAACCAAACAACCAACCATGAGTGTTTGTTGGTCTACATAAACCCAACAACCAACTATGAGTGTTTGTTGGTCCACATAAACCCAACAAACAACCATGAGTGTTTGTCGGTCCACATAAACCCAACAACCAACCATGAGTGTTTTTCGGTCCACATAAACCCAACAATCAACTATGAGTGTTTGTCGGTCCACATAAACCTAACTAGCAACCATGAGTGGTGAGCCACTGCCCCTAGACCATTAATAAGTTGACTTGTAATTTCACTTGACATGCCGACCTTCATAATAATATTGATATACCACAGTGTACTATACTGATAGTTTTAAATTACAAATTGCCTTAAATTTTTCAACCACGTCTTGAAGTCTCTGAGAGGTTGTGTAAGACAGTACGGTTTACAATATTATCATTATACATTCGCATAAATACAGACTGACACAGATAAAACCTGAAACAGGGTTTCCTTGCGACAACCTGTACAATAGTCAAAGTCATCACAAACCTAGCGACGCGTAGCTAAAAATACGTCTTTGGGTAACGTAGCCGTCCTCTCTCCCAATACAACACAGAAGTACTCTATTTTCAATAATCCACGCCACGCAATCTGTCCCGTTGACACCAGCGTAGCGTAGCTTTCAACATTATTTGGAGATAGGACGGATACGACTTTCGAAGACTTAATATCTTCATACATGTAGCTAGTTGTATGGCGACCTTTATCACTGTTTAATTGAGTTTTAATCTGAAAGAAACTCTTGTATACTCAACTATAAAAGTTTCCATCAATTGGGCTTTTATTTTTCATGGTAACTGTTTAGGATAAATGTTCAAATAATTCGATATTACACCTCTATTTTCAATAATCAAGCACAATATAAAACCGTACTCTCTCTAAAGGGCTTTGTTAAGTTATGTGGTCCAATCTGTGTAAGTTCTGCCTCATTTAAAGTCAGCCCTTGTAAATAAAATGCAACTAATCAACTTGAATAAATGGTTATATAGTTAGAGACCAAATATAAAGAGGTTGGTCAGTTCAAAACGTCTGTGATACAGTCATGTTTGGATGCTATGCTATGTGTGAAAGGTAATATTAGCTTATCAAATTTATTATATGAACTCTCAAAAATTCCGGTTTGTGTTGACTAGTGGAGAAAATGCCTGATAAGTTATTTTTACTATTTACATTTTAAACTACTTTTAAAGACCGAGAACCAATATTATTATTTTAGTTCTGCATGGATCTTTTCCATCTTCTTAAACAGTCCTTCTTTACTTTAGTTTTCTAGAGTAATATGCCCCATTATCATAAACTGTATGTTCTCTGTAAACAAGAAATATTAATTTATGAGAACTAGTTTGTTTGGACACTTTTACCAACAATGGACGCAAAGCTGTGGAGATGTAAAAAAACGTTTATTTTTTAGAAACAAAATTTTAAAATATATACTCGTATTGCTAGTTTTGAGTAACTTCCAAATTTCAAACTAATTACTCGTCGAAAAATAGACATCTTGAAAAGTAGAGTAATTTTTTCTTAAAATATTTCGATTCTCCCTTTGAGACCCTAGTCACTAAACATGTACCTAGGTTTTTTAATCATCTCACTCTATTCTATTTGGATCTCTACATCTTCGAAAAGAAACATTATTGTATCAATGATAGAAATTTCTAAACACTTGTAAATTGGAATACTCAGTGAAAATTATAAGGTCCACTGTTTTCTGTTTATCTTACTTTCCAATGATGTTCTAATAGATGAATCTCCAGTTTAACATGCGATTCCAAATAAATATTTAATGAGTCTACATAGAACTTGTATAAATGTTTTTTGAAGTGTAAGATGTTTTTTATGTGTAAAAGAACTAACTTTAGTATTATATATAGATGATAACCTTGGTTATTGAAGAATGTTATTTTGAATTATTAGCAATGGATTCTTTTTAAAGCTTTGATTCTCAATATTACTGTATATTTTTTATGACATCGATTAAATATATAGGCTATTTATTATTGGAAATAATTATTCAAATGAAATTTGTATTTTTTGATACATAAAAGAAATATTATAGAATTCTAATAGAAAAGTTGTGACAATAATGCCTTTGAAAAAATGTGGATATAAAATTTTTGAGCTATAAGCCCCTGAGTTAAAAATGAAAAATTCTATGATTTATATTTACTAGGTACTTGTAAAATAACATGTTTACTTTGATAGAATTCTTTCGCCAAGCATAAAATTTTTCCAATGTTGACTGTAAACTAGAATCCTCAATTCACAGAGTACATCACACTCTTGAGATTTTAGAACAGGATAATTCTGTTCATATAAATGTAGTCGGTATGGTATTTTCAAGAATACGTCTCTGAGTGACTATCACTACTCGTTATTGAATTTCAAATAGTCTCTATAAAAAGATTTACCATAAAGGTATAAAAGGTATTTATTTTTCAATAGTTGTAAATATTATTCAAGCTATAAGTGTCTGGTACCTCATGGATGTTCAAACCCACAAAAACATCACCTATATGAAACCTTTTTCTCATTAAGGCTTTGTGAAGGCAAAAAAACTTTCTACTGTTGATTGAATCTCTATTGATTGATACAATAAGTACATCATCAAAATGATAGGCAGAGAAAAAATAAGGTAACCTTGTGCTATCCTCTTTGATATTTTTTAAAGTTTTCCAATTTGTCTACTATCAAGCTATCAAATGAAAAAAGTTTTCTCAGGAAAACATTTTTTACCGATCATTACTTTTTGAGATATGAGCGCCTAGTTTAAATTTTTTGGACAGATCATTTCAAATTTGGTAAGAGATAAATTTATGAAACACTAAAAATAATTTCTTAATGGCATTATTATTGATTGAATAAAACGAAAATTTCCTGAAAATATCAGTTTTCTTAATAATTTGAATAACTTCTCAAAAATTGGCATTTTCAGGGAATTTTTGTTTCATTCAATCAACAATATCATGAAGAATTTATCCTCAAAATTTCATGGATTTATCTCTTATCAAATTTTAAATGATCTGTCCCAAAAATTGAAAATTTATCTCATAACTCAAAAAGTAATGATAAAAAAAAATTCCTAGAGAACTTTTCCATTTCAATAGCTTGATAGTATACAAATCGAAAAAAAATCTGGTGTGGCGCACTCACACAACTTTCCTAGCCGTTATGAAAATTTATCACCTGATGCTAGTGTTCCCGCGCAGCTCAAGTCTTCTTATAAACAAAGATCTAAGCCAGCTGGTGACAGGACAATAACGCTGGAGACATACGAGGTCTGCTATCTCTTCATTGTGAATGATTAAATAGAATCAACAGTTGCCAACAGTTTGCAATTGGATAATCACATTTTCTCGAATTTCGAGCTTATTTTCAATTTTAGGTGAAAATGTTACTGAACATTAATTGAAGAGATTTTCATGGTAAATCTTTTCCACTCGAAATTTTTCGTTTAAATTATATCTGAGACCTGATAATTGGAAATCTAAAATCGAACTTTGCATAGACGGGGCGGAGCTCCTGAAATTTTTACAAATATGGGACTCGTGGCAGTTGATAGAGCTTATCAATGACTATTAAAGGTATGAATTTAATCAGAATCGTTGGAGCCGTTTTTGAGAGAATCGCGAAAAACCCTGTTTTTGACAACATTTTCGCCATTTTAGCCGCCATCTTGTATTGCATTTGATCGAAATTGTTCGTGTCACATACATATACTGTAAGGACCTTAAGTTCCAAATTTCAAGTCATTCCGTTAATTGGGAGATGAGATATCGTGTACACAGACGCACATACACTCATACACACACACACACATATAATACCCAAAAACCACTTTTTTGGACTCAGGGGACCTTGAAACGTATAGAAATTGGGGTACCTTAATTTTTTTCGGAAAGCAATACTTTCCTTACCTATGGTAATAGGGCAAGGAAAGTAATATTGAAAAATATCACATGTAGAAAGTTTTTTTATCCTTTTGACACAGCCTTCACAATATGATTTTTATTTGAAATGTATATAATTTGGAGAGATAGTGAGAATACTCTTTAACTGACTGAAATGGTTTTATAATTGCTTGTTAGATGATATGGTATAAATACAAGGACAATCAAAACATAATCAAAAACAATATTACTACTCATTGCGAATAATGCAGTTATCTAATCATAACATTTGAAGAATCTTTCTGGTTTCGCTCACAGGATCAGGAAGAATGCAATCATATTATGGTTCTTGAACCAATTTATTCAAGATTAATATGTGAATTAAAGAATGACTAGAATAAACAAAAACATCACAATTTTATGAATGAATAGATTTATCCTTGTGCTTTTCGATAGTCCATAATAATTTACAGAACAGTATTTTATAAGAAATAACGCGCTGAACGTTCCAACTTTATGATAAACTCCTAGTCTTCATATGTATTAACTAGTGTTCTATTGTAAAATTGTAAACCAGGTTTTATATTATTATTATTTAAGATATGTAAACAAAAAATTATTCGCTTTTATTTTGTCTAATTTGTATAAAGACACATTTTTAAGAAGTTCATGTTCTTATTATTCACCCGACATAGATAATTTAGCTGATTAATAAAAACCATATAAAAACGTGAAGTACCTACCCTTCATTATTAGAAACTTTAAAATATTTCAACAATGTGTTTTAAAGGGTACTACAAGTTTTTATATTGTTTTTATTAATTTGTACAAAAGTAGCCCATTCAAGTGAAGTGATTTTATAATCTATCTGATAGCGGTCTCTCTTTTCATTCAAAGTATGCACACTATCCATTGCATACATTCATTTCATTCCATTTCTCCAATTATGCACATTCCTTGTTTTTTAAATTCATTAATTAGATAACGAATACAGATTTCTCAAGTTCATTTGTATCCAACTGGAAATGGAAGATCTTGAATCATTATGAAAGTTCTCAATCTTTTTAGGCTTCTATCAGTACTTCCTATAAACCTAGGTAGTATATAGGAGGTCCTGCTTCTATGAAGATATGAGAAAATCACTAAACAAACATTTCCTGACAATTCTTTCAAATTTCTTTGTCAAATGATCAGTAGTTGCGTAATTTCAAATTTAATCCCCCACATTGAAGCTGCTATAAAACAGACTGCTATAATGAAAGGAAAATATGAAATAGTGGAATAATACATCAAAATAAAGGGAATTAAATTCTTTACAATCCTACGATAAGCATTCGTTTTTACGATGCACTGTTGGAGAGTTATAAGTTTTGTAAGAGCGAACAATTGGATGAAAACCTCTTATTTTGATAACTTTACACTCTTCAGAGAGAATGTAGAATTAAATGCTCTATAATCCATCCCATAACCAGCATAGATTTTTCCATGGAATTTATCAAGCTTCATTTTTGAATGGTTAGTCATGTCAGTTGAATGCATTTTTCTAAGATATAAGCGTTTAAATTGAAAAATGCAACTTTTAAACTAGCCTCATCCCTTTCGCACAAAGGGTAAGGATGGCGACTTTGATATTCACCTCCTAATTGGTCACAACAAAACTGCCAAGTCAAAAATGGTGTTTAAAAGATTCCCTTCATATTCCTTTGTCATTTTTCAAAATAGGAAAAAAATGGAGGCAAACGTGTTTTTGCAAAAATGTCACACCTCCAAGAGCGGATATCTCCAAAACTATAAAAGGTATAGAAACATTTGTGGGATGAATATTTTAGGAAATTATGTAAGCTTCAATTTTGTTCAGGATAATCATGTCCGTAACATGCATACTTTTTGAGTTAACCAAAAAAGCCTGTCCTAGCAAATAAGTCACTTAATTTGTTAGGCCTATTGCAAACTCGAATTGCAAGCATTGCGCACAACGGAGCGAAACGCTGGACTGCGACGGAAACGGGAGAGGTTCTAAGCCGTGGTTAAATAGTTGAGATAGTCCCGCTCCCGTCGCTGTCCCGCGTTTCGAACCAGTGATGCAAAACTTATTGACTTCTTTTGACTCAATCATTTATTATTGCAAGTCTACAAACTTTCACCAATCTGTTTGCCAAGCAAAATTAAGCAACCGCTTGATAATTCAACTTCCATTTATTATTAAATTACCAGCTGGCCCGGCGAACTTCGTACCGCCAAATAGTTAATACATATCATGACAAAACTTTAGCTGGATATACACCTGAGGAGGGGCGATGCGGCATTTTGCATCCAGGTGCTTCTTGCTTATTGGTTTGAATGGAAGAACTCACACACACTGAATCGGGCATGGCGTGGAACCTCCAAAGATCAATACTTTGCATCACCAGCCGCGCCTCCTCAGGTGTGCTTAGCCTTAGCTTAATCTTATGCACTATATTTTTATGAAAATTATCCAACAATCAGTATTATACTTTAAGTATTATTATTTCAGTATTATACTATACTTTTTATCTCAATATGGACTTCCTTTGTGCTTAGTTAGTTGTGTAGCAGTTTGTATTTTTAGTTATAGTTGAATGCAGCTTGCTGGGAATTGAATGGTATATCTCCTTGCTGCTGATTTTCCCGTAGCCTACATATTCTTAATTTACAGCATCTACACCCAAGTTTGGACGTCGTTCGTATAGCGGCATAATAATTACAGAATTTAAATTTTGTGAATTAGTAGGAAGAAAATTGAAAAACAAATCTACCGACGGCTGTAGGATGACGCAATGATTATAACAGCTGATTTTTATTTCTGTGTGTGGCCAGCTCACAAATTCTTCTCCCATAAGGATTACATGCAAACTTTGAAGGACCGTAGGAAAGAGTCCTGAAGTCGGATTATAAATTTTGATAGGCCATAAACCTGGTCCTGAACATAACGAAAACAACTAAAAAAAATCATCAAAATTCGGTGCACTCATAAAAAAGTTATTGAACTTCAAAATTTGAGGCTCAATTTTTATTTATATAGATAGATAGATTATAAAATTTGATGTTTCTATTGCGAATAATAAACTACGCAATTGAAATATTATCTTCATTTTAGTAGGCAAAATTTGTTTATTTTTAAAAAAATTTAGGCGAAATCTATTTTTACTCCAGAACCAGTACGATATGTCCTAGTCTATGATATGTCCATCTTATAAATGGTTTATTCTTTTGATTTAAAATGTAATTCACAAAATAATACCAAATTCACGCTAAAATTGAAAAGAAAACATGTGAATAGGAGTGTTAAAGCATCAGTTTTTATTTAATTGGAATTTAATCTAAAGAACATACAATCTAAACACTTTTTCGAATTTACATAAACCACATATTTAGCCTTTCAAGGCAAGTCTTGAAAAACGCCCTTGGCCTCCATTCTGTCGTAGGCTGCATTTGGGTCGTAGTTTCTGTAAAAAAGGGAAATTATACACTTCAAATATTTAAATACATTCAACTATTAATACTTGAAATACATTTGAGTGTTAAACTATTGTCTAACGCCGTACAAAAAACTTTATAATCATGTATTGTTGAATGATATAAAATATATTATATAAAAGTAGCTTGACCGTTAGAAAATTGATATTATTTCTTCTACCTGGAAAAACCAAAAAAACCTTCGAATCTGAAGCATCTTCATAAAACCTTGAATCTAACCATTATAATGAGAAACGCTAAGTTTTTAATTGGAAAAACTAGCAATCACTCGCTATCATTTCAATAAACACTTCGGGCTTTAATGTTTTATTAGACATCATCCAAATTTATGATTTACTAGCTGGTAACCCGTACTTCGCAAGGGTCTGTTTAAAGCACAAATAGACTGAGTTTAGTTGAATAGTTCCATGCTGATATTGAAACTGTAATAATTTACAATAAAATAATAATTTGATTTGGCTTCAATCTTATGTACCTAAACATTGTATCACAGAATGAATAAATTTGTTTCAATTATTGAAATTATTAATAATCCTCGGTAAATTAAGAATCACTTTCAGAATACAAATAGCTGGTACCTATATTACTTTTTTAATTTACTTTTTAGCTGGTATATTGTACAACTCGATAGCACGGTGCCAAATCAATCTATGAATTATAGACCTATCTTATACCAAGATATTTCTCTCGGCCCAATTCGTGTCTCAGATGGATAAGTTAATCTGTTGGTCCCAGCTTCCTAAAAACAGTCGTTAGATCATGTCAGAGGCCCTGAAAATGATTAGATGCGACCTTAAAACTCTGATACCAGACCTGAGCTAGCCTAAATTCTACAGCGTATGTCCGGAAAGTAGTCTTAATGTATTTTTTCCGACGCACATTGCAGAGTGTTGCGGCTGTTATGATTATGGTTTGAGTCATGGGATTAAGGCCAACTGCGACCTGCAAGCCAGTACGTTGTATCCGCCCTGCCGGAGTGTTGTTACAGGCATTTCCAAGAGTGACAACAGGCATGTTCCTCTCGCGAGAGAGTTCAAAATAAAGCGGCCGCAGCGCAACTTTGAGCAACACAGTGTGCCGAGGTCCCAGACTTTTTAGGAAGTGTTGAACCATAAAAATGGGTTGTACTCAAACATCCAAGACTCATCTTCCGTGATAGCATTATCTAAAAAGGTTGGGTTCTCGTCACACTGTGTCGCTTAAGAAAGCGCTGCGTTTTAAACTCTGATGCGCTAAAAAAACGTTTTTCAAGCGGGCCATTCACTATCCGATTTCTTGTCCAACTATGTTGGATTGGTATTAAGGTCAATAGACATATCTTTTATCACGGCTCTACTCTGGAATGTACAATGGCGTCAGGAAAAAATCATTACATTCCGGCCTGAGCATATGTAGGTGACAGGCACTGACAAGGTGACAATACAATAACAATCTGGTGTGGCGCACTCACACGACTTTTCCTTGCCGTTAAAAAAATTCATCACATGAGGCTAGTGTTCACGGGCATCTCTTATAAACAAATATCTGAGCCAGCTGGTGACAGGACAATAACGCTGGAGACATACAAGGTCTGCTATCTCTTTATAGTGAATCATTTATTAGAATCAACAGTTGCCAACAGTTTGCAAAAGAATAATCACATTTTCTCGAATTTCGTGCTTATTTTCAAGTTTAGGTGAAAATGTTACTGGACATTAATTGTAATGTCAATCTTTTCCACTCGAATTTTTTTGTTTAAATTGTATCTGAAGCCTGATAATTGGGATTCTAAAATCAAACTTTGCAAAGACGGGGCGGAGCTCCTGAAATTTTTACAGATATGGGACTTGTGGCAGTTGATAGAGCTTATCAATAACTATTTTAGGTATGAATTTAATCGAAATCATTAGAGCCGTTTTTGATCAAATCGCAAAAACCCCTGTTTTTGACAACATTTTCGCCATTTTAGCCGCCATCTTGAATTTCATTTGATCGAAATTGTTCGTGTCGGATCCTTATATTGTAAGGACCTTAAGTTCCAAATTTCAAGTCATTCCCTTAATTGGGAGATGAGATATTGTGTACACAGACGCACATACACTCATACACACATACAGACCAATACCCAAAAACCACTTTTTTGGACTCAGGGGACCTTGAAACGTATAGAAGTTTGAAAATTGGGTACCTTATTTTTTTTTCGGAAAGCAATACCTTCCTTACCTATGGTAATAGGGCAAGGAAAGTAAAAATCTCAAGTTACCTGTAGAATTCTGCGTATCTCTGCTTCCTAGGTTCAGCCACCAAAAATTTGTAGGCAACCCCAGTAGCCACTGAAGCTGCAATGGCAATAACCAGATCCTTTTTGGTTTGAGTGTAAAGCATCCGCCTCATTACGGGCTTTGCTATAGCCTTGGCAGACATCTGAAAACAACAATTATAATATGAACCAAATTCTGTATCACAAATTTATCAAGAATAGCTAACTTGAATAAATCACTAATCACTGTGAAAGTTGTAATGCTCAATCGAAGTGCCAGTTATGATATCATATTACAAAACAAGGTACTAAATATCATGAAATAGCGTCTAGTGCAAATGGCACTTCAATTTCTACACTCTTACCAAATGCATATAAATTTCGGCAAGCGCGAGAGTTTGGATGACTACTGTGCCGCCGCTTTCCATCACTCCACCCGTATTTAGCAAGGCGCTTGGAACTTGGCGAGAGTGTGGCGCTGATACATTGCATATAACCTTGCTGTGACTAGATCCCAATCTTTAATTACCGTATTCAACTTTGCCAATGATAGTATAATTATGTAATATCAGCAAGAATCCTTGACATTTAAAATCAAATATTATACACAAACTGATGCATACAAAATACAAGGGGATTTAGAAACTTGATGCAATCAAGAAAATTATTGTCAGCAATCTGCTATCTTCCAGACTTCTCAAAGTAGATAACTGTAATATCAAAACATATAACTCATGCAACTGTATATAATACTAAATTTACTGGTATTTATCATGAGAATAGATTATATACAAACCTTTAAACTAAGTTATTACACAGCAGAAATTTATAACAATCTAGAATCAACTATTGTAGCTGATCCACCTCTGTGAAAATAACAAGGTCACTCGATCAGCAGGGTAGAAGAAAATCATAATATCGCATCTCCAAAAACTATAGCCTAACGTATAGTCAAACTGTGTAATTATGAAGATAACCTAGAAGATAGGCTAGGACATAATCAAATCAAGATTTTTTATTTGGTCATGATTGCAAGTTTGAGTTATTGCTTTCAAATAACAATATGCTGATATAATTCAGAATGTTTTTTAAAAGCAGAAAGCATGTTTCTCAAAAAATGTTGGTGCTGTATAGTTTGTCTATACTCCATTGTATTTTCAGGGATGCGATATTTTGCCTACCAGCAAAGGCCTTTTGTATATTAAACCTATAAAAGCTTGAGCATGAGCACTGGAGGTTAGTTAGAACTTTTCTCACAGGAGCATAAATCTAGCAAAGCGCAAATCGAATTAATAAATTTTCCATTGAGAAGTTTGATTGTCAAGCTATGTTCTTGAAAGCATATTTACATACAGAGCTATAAGTAAGCGTTTTATAAACTGAAGGATGATTGAGAATAGGTTGAGTTATGTCTGGTTATTTGTCAGTCTCAACTTGTTTTATTCTGACTAAAGGAAAAGGAAAAAGATATCATATCTTAACTTTCATAAATGCTATGAACAGGCATATGCTATATCCAGTTCATCTTTCAAGGATTGACATTTCAAACGGTTTTGAAAGTTCAACGTTTCTGGTGCAACCTTACAGATGATTTCAGTTATCAACACAATAAATATTTAATATTGATTCCAGGTGTGTTTTGACATATTTGCCATTACCCTAGTACCTACTATAGTAACTATATAACCATGGTTATATAATTACTCTAGTAACCACAGTATTTAGATGAAAATATACTAGTAGTTCTGTGAACAGTAGAACTCACGCAGTATACTCATCTACAAGTACCTGATTGAAACTACAGACCTCATGGAAATACAGCAATCGACTGGCTTCTCCACACATCTGTGTAATCACTTGTCAGCTGATTTATGATGAATAATTCTATAGTCTGATTTTTACTCTAATATTGGCGTATGAAGGAGGCTCCTTTTTCCTTTTATATTATCGTTGAAATGCAAAATTTCCAAAAACCTTGTATATACGTCGACGCGCAATCAAAAAATAGAAAATACCTGTAAATTTTATGAAAATCTATTACCGCGTTTCGCTGTAAACGCGCAACATATAAACATTAAAACATTAAGAGAAATGCCAAATCGTCTACTTGAATCTTAGACCCCACTTTGCTCGGTCAATAATCTTCTTGATTATATAATATATAATCATATATAATATATATTATATACCGTGCTAGTACCTACTATCTTATTTAGCCTTGCATGCCTTTTCAGATGACAAATTCTCATACACAGATGAACAGCTCTCGTTGTATTATAGGCCTTATGTATGCTTTTTAACACATTTCCTCTATGGGATATCTCTTCCCTTTGAGTAGCGGAAGCGACGGATTTCTTGAAGCTTTATCTAATATATTAATGGACTCCCCAACCACAAGTCACTCAATATTTCTGCTAGGCTTGAGGCACCTCAACACATGAGGTACCGTATTGAGAGTGGTCTGACAATCTTCAAGTAGGCCTATTGTGAAAATGAGATTTGACATGATATCAGCCTGCACACAGGGACAATAGTAGCATCAACTTTTTGTTGCAGGAGTATATGGAACTGGAAACGCCATGCTCACAAATGTCCAACTCTGCATTCATGTAGCAATACCAATTCCCCTGCATGCTGCGTGCTATTGGTCTAGGTATAGAAGTATTTAGGTATGTGTTGGTCTCATGGTCTAGTCCACTTCAGTCCAGCTGAAGGCTAAGGGCCAAACCACAATAGCAATCTTTTCAGTCAGCACGACAGATAAGAAGCTCTCTGATTGACTGGACATGAAGCTAATCCAAAATGCCAACCCAAACAGCCGAGAGCTTTGTCCAGTTTGCCATTAAGGTTCAATTCAAATTCAAAATAAATTGTTGAAACCAGCTATTCCTTTCATGTGTTAAATTTTGCATGCATCTATTAATTGAAATGGCTTCACAAAGGAGTGAGCTTTTAATTTATTGTTCTCAAATAGTAACAAATCTCCACAGCTTACCGTGGTATGCAATAATAATGTCATTAAACTGCAATCAATTTCAAATGAAAAATAAATACCTATGCCTATAAATAGAGAAAAATACCTATATTATAAATAAATTATAGAATGGCATTTTTAAACTATCAACTTCTTGCAAATAACGCCAGTGAAAAAAGTTTGATTTGCAGTCAAAAGAAGGTAAGTTACCGGTACTGCAAAAGAAGGTACGGTAGGTAGCCAATAACTTCCACATTTATGCAAGTGGATGATCTTATTTCCCATATCCCAGTGTGCTGTGAAGAAAATGGTGAAGGTACCACTACCAGCTACCACTTAGAAGACATTTCCAAAAGTACAAAAATGAATTTTAATAAGTAGGTACCGTAATGGAAAATGTTTAACCAAAAGATATTCAATTGGGAGAAAACTGCAAAATTACAAAAATGACTTTATTCTTAAACAAAATTAAGCAAATTGTAAAATATTCATACTTATTAATTAAAGTTTGTTGGTGTACTTAATACTACTAAATTTAGATTCATTAACATTAGCCTAACGGTACCGTAGGTAAGTATGGGACTTTGTGTTCTATTGGGACGCTTTGGCACAGTAAAAGCTTAACCTGAATTACTTTTGCTGATGAACCACATTATAAAAAATGAGACTCGATATAGATTTGATCCAGTTTAAAATGAAATTTCTTTTGTAAAGTGCAAAGCTTGAACTCGGAATAAACCACAAGCAAAACTTGAAATGATAAAGATTTAATCAAATTTAAAATAAAATTTTGTTTTGTTGAACTTTGCAAATTCGATTAAATGTACGGTATATTATTCGTCATGTAGTACTATTATCATTCCTGATAGAGTTTGAACGATTTCAATTTTCGACCATTTTTGCAAAAATTCAAGATTCATGGACTTCATGATAAATGCAAATCTCCTAGATTTGTTTGATATTCGGGCAATGGATAGAGGTAGACCTAACAAGTGTTGTGCTATAATATGTGACGTTTCATTCACAGGGTGAGATATTCACTGAAATATAAAATCTTTCCTCCATTTTCGGATCAGAAAAATCACTCATCTTCAAAAAATGCTTATAAATCAAGAATAGGAGTGAATTTTGCCAATCTGATGACATATTATTGTTCCTCTCGTCAAGTAGGCCTACTATCATTTTTAGAGATTGAGTGATTTTAATTTTTGACCATTCTTAATTGAATTGAGATTGCTTTCATATATTTATTTGGAAAATCTTGTTGGAGCATTGCATTCTAATCATTTGTATACAGATAATTTAGCCCATTCATGTAGGCTACAATCAGACATTTCTTTACTCAAAGTATGAGGAATCGAACAAAGAATTCTGAAAACACTTCACTCACATGAGCTACTTTTAATGAATTAATAAAAGCAATATAAACATCTTGAAGTAGCCTACTCTTTATTTTTAAATACTTCAAGATTTTTATATTGTTTTTATTAAATAATTCTGCTAGTCGAATACTGTCTGGACTCAGTATGAACAGTTTCCGACCCTACCAAATGTAAAATATACCGTATCATAAAATTATTATCAATTGGGAAACAATCCCATTAAATATACAGAAAAGAAATCTGATCTTCCAGAAATCCATAAAATTAATTCTCTACATGGAGTGATTTATTATGAGCAATAAATTTTTAATGTTGAGACCTTCAGTATACTTAATAATTTTTGCTTGATTACCTTAGTAGCTTTCTTATCAATAATATTATTTTAAGCTTCCTTTTCCTTGTGCTAACAATTCTATCACAGCTCACAGATATCAACATTCTTATAGTATCACAACAATCGTCGTTGACAGTAGGCTATTTAATGGAATAATCGTGTCATTGGAATTTGTTTTCTCTACCGATAAAATAAATAATCGAATTGCTCATTATTTTTGACAGGGTAAAAATAAGGATTATGGTCAAATGGAAAGTGGAGTTGGTAGTAGGCCTACTGTAAGTCAAAATATATAAGAAGGAGAGAACATGAGTTTCTCTTGTTAATATTGGATAAGTTCTGTAGCCTATTTCGAAGTTTTAAAAAAATTAACATGGTGAGTGATTTTGATTGATATCATCTAGGTACATAGATTCTTGACGATTTCCTATACTCTTTTAAGAGTCTCCAGGGAGAAAATTTAATCTAAATCAAATCAAAGTATAACGTAACTTTTTCTGCACAATTCTTCCATTTATTTCACTTTATAATTTCTAGAACATCACCAATTTTAAGGATTCAAAAAAAAGATTAACTTGGTGAGAGATTTCGATTAATATCATCTACATAGATTATAATATAACGTACCGTAACTATTTTCTGCACAATTCTCCCATTCATTCCACTTTACAATTTCTAGAACTTTCACCAATTTGAAGGAGTTAAAGTCTCCATTTCTTCATCTTAAATTTTTGTATTATTTTCTCTCTATCATGGCATGTGATTGATTCATTTTATATCACTCACATTAACAATTATGGTTTAAATATTATTCCAAATATTTCTCACTCCTATAGAGGATTGTTCTTCAAACTAAAATTCCTCAACTCTCCAATTTGAGGAGATTGCTTTTATATATTTTAAAAATCTTGTTGGTGCATTGCATCCTGACAATTGTATATAGATCATTTTGCCCCAAGTACAATCAATCATTTCTTTACTTGAAGTATGAGGAATCGTACAAAGATTTCTACTAGAGAGTTTTTTTTGTAAATTCTGTTTTTTTTTTCAAGTATCTCATTCAATAATATTAAATCCTGGAAGATAGAGAATAATAAATCCGAATCAAATGACATATATCATGTTCATTAAAGTTGGAAATCTTCATTATCATTATAACATTTTCCTATTTTCTGAAAATAAATAAATTCTAGAAAATTAGCTTCCAGATCTTACGTTGTTTTAATTGACCAAGACTAGAAAGATATTGCCATAGCCACCTCTAATGTATTGTAGATAGGTCCACGTTATAATGACAGTGGAGATAAAGATAGGAGAATAGAGATGCCGATTCTCTGAATTAATTAATTATATTACTACACAGTCAAAAACATAATTGGCATCGTTGTGGACCTAGAAATGGATTGTATCACCGGCTCTGCTGAATGATAGACAAGGATAGCAAAACCAAAGTTGATAAAATACTGTCATTATAACGTGGACCTCTCTATAGAGGTGGCTATGCTATTGCTGATGGTTAACGTTTCCAAGTTATTAAGGGATTTCCAATAGAGATCAATCATATTAGGATTTTTTGTTTCTGGTTCAGGACTTTTTAATACAATAGCTGATTGATTGTGATTATTTCTCTCAGTTTCAGGTGGAGAGGTGCCTCTGTATTATCCTTTTCATAACATCCTTAGTTTGTGAGTTTTTTATCATTTGTTTATGTTTTATTATAGCTCATTTACTATTGTGAAGTAATATTAGAACCCTGATATATTAACGTGAATACTCTACCAAAATACTCAACCACTGTACAATCAAGTCTCTTACAAACGTTTCAACTTCGCACACGTAATGCAAACGCAACCCTTAATTTAAATTTCAAGGCCCGGTACCTATCATTCAGGAATTTAGGCTCGTATTACATTGAGCCACTAGTGAGTCGCCAGAGATCAACCATTGGAGGGTGTGTGTTAGAAAGTTCGGGTTGTGGCAACCCGAGTGAGCCACAAGCCGGCCACCAATAGACGAGCCATATAGAGCTATATTGAAATAGGTATACTGAAAGGAACACTAATTTATGTTACGAGCATAAGTGAATATTCAATCTAGCCTATTAAGAGCTAGAGATAGGTACCGGTACCGTATTATTGAGTTAATATTATTCGTTCAATAGGCAATACCATAGAGAAACAATAGCTTGAGTAGATATCTCATGGTATAGGGCGTTTATGTCGCAACTTTTACTGTTATCTCAAGCCGATAGTCAACGTAATTCTTTCCCAAAAAGGTGTGTGACGCTGGTAGTCTCTCATATTGTGTTGTTCATACACTCTCACCCGGCCAAAACAGTAAAAATCTACAATAATCTATAGCAATCGACTTGAGATAACAGTAAAAGTTGCGACATAAACTCCCTACACCATGGGATATCTACTTATGCTATTGTTTCTCTATGGCAATACTCAACTGACAGTAGGTTTACTGGAAAGCCACTCTAATTTCCGTTGAAAGCATGAGTGAATATTATTTTAATCTAGCTTATTAAAAGTTAGAGATAATTGATGAGTGATTATTAAGCGTTTGATAGGAAATCCTCATCGTACAGTATTTTCAAAATTATTCCAATCTTGTAATAGGTAAGCTACTGAAGAATAAAATACTCCAAAATTTATTCAAGTTAGGCTATTTTCATCAGATATTTAGAATAGACTCAGAAAAATGTTAATGTATTCTCCTACTCAGTCATTCATCCTAAAACAGTTTGTACATTATCCAGTCGAATACATTATTATATTATTAATAGTGATTATTATCTATTTGATTATGATAAATTTGAATTGTGACCTTTTAAAATGAAATAAATGAGATAAGAATAATAATATCGAGTGACCTGGCTGGCTCAGGTCTGGTGTCAGAGTTTTCAGGTCGCTACTGATCAATTTCAGGGCCTCTGACATGACCTAACGACTGCTTTTTAGGCAGCCGGGACCGACGGCTTAACGTGTCCATCCGAAACACGGGAGTGGCCCGAGATAAATATCTTGCCCAGGCCGGGATTTGAACCCGCGCCTCTGAATCATAAAGCCAGCATCTGATCCACTCGACTGCGGCCACTCCTGATAAAATAAATGAGATATTTCAACAGTGGAATGCATTTTCAGGTAGCGAAGACTATAAGGTGAGATCAATCAGTAAAACACAGTACGGTTGGGGACATTCGCCTTACTGGGATGTGAAGAGTCAAACTTTGTACTTTGTCGATATCTATGGAGGATCAGTGATCAGCTACAAACCGTCCACCAGGGAACGGTTCACAGCCAAAATCGTGGATGGACGTGAGTAAAGGCTCCTGAAATAGACTATACTTTCCTTCATATCCATTTCAAAATACTGTACTTACCAAATTTATTTTTCCATACTCATTTTTTAATTGTGAGATGGAAATCTGAAGTAATCATGTGTAAATGCTATTATCAAGGCCGGTTGACGGTGGCTTATCATCACTTACACCATTTTTGTAAAAAATCCATTCCTCCTAAGTGATATTAATTCACATTTTGCTATTAGAAAAAACGACTAGGCGGACCTGCCGAAAGATCTCGTTGTCACAGTGAGTGATTAATTCATTTATTGTAAAATATCTGACTGCTAGATGTTTTTTCTAATAGCAAAAAGTGATTTAATAATAAGCAGTTCGTGATGGAGAACAACATTGAAGAATGATAATAATTTATTGAAGTTATTTCGCTTATTTTATTGTAAATTTTTCCAAAATAGTGATGTCCTTTTGTTAATATGATTTTGGTAGTTCGAAATTCATAGATCAGAGGGTTGATATTAAATAATATTGAGTATCAAAAGTATCCTCAAAGTTTGCAGATTTATCAACTTAAATTACACCTATTTTTATTCTCTATTCTTATTCTTAATTGTTTTTACAATGAAGCACAGATCGGGAGAGAAAAACTAAGAATACCTTGTACTATTTCTTGTAGGTAGGTACCGTATATTTCAATTATTGCTCTGAACCCTGTATTGGCTTTAGACAGTTTGGAAGTTATTAACAGGGTATTCAAAAATTAATATAAAGGCTAATAGGACATACTTATAATAGGTGATACATATGTTATATGGAATTAAAAAAAAAACTTTTTTATTGAAAATAATATTTCAAATACGGTACGCATATAATTATTAAAATCATAATCAAATGAATTGTCACTACAATGATTCTATCGATTATTAAAACACATAGAATTTGTCAAATCATTTTTTCGTTTCTGTAAAAATATAGTGTAATGAATTTAAAATTCATTCATGAAATCATGAATTTCTTTTAGAAATTTCATGAACTAAATTCTACCTGCCTGACGCCTATAGCCCCACTATAGAACAATGAACTTTTTTTCATTAGGTACCAAACAATATCTATTATTATCTCAATTGTACTTATATCCACCCTTATTACAATATTTGCAAATGTAGTACAATTTATAACAAGTTAGGTAGTTGATGAATAATAATTATAAATAATAATGAATGTGATAATTTTTTATATCACCATCAACTGATATTGAAGCAGACGTGGCAATACCGCCAAGATCATGTATTTTAGATCATTTCATCTTCTAATCTCAATACCCACGCACAAGTTGATACCGTGCTCATCTACTAGCTCCGTAAATATTTACGAAGGTAGTGGCTCATCACACATGCACTAACATCCATCAAAACAAAAATAGATTATTTGATCTTTAAAAAATGAAACCATTCTCAAGTTTGTATTCTAGACAAAATATGCATTTTTCAATTTTATTGAATCTAATACTATAGACTTTTCCACATTTTATGATGCTATCAACTATTTAATTTAACCCATTATTGATTATGATTTTTGTAATCGAATCTTCCCACACATAAGCTCTGCTTTCGTGGGGCTTACATTCATTCATTTAATTTTTTCTTTTTTTCTACATATATGTATTATAGCTACCGGTATGTAGTTATTATGGTGGCATATACCAATTGACAGAATCCCAAACGACCGAAACGCTATATTTTCCCAAACGGCCGAAAACTACTTTTCTCTCAATTGGCAGAACGCTTTCTGTCATTTGCGACAAACTAGAGAAACTTTCTGTCGTTTGGGAAACCTATCACTTTCGGTCGTTTGGGACTCTCAACACTTTCGGTCGTTTGGGACTCTCACCACTTTCGGCTCAATGCAACAAACAACGTTTTCTGTCGATTGGGAAAATTCTTAAAAGTTTTCTGTCATTTGGGATTCGGCTGAATGAGAAAGTTCCAGTTTCAATACTTCATTAATTCTGCCAATTGGGAAAAAAGCAGTTTTCGGCCGTTTGGGAAAATATAGCGTTTCGGTCGTTTGGGATTCTGTCAATTGGGACCCTACGGTTATTAAAATAAACTATTGGAATTGATTTATCTATTTTCATCTTGTTTTTGCATTGGCTAATGTCTATTTTCAACTTATGGATGTAAGACAGCAATAAAAAATAAATAAATAAGAATTGAATTGTCTTTTTTTCTTTAGAGCTACTCTTGAATATAAATAAAAAATGAATTTAAAAATAGCCGAAACATGTAGGCTACCGTTGTGACTAAACAATTTCAAAAAGGGTACTTAGATATCTATTTTTATTTATAATAATGGAATTGGTTGGAAACTAATACGATTTTTGCATTACAGCTAATGCAACAGCTAGCTTGATAATACCATACGAAGGAATGGATAATAAATTTGTAGTTGGTGTGAATAGTAGTGTGGCGAATATAACATGGGATGGCAGAAGCAATACAGCCAGCTCACCATCTGTCATTGCAGAGCTCACCACCAACAAGACACTTCACTCCCACACTGGCAAAGCTGATCCGAAGGGCCGGCTTTGGATCGGTAAGATCGTCATTTATCAATTATCGAGCTCTATCCTTATATCTTCTTTCTCATACAACATCCTACGGTAAATATAAATAAAAATAGAAATCTGAATACCCTTTTCCAAATTATTTAGTCACAACATGTTTCGGCTATATGAAACATGTGACTAAATAATTTTAAAAAGGGTAGGTACTCAGATTTATATTCAAAAGTAGCCCTAAAGAAAAAAGACAACATCCTAAATAATTGGTTGATGCAAAATCAACTCAATTTAGTAACAAAGCATTTTTGAAACTGATTTCAATCAAAACCCATTCTCTCAATTTTAAGATTATTCACGTTTTGAATAAAATTTTACTCATTTTATATTGTGATGATTTAATAATTCGATCTCAAGCCAGTATGTGCAAGTGCTGCAGAATCAGTCCACTTTATAAATGAGAATGATTTTCAGTTAAGTGTGACTCCAATGTGATGACGTTAAGTGTTGGGCTGATCTGGATGCACGTAGTGTTGGGCTGATACTTGTAGTCGACTGATGCATATCAAACTCGATACAGGTGACATCTCAGTTAGCATTGCTTCATGTTTGTAGTAGACGGCTGCATTCCAAATTCAATACAGAGTCACATAAATTTTGTATCATATTTGTAATTATACAATGTACATTTCAGGCTTGAAATGACAATGTAATTCGTTTTTTGGAAAAGAGATAGACGCTGCATACAGGATTAATTTAGGTGAGGATTAATTTAGGTAAGGTTTGGTTTTTTGATATTTTCAGCTTTCAAGGTTTAGAGTTCTGCATACAGGAATAATTTAGGAGAGGATTTTTTGAATCAATTCTTTCATGATACTGTGACTGTTCTTCTGAATTCAAAGTTGTGAATGTGAACATGGATGGCAATTACCTCCAGGTAATGCAGTAGTGTTGAAGTTTGAGATACAAAGTCAGCAATAAGCATTGGCATTGCTATTGGCGTATGCTTTGGTGTCGGCTTTGGCATCGGCGTTGATATTGGCATTGGCATTGGCGCAGGCATTGGCATTGATTTTGGTGTTGGCATCAGCATTGGCGTAGCTATTGGCATTGGTGCAGCATTGGCGCAGATTTTGGCATTGGCGCAGGCATTGATATCAGCACAGGCATCGGCGTTGATTTTGGTGTTGGCATCAGCATTGGCGCAGGCATTGGCGTAGCTATTGGCATTGGTGCAGCATTGGCGCAGATTTTGGCATTGGCGCAGGCATTGACGTAGCTATTGGCATTGGCGCAGGCATTGACATCAGCACAGGCATCGGCGTAGATTTTGGCGTAGTTATTGGTGTTGACATTGGCGTAGTTATTGGTGTTGACATTGGCGTAGTTATTGGTGTAGGCCGCAGCATTGATTTTGGTGTTGGCATCAGCATTGGCACAGATTTTGGCATCAGCATTGGCGCAGATATTGGCTTTGGCGCAGGCATCGGCATAGATATTCGCGTTGGCATCAGCACAGGCATCGGCGTAGATTTTGGCGTAGTTATTGGTGTTGACATTGGCGTAGTTATTGGTGTAGGCCGCAGCATTGATTTTGGTGTAGATATGTCACACTAGTTCGAAAATCACACAAATGTTCTTAACACTCTTCATGGCGTTCACTTGTTACTGATTTCGAGATTCACATGATAACTATTTCAATGTTAATGTCTGTGCTGTACCTGTTGTCTTAAAATACTTATAAACTAAAAAGAAAAACTTTGATTAGGCTATCAATACAATCTAATACACATAAAAATTATTTTAAGTATCTATGAAATGGAAATTTGTTAACATCTTATTATACAGTCAGCAATACATAAATTGTGAAATATGGACATATCAATGATAAATTTAAAAAAAAAATCATTCATTTATTCACTGTTCAAATATCAACATTTTAATCCATTCTTCAAAATAGAAATATAATTTCATAACACCCTGTATCATTATCAAAATTGTAAAAAACAAACATCATAACAACACAACAAAAATTTAATTTCAATACATATTTCAATAATTTCAGACATTTGGTCTTCTATTCAATCATTTCATAATATATTTGCATTTCATTATTATTTAATATAACATTTCATTTATAGCATGTTCATTTCACATTTATGATTTATCATTCAGGGTTTCAAAATTATTTAGTTTTAATTTTGTTCAAAAATTGTATAAAAAGCAAATTATTTAATATTATTAATCATCGTTTGTTGGATACTATAGTTTATTTCGACTCTTCAATGTTCTAAACACAAACTACATTTCATGACAAAACTTTACTATCAAACATTAAACAAGAAACCATTCAAAACATCAATAATATTTTGCTTCAAAGGCAAACAATATTCATAAGTAATCATCATTTTGCATCTATGGCAATCAACATTATTAATCATTATTTTGCATCTATGGCAATCAAAATTATTAATCAACACAAAAAATATTATCTCATTACTGCCTCTCTAAGTCATAACCTCTGTTATTCCTTCTTTAGGCAATAATGGGTTTCCATCTCAAAAAACAATCACATACCAGCAAAATTCTAATCAACAAACCCACTAAAAATTCTACATACACTCCAGCATCCATTTCAAACGATAATCAATCATATCAAAATTTATAGAACAAACAGTTTTAAAATTAAAAAAAAAATCAATTACAAAAACTTATTTCAAATAATAATATAACAAAACGTTTTAAATTAACCAATTATTTTTTAAAATAATTTAAAATTTAAAGACTGTATAATAAGTATAAACATTTCAAGATTATGATACAAAGATGATCAAGATGAAATACTGGGTAAATAAGTTCCCTAAAAAATACAAACAAGAGAAAAGAAAACTGGGTAAATAAATTCCCTAAAACAACACACACAAAATTGATAAACTTCACATAAGTGATACATGATGAAAAAATATGTCACAAGCAAACAATTCTTTACACAACAATGGATAGATTTTAGAAAAGTTAAGTTTTATCAACAAATTAAAGATTAGGAAAATAAGCTACTATTTCAACTTCTAATATTATTTCAGAAAAAAATACAAATTTAAATGACTATGGACAAGATTGGTTAAGATATGCATCATAGAAGAAATTTACTGAATATTACACAAAGACAGGAAAGAATCGAAAATTGAAAAGATTAAGGGCCAAGAAAAATAGGCTACAGGAAAGAAAAAGATACAATTATGGACTCTTACCATACGTAGTATTTACGGTCATTGCTATTCTGAATCCCGGCATGACACAGGATTCCTAATCATTGTGTGTTGGGGAATACCCTTTCATCATGTGATTTATTGTCATCATCTTGTAAGTAAGCAACTTAAAACAACCTTTGAATACTAATACATCAATGGAGACTTTGCGTTTTGTTTTCTTCAAGAACATGATATTATCCATGGGTTCATTTGTTTTAACAAGCCATTTTGCTTGCAAAAGTTGGTCATGTTCACTTGAGAATGCATAGCATACACCTTTTCAATTCTCAGTTGAAAGTTGAACTCATCAACTTGACTCAAAGCAAGATTCATTTTGTTTACATTTTTCCTAACCTCTACAGAAACCTGTCTCATGTAATCATTCACTTTGTTCATAGTTTTCCTAACCTTCAATGTAGCAATATTACTTTCATGATAGTTGACTTTCAGTGAAGACAACTCCCTACCTACTTCTTTACTCAATTCTACTGTCTCACTAGGGTTGACTTTTTCAACAACAGTAACTAGGCCTACATTGTCAGAAATTTGAATGAGTTGATCTTGTAACTTAACACTACTATCATCCTGCTTCAATTTGTTTTCATCTTTCAATGTTTCATGTGCATTTTTCAATAGAAGGTTTATACTAACCTGCTCTAGTCTAATGCTAGTACATTCTTGCTTCATATCATCAAACCTAGCATTTTGATTTTTAAACATTTGGTCTAACTTAGCATTTTGCTTATCAAATTTAGCATCTAACTCATCAAATCTTTGTGTTAAGAATGCTATAAGATTCAGATCATTTTTAATGTTTGCCATTTTGTAATATGCACTGATTCATTAAAACTTGATCTCTCTTGAACCGACTTCCCACTCAGCAACAAACCATTCATAACCTATCAAGATATCTATCCACTAATAATTTCTATAACCAGGGATTTCATGGTGTACCATTTGGGACATATTTATTTTGTAATTCGGTCCCACCACAGGGGTAACATTTGCCGTGGTATCAATTTTTCCTTAAACGGTTGGAATAGCATTTAACACCTATCACCTAAGGAAAGTTGTCGGCTCCAATAAAATAGATTCTTGATAAACTGTGAATGGATCTATTGCCTATGAATGAGAAATCCAGTTTTCAGAGCAAATTAACTTATAATCTTCAGATGAAAATTTTGACAAAACACAGAAATATACAAAGAACAATTATAACTTACAAGCCTAATGATTTCAGAGTTATTACGAACTAAAAATACTTATCTAGTTTACAGTTGAAACACAGTGGCTATTGGCTTTACTACATTAACAACTAAATCTGACCAAAACAGCACAAAATTTTATATAAAACTCAATCTACAACATTAATAAACGAAAATGATTTAGAGCAAAACTCTACGACAACAGTACTTGTAGCAAGCCATTTTTCAGAAGAAGGTCGAACAGGAAAAAGACACAAGTTGCCAGTCACGAAAGACAACGCCTCCCACATTACAGACACGTCATAAAAAAATTATAACTTATAAGTTTAGAATTCACATTCTACATCTGTTCTCAATAAAACTTTATTTTAAAAATGTTATTTTAAATTTTTATACATATCTCGATTTAAATAAACCATTTATCTTTTAAAATAATTTGTTAACCCTGCCTCGGTGACATTATGGAACAATGCAACAAACATTTACGATAATAAATTCTCCATCAAAAAGTTTATCCGTCTATTGATAACTCTGACATTTACTATAAAGTTCCATAGATCTCGAATTGAAGATTCGATTCCAATGTGAGAAGAAAAATGTAATATTACAATACCAATTGACAGAATCCCAAACGACCGAAACGCTATATTTTCCCAAACGGCCGAAAACTGCTTTTTTCCCAATTGGCAGAATTAATGAAGTATTGAAACTGGAACTTTCTCATTCAGCCGAATCCCAAATGACAGAAAACTTTTAAGAATTTTCCCAATCGACAGAAAACGTTGTTTGTTGCATTGAGCCGAAAGTGTTGAGAGTCCCAAACGACCGAAAGTGTTGAGAGTCCCAAACGACCGAAAGTGATAGGTTTCCCAAACGACAGAAAGTTTCTCTAGTTTGTCGCAAATGACAGAAAGCGTTCTGCCAATTGGGAGAAAAGTAGTTTTCGGCCGTTTGGGAAAATATAGCGTTTCGGTCGTTTGGGATTCTGTCAATTGGGACCCTACGGTTATTAAAATAAACTATTGGAATTGATTTATCTATTTTCATCTTGTTTTTGCATTGGCTAATGTCTATTTTCAACTTATGAATGTAAGACAGCAATAAAAAATAAATAAATAAGAATTGAATTGTCTTTTTTTCTTTAGAGCTACTCTTGAATATAAATAAAAAATGAATTTAAAAATAGCCGAAACATGTAGGCTACCGTTGTGACTAAACAATTTCAAAAAGG
Organism: Nilaparvata lugens; assembly: GCF_014356525.2. Lineage (NCBI taxonomy): Eukaryota > Metazoa > Arthropoda > Insecta > Hemiptera > Delphacidae > Nilaparvata > Nilaparvata lugens. The sequence goes on along the minus strand of NC_052510.1, from coordinate 53,562,851 downwards.
GTACTTGGATATCTATTTTTATTTATAATAATGGAATTAGTTGGAAACTGATACGATTTTTGTATTACAGCTAATGCAACAACTGGCTTGATAATACCATACGAAGGAATGGATGATAAATTTGTTGTTGGTGTGAATAGCAGTGTGGCGAATATAACATGGGATGGCAGAAGCAATACAGCCAGCACACCATCTGTCATTGCAGAGCTCACCACCAACAAGACACTTCACTCCCACACTGGCAAAGCTGATCCGAAGGGCCGGCTTTGGATCGGTAAGGTCGTCATTTATTAATTATCGAGCTCTATCCTTATACGGTAGCTTCTTTCTCGTACAACATTCTACATAATTGGTTGATGCTACATTAAATCAATTTAGTAACAAAAAGCATTTTTGAAAATGTGTTCAATCAAACTCCATTTCTTCGTCTTGAAAATATGGAATCAAAATCTTTACTTTTGAATTTTACTCATTATCTACATTGTGATAATTTAATAATTGAATCTTGAGTCAGTATGTGCAAGTGTTGGATCAGTCCACTTTATAAATGGGAATTAATTTTCTTACTTTTATTCTTCTTCTTCTTCCTCTTCGATGGCGCTACAGCCCAAATCAAGCCCTGGCCTCCTCAATACTGAGCCTCCATCCATCACGATCTCTTGCCTTCATTCTCCAATTCCTGATGCGAAGAAGTTCTGCAGCATCCTTTGAGATGCCATCCACCCATCTCAATCTTGACTTTCCCACCGGTCTTTTGCCCCCTGGTTGTCCCATAGCCTATATATTTTTCTGGGAGACCGAGTGTCTGGCATCCGCTCCACATGCCCTGCCCATCTTAAGCGGTTCAGTCTGACATATACAGACAGGGGCTCCTCTTTATAGAGTGCAGATAATTCATTCCTGTTTCTTATTCGCCAGACACCCTCATCACATACAGGTCCGTATATTCTACACTCATACTTTTATTAGTCTGCTATTACTATAGCCTACTGTTCAAGGGTTTGATTCCTACCACGTCCCACGTTTATTGTACCAGTACCTGTAGGCTAGGCATATAAAATTTTTCAACTCATTATCTAGAATACCTAGCTAGCTAACAATGCTGAAGTAATGCATTTTTGCGAGCATGATCATCATAAAAAAGAATTATGATTTTGAATTTATGATTTCTAGTGGATAATCTGTTACAGCGATACACGTATTAATAATTTTATTAATACAATTTCAAATTCTTGAATTGAAACAGATCTACATTGTAAAATGACCTCATCAAGACATGAGCATTTTGTGTCACTGCATGCGTAATCTAGTTCTGGATGGATTTTTCTCGCTGAATGCAATCTAAAATCTTACCGTATTGATTAAAAAACGATTGAGGTGTTTTCAGATAAATTCACGTACCGTAGACAGACTGGAGTAAACGTGAGAGATACAGACAGCATACGATTAAAATAAACCTCTAATGTTTTTAATTTGTAAAAACTCTATTTCAGAACGTGGTATATAACAATGAATGAAATACGGAAGGCTGGTTTGACTATCATTATTATTGAGTAAGACTGTTGGGGAGTCCGATCCCACTAGGCATCAAACCTGCAATCTATGTAGAAACCAATCTGAAAAACAAACCAATTCATATATAGAGTGGCGAGAGGTCAAGTCGCACGGCCGGCAACCGAGAGGTATCGGGTTCGATTCCCGGTCTGGACAGAGATTTTTGAACAGTTTCATTCAACGAAATACCTTCTGCAATTTAGATCTTCGGTCAATATTTCCAGTTGCAGAAGTCCTTAGTTCTGTAGGTAGCTTACATTGGATATTCCAATTTTTATTGTATACTGTATATAATAAACATGCTGGAAGAATATATTGTTTTAAATTCACTCTGTCTTTGAAAATTCCAAAATCATTTGATGTCACCATGCATACTGACTTGTAATTGTCACAATAAACAATTTTTTTCCATAATATTTCAGGTACTATTGCACAGTTCTACAAGAATTCAGCCGGTGGTAATGTAATACCGTTGAACCAGGGAGCAGAGTACATGCTCTCCGCTACTGGCAAAGTGATAGAAAGAATTCCAAATATTACTGCACCTGAAGGACTAGTCTGGAGCACCAACAAGACTTTAATGTACTTTGCTAATTGTTATGAGAACAAAATACAACTCTATGATTACGATAACGAGTCTGGAGATATATGTGAGTATAAACTATAAATGAATAACAAATGGATTCATTATTTTCCAGAAATAAGTGGGAAAATTATAAATTTAAAAATTTTTCATGAAAAAATTGTTTTTCTTATAAGTAATTATGTATATTTTTCCTGCTATCCTATATCCTCAATAATTGATGATAAACAATAATGCTCTAATCTTGGAATTAAATTCAAAACTACAATGAATAATTACTGTAATTGAATATGGAACCAATACCAATATTTATTTAAAAAAAAAACTAGAAATTACTATTGTATAGAGAATAAGAAACAGAAGAGGTGACACTTGCCATGCTACCAATTTCTCCTAATTCGGTTGGATAGCATTTTTCACCTATTAACCTAATGAAAGTTATCGGCTCCAACGTAATAGATTCTTGATAAACTATGAATGGATCTATCGCCTATGAATGAGAAATCCAGTTTTCAGAGCAAATCAACTTATAATCTTCAGAAGAATTTTGGCAATATACTACACAAATACACAAAGAACAATATCTTACACACTTAAGCATCTAAAATCATTACGAGCTAAATACTTATCCACTTATATAGTTGAAAAACAATGGCTATAGGCTTGTAGACACACAAATCAATTAATTATAGACAAAATAGAACACTATAAACTGTTCAAAACTCAATTTAAAACGTTAATAATTCACTTAAACAGAAAAATATTCAGAGAGCACAAAATTAGAACACACGCAGCCAGCCATCATTTTTAGAGAGAAGGAAGCCTCCTCGTCAGAACAAAAACCACATCTCAAAATCAGTGTCTACGTCATGGACACGTCACCAAAAATTTATAAATTACAAGTTTAGAATTCACATTTTATATTTGTTCTCAATAAAACTTTATTTTGAAACTATTATTTTAAATTTTTATATATCATCTCTATTTAAATAATCCATTTATCTGTTAATTCTGTCAACTCAGCCTCGGTGACACCATGGAACATGCAACACAATCATTTACGATAAATTCTCAGTCAAAAAGTTGTCTGTATATCGATTACTCTGATATTTACTATAAAGTTTTATAGATCTCGAATTGAAGATTCGATTCCAATCGAGAAAAAATGTAATATTACACACTGAGTACCTTAAAAAAAGATTTAAAATACTCTTATGATAGGATATCGTTGTTCATAAGATACAGTACCAGTAACATTGATTCAATGATTCAGATTTCTTTCAACATAAATAATAATTATCTTTAATTGAGTGTACTACAATAAGGTATGATAGTTTTAAAAAAGAGAATAAATTAAATCAAATAGCATGGAACACTTCCTATCCCTCATAATCAAATAAGCTGATCATCTTTCAGGAACTTATTTATTTTTTGTTGCAGCTAACATGAGGGTGATTTTCGATGGGAAGAAACAAAACGTAGGAGGGCTTGCAGCTGGTATGGTAATGGACACAGAGGGCAAAATATGGGTCGCTCAATTCCTCAATGGAACGGTAAAATTAAATAAATATAGGCCTAACATATTATATTATTGCGTGCAAGAGCAAATAATAATTGATTTCACACAGCATTAATTTAGTCATATAAATTAGATTAAATGAACTTTCAGTTTGAAGGGTTCTGGTTGGAAATATACCTATGAGCTTGGAAAATATATTTAAATTATCATTCTGTTTCTATTGATGCGCATCAGAGCACTACCTCCGTAAACAAAGCATTTGTGTGACGTCAGCACAGGTAGGGCTCTCACTCCAATGAAAACACTAGCTGATATAGATCAGCTGAAATCAACGAATTTTTATTGGTGTAGGAGCCCTACCTGTGCTGACGTCACACGAATGCAATATGGCTTTGTTTACGGAGGTACGGTAGTGATCAAAGGCGATTAAGCCAATAAGTGAATCAAGTTATGCTTATTTGTCTTGTACAAATCTATTTTTGAGATTGAGGGCATTGAATAGATAGGCTACACTTTTGCCATAAGCGTACCATTGAAATGAAAGGTTGCGTTGCAAAATAAAATGTTTTAATATTTTATATTCCAAATTGTATTAATTTGTTGACAGGTGATACGAATCGACGCAGATTCTGGAAAAGTTCTTCGTACATTGAAACTTCCAGCCACACAGTTGACGAATCTGGTATTTGGCGGTGAGAATCTGGATGTGCTCTACGTTACTAGTTCACAGTTGGACAAAGGCTATATTCAATTAAATGAATACGAAGGACGAACTTTTGCTATCACTGGATTGATGAGCTCTGGAAAACCAGTTACTGGATACCCTGGACAAAGAATAGTTGCAATTTAATTTGATGCAGAACCAACAGAGTAGATTTAAGAGAAGATTAAGGAAAACATGATAAGATTCACAGAGAAGAAAGATTCCTTCTACTTTGTGTAAGATTCTTCTTGTTAACATCCCTTGTAATTATGACTAAGTTGAAAGCTAATAATTATTTGTTGCTTTGTTAATAATTTATGAGGAAGTAAATTCAATAAAATGACAGTTTTATTTTATCTCTCATTATTGATTTATCCCTGGTCAGACATTTACCTATAGTAACGGTAGCCTGTATAGGCCTACACTGCCTTGAAGTTAATAAAATTATATCTTTCCGTATTTCTTTCGGTTAAGAGCTATATATAATTGCATTGGCAAAAATAAAAATATAATAATATAACATAATTGCATTGGCAAAAAAATGAAATTATAGCCTCATTCTTTTTTTCAAAACTCTTATTCATCAAAATTTTGGAGAAAGACAGTTTTTGGCTATTCCTGTTGTCTTCTCCAATCATATTTTATTGTAATAATGATTTTTGATTTTCAATGGAATAAATAAATGCATAAAAGACCTGCTTGTTATATGTGCTATAATTATTCCTGGCAGAAATTTCCTACTAGTGTTTGGTCAAGAGAAAAAGGTTGAAATTACGGTGGCCTTACATGTTGACCGAGCTTTATCTAGTGACTGAACCATCTATAGCATATTATATTTATAATGAATTTGTGCTCTCTTGGTCAGAAAAAAATTCTTGCCGTGAGTACCTACTCACATATTTTCAGTCTGCTATAAATATGAAAACACTTCCCTAAGAAGCAACTTTTTTTTTTCTTCTGACCACCAGGTAAGAAATTCATTGGAAAGTTTACGAGAAGAATTTTTCAACTCTCAAAAGAACCAGGGTTTGCACCAGGACAGTCAGGGATAGATCCAAGATTATAAAAACACTTTACTCAAATGAGCTACTTTTTAACAAATTAATAAAAACAATATACAAATCTTGTAGTACCTTTTATTTTTTCAAAACTTTAAAAAAGTTCAACAACTAGTTACGACTCTAACTTACGTCATTTTCAAGAAATGTGGAATTTTTTTTAGAAATTTTCAAGTTGAAATGTAGAAAAAAAATTAGAAATTTTATAAATTAAAATTTTTTTTCTACATTTCAACTTGAAAATGACCTTAGTTAGGGTCGAAACTAGTTTTTGAACTATTTTAAAGTTTTTAAAAAATAAAGGGTATTACAAATTTTTATATTGTTTGTTTTACTAATAAAATTCTTATTGCCTTGTTTCTCCAAGATTGTGTTTATTATTAATAATTTATAATTTATAATTTATAATTTATAATTTATAATTTATAATTTATAATTTATAATTTATAATTTATAATTTATAATTTATAATTTATAATTTATAATTTATAATTTATAATTTATAATTTATAATTTATAATTTATAATTTATAATTTATAATTTATATTTATAATTTATAATTTATAATTTATAATTTATAATTTACAATTTACAATTTGTAATTATTTATTATCAATTTTTTCATTGCGGATGATGCCCACATGAGATTTTTGTTTGTGCGTGGGTAATGGAGAGTGAGAGGGTGATTAGATGAGATGATAAATGTCCATGCCTACCGGCGGGATTTGAACCCACGACCTTTTTAAGTTAAATATCTAGCACTAGATGAGTTGATAAAACGTCCATGCCTACCGGCGGGACTCGAACCCACGACCTTTTCAAGTTAGGTATCTAGCGCTAGCAAACTGAGCAGCTAGTAGCATAGAGAAACAATAGCGTGAGTAGATATCCCATGCTATAGGGCGTTTACGTCGCAACTTTTACTGTTACCTCAAGCCGATTACTGTCGATTATTTTGGATTTTTTCTGTTTTGTTGGGGTGAGAGTGTATGAACGGCACAATATGAGAGACTACAAGCGTCACACAGCTTCACGGGAAAGAACTACGTGGACTATCGGCTTGAGATAACAGTAAAAGTTGCGACATAAACGCCCTATACAATATGGGATATCTACTTATGCTATTGTTTCTATATGCAACTAGCTGCTTAGTAGTCTCGGCTATCCTGCCAGCCAGGATGAAAATATTTATTATTAAATATTCTCATCTCCCACTTGCATTAGCTTTTCTATATTTTTTCTAAGCAGATTGAAGATATTGAAGCAAACTCTGCTGCTATTAGTATTCAATGCTGTTCCGACTAAAAATTGTATGATTTTAAGGAAACGCAGATAGCAGGTAGTAGGCCTTTTACTGTTGTACTGTCATCAACTTTTATTATTTAGCGATTATTGCTGACTACTTTTATCTTTGTTGTTTTGTTGGGGAGCTGTCAGCAAGTAACAACTCAGTGACAACTTGATTATAGGATTATTATGGCTAATTACATATATATGCTACAGTAACCTGTTTATCGCGTTCATTTAATTCATTTGCTAAGTAAATGAGCTATTTGTCATGCGATAATATAGACCTACACATTATGAACATATATTACTGAATTGACTATGCTCAAAATTAATTTGCAAGTAGGATAACAATTTATTATTAATGTCATCATTTCAATTATTACTATCATGTGCATTCTGAAAAATAATAATTTATGAAGTTTTTGCCCGGTTTCTATAGAACAATCATAATATTTTTTTGGGCAATAAAATCTTTTTGTGCCATTAAATCAGATGATTTAATATAAGTGTCCTGTAAAACTGTCCTTCTCCTAAACTATAAGAACCCAGTAAGAAAAAAGAAAAACTAACGATTTAGCCATTATAAAAATCTCTTACAACAATAAAAGTAGTAGTACCATGAAATATTCAATACCACTTCGTTATAAGTGATTTATCGTCATTAACTCCCACATCTAAAACCCTTCAAATATCGCATTCCATCTCCCATCCTAAATCAATTTTCTAAAAATGCGATTTCCCCTATCCCATTCTACTTAGCTATTATTATGGATTTGACAGCATTCAGCAAGTTATTCATAATGATGTGGATGTGAGTATCCAATAATGATAGGAGAAACTACCTATGCCTAATTGTTTCTTAATTTTGATAAAATATTTGGGTTTTCAATACTATCTTGTATCAACGCTTAGATGAAAACTGTTAGATTACATTTCACAATATATTACAATAAAACAATTATTCATAAATTTTCATGAATTGAAGAATTTTCATTTAAAGAATAAATTTTCATGTTGATGAAGAAAGTAAAATCATATGTAGAAAATTCACATCTCAAAATTAATTTCTGCTATATTTTCGATTATTTGACTGAAAATTAATAGCACAACTTATCCATACAGTCGAATCCTTTGTAAAATGCTTCTAGTGTGCAATTCTTTACTCTGTATTATACCGCTGAGAAATTGCAAATGTAGGTAGAATATATGTTTTCCTAAAAACGATTCATTCACGTGGGCTACTTTTTAAATTAATAAAACAATATAAAATCTTATAGCACCCTTCTTTATTTTAAAGTTTTTTTTTCAAATAAAGGGTGCTATAAGATTGTATATTGTTTTATTAATGTTTTCCTAAAAATGATTATAGGATTATCAATTTTGAATTAATCCACTTCCCGAAGAAAAATTTTTCAATAATTTAGAACTAACATTTTGAAGCAAAAAGAGAGAAGAAAGAGCATTCCAACATTTTTTGGAAAAATTATCAACAATGAGCAACAAAGCTCAACAATAATTATAACAACCCTCCAATTTGAACTAATTACAAAAAATTAAGATGGATTGTTGAAAAGTTTCAAGTTATTAACTTATTTATTTGAAATAATTGTTGGGAAGTCCCAATATAAGTAATAAAAAATATTAATTTGAGAAGAATGCATTCAGGGAAAATGTGAAGACTAGAAATAAATATTATTGGATATTCCAATATTTTTCAATAATATGGAAGTAATCACTTTAATTTTTTTCTAGTCTCTCAAACACTTTCACTAAAGCAATCTTTGACAGTTGTGTGACATTACACATTTTCAAGACTTGAAGCTATCAGAACGTTAGTTGCCCTTGTATGCTATAACATTGTCATACAGCATTGTTCTCTATCCAGTGTTACTACATAACTTATCAATGTTATATATGATAATTTTACACCGAGCATACTATACTGATACTGAAAACTTACTAGACATATAGGCCTAGTCCAATCATGTTATTGTGACTGACCAATAAACAGTCAAGATAACTCAGTCAATCTGCTAAATAAACCAGTGGAAATTTCTGCAATTCACCATAATTTTATCATATTAATCCAGTTTAGGCTACAACTCTTTTCTTCATTTGAACATTTTAAAGCCGTGGTTATGATGGTGAGTAACTAATTCTTGTTCAACTTATTCTGATTTAATTTGAGTTAGGGTTCAACTAGTATTATTTATGGAACACAAATATTTATTATTTATTGAGTGATAAGCCTACATAATTAAATGACTACCCGTAGGTATATAATAGCTTCCCATAAAAAGGCTATTGTGGCGTTTAAACAATATAATTTGAGTTGGGAGTAATAACGTTAAAAATGATATGTCCTTAGACCCAGAGTATTCTAGATACCTTGGTATTCTTAGTATTCTAGGTATTCTAGATACCTTGATTAGAACTATTCTTTTCTACAAATTTGACTTAAGCAATAAAGTTTCTCATGAAAGATAATATACCTAATATAATTGTATAAATTTGATATAGAATTGGTTGATACTGATGGTTATAAGGAAACTAAATCTATACGGTACAATTTTCAAGGCTCTCCTGCAATTAGCCTACTGTACCAGTACCGTAGTAATGACTGGATTTGAAATGATTTTACAGTGCTCTAGAAATGATATTACAGTGCTCTAGAAATGATTTTACAGTATCATTAGAAGCCTTTAGTGAGCTAGAAAACTGAGTTTCAAGCATGATAAAAAAGTCATTGCCATTTAAAAATTTTTTTTTTCATTAGTTTCAGGTGGAGAAGATTTTATTCTTAATTCTACTCATATCGACTTCGGTTTGTAAGTATTTTTGCCATATTCATTTCTATTATTATTCTCACATTTGGTAGGCCTATCATTCATATCATACATTTATGCATAATATCCCATTAAACATAAACCATGATTGATTTTTTTTTTATCTTAATTCATTAGGTGTGGAACTTTTTAATACGGTACTGAGATGGATAGATAGGATGCGAGATAGATACCGTAGGCATATAGGTAGTTCTAATGCCAATTTCAGTTTGAAATAAAGTCTTTGTTCAGACACAACTACAAAATCCCTGCCTTCAATGAATTTCTTCTCCGTCCGGCAGAAAAAAAAACCATTGTTTCTTATTAGAGTATTCACACATTGCAGAAAGAAAACATGTGATTATCATTAAAGAACCAAAATGGTAGCCTCTATGATTTTCCTGTTCAGCAAAGCAGGATTAATTGACAAACAGAGCTCATCATAAGCACGTGATATTCACGTTATTTGAAAATCAATAATGCGGGCAGGTTTTGAAAATTAAAATTATTTGTAAAGTCGAAAATATCTATTTTCCATTCTTTTATTCATCTAATTTTTATCAATTTGTAAGCTTCAAGAATTGAAAAATGGTTAGAAGTGGGTGGCATATCAACCACAAAATGTGTTTATTATTGCAGATGGAGATGATGATGATGCTGACGACGATAAAGATATCAAGATAGAATCAATCAGTGATAAGCAGTTCACCTGGGCTCATTGTCCTTTCTGGGACGAGACAACTCAGACATTGTACTTTACTGACATAATTGGTGGATCAGTGAACAGCTATAAGCCGTCCTCTAAAGAGATTCACACAGCTAAATTAGTCAATGAAGGTAGGCATTTTTTCCAAATTCACTACTCAGTTATTCCATAATTTCACACTAAAAATGTGAGATTTCATTGATAAGTTCAATCAAAAATGTCAATAGGGCTGTCTATAGTCTATTCTCCTTTTTTGTTGTGGGGGGGGGGGTGTAGTATTTAAGTTCATTCGCCTATTTCAGATTCATTGGAGAAAATTCAACTAACTTACTCTAAAACTATCTAATTCTCTACCTAATTAGTCTAAATTCATATTCTTTATTTAAAAAAAATAATTAAACAATCAAATGCATTCCAAAACGCAAATACAATATTGTTTCCTAATTTCTAATATGTGTTCCCTATAGGCTATACCCTGTGTGGGGACACTTGAATATATATAATAAAATATTTATATACAAATTTAAATATTATATCATGAAGAACATAATAATTGAATATGGTATTATATTGAAATAAATCAATATGTCAATTTATAATCATTCTTGCACACTTGCATAAATGTTACACAAATTATTTCAACTTCTATTGTTAATTTATTTATACGAAATCAGTGAATGAGAAGATGGTGATGATTGTATAGGAAAATACCAAGAAATCCGTAACTTCGTTACATCAGTTGATATTATTTATTAGTATTAGAGGCCTCTTCTATAAGAATTAAAAAACCTGTGATACAGCAAAAAACTGCGATACCAGTACTCCAAACACATGAATTTATAATATTATAAAAATATAGCTCGGCGTATTTTGGCGAATTCATATTATATTGATTGGCAGTGTAGTGTAAATGATTAATAGTAGCCTACCTATATAAGTTCATTGTTTCTTAAAATTCCAACAAAAATATTCAACAAATAATGAGTATTTCTGAGCACTTATCTATTCCTTTTTTCACTAATTCATGTAAGTCATGAAAAATACTCTCAAATACAATATTAATACTCACATTTTATAATGGCAACATTTTTCGTACTGAGTGCTAGTAGGCCTCTAGGCCTATAGCAGATTGTCAAGCTCTGGGACTCTGGACTTGAGAAATGAGAATGTAGGCTACTTTCCCAGCACGAAACATTTTGCTACCATTGTTAAACGTGAGAGTTAATTTTTACAAAGTATTTCCAATAATCTCTATACCTATAATAGACTACCTCATAATAATATATTTCTGACTTATTTTGCAGAACATGCTACAGTTAGTGTAATCATTCCCTTCGAAAATGAGATGAACACATTTGTTGTAAGTGTGAAAAATACAGTGAGGAAATTGACTTGGGATGGCGAGAGTGATAGTCCTGAGAAGCTGGATTTTATCAGAAATGTGACTGACAATGCAACACTTTACACCCACAATGGAAGAGCCGATCCAATGGGCCGTTTATGGATAGGTAAGTTTCATAAGTACCCGGTGATGAAAACAGAATATCAAGAATAGTGATTGAAGAGAAACTTCACTCAAGAAGGAGAAGGGGCAGACCAAGAATAAGATGGGAGAGGATAAGGTCATGGGTTATAGAGGATGGAGAAGATTGACTGATGAAGACAGAGAGGCTTTGAGCTTTGTTGGTGGAGGAAGTCAAAGCCCATACTGGGTAATTAGTTAGTAAATGAAATTTCATAGTGTTTTTTATTATTGACTAAAACTTAGGGATAGGCCCAATTACACACGGATAACGAAATAATATCTAAATTTGATCAACAAAGAGGAAAACAGTACCTCATTTCAATTCTACAAAACTCAATGTCAGAGAATAATAAAATTAATAATTATTTTTAATATTTTACGTTGCAACTTGGAAAATCAGTATTTTTATTATAGCCATACGGAATGAAAATGATGAAAAATTTAATAATGAAATAATGGAAGAAGTTTATTCAGTCTAGAATTTCATCAAATGAAAATTTCAAAACAAACTGGTAATTAGATATTATATGGATTTTGTTGTTTGAGTTATTTTAGTACTGTAACCAATTTTGTTTAATTGAAATGTCAATTTTAGCGCACATAATATGTATTAATATTAAAGTCATGATCGTAAATGCGGGAAAGAGTTCAAAAATTAAAGTTCCAGATTAGAAGTGTTGAATTTCGCCCAGAAATATCCTATAGATATTTTTGTAGAGTGTAGTCTACTAATATTAATATAGTTGGTAAGTTACACTAGATGAGTGGTTGATCAAATTCTATAAGGAGTCAATCCTACAATGCATCAAGTTTCACCCGAAATGATAGCTTATGATATGTAAGTTATCTCGAAATGAAAATTTTCCAGGTACACTCGGTCCTTTCCAGAGAGATTCCAACAATGTTCCAATACCTGATTACAACGCTGGTGCAGTCAGCATGATAGATCTTGAGGGAGAGGTAACCGTGAAAATTGCCAACGTTTCAATACCTGACGGTCTAGCCTGGAGTTCAGACAAAACAAAACTTTTCTTCGCTAACGCATGGGAACACGAAGTGGTCGCCTACGATTATGATGACACCACGGGTGACATTTGTGAGTCAAAATTACAGTGAATTTCTTGAGCTTTGAAATTATTTTATATAATTAGATTGTATTTTATAATTTTACTTTTAAATCGAAGACCGTTCTATTTATTGCAGCATCACTAACTGGAAGATTATCAACTAAACTACTTTAATTTATTTGTGAATTTCTTCACTCTATCGATTATTTTATTTATCTTTTTAGTCATAAAAGTGTTCAGTATTGAATTTTCCTTGCAAATAATGTTTCAATATTAATGTAAAATCTTCTTAAAAAGCTCTCTCGACTAAATAATTATGTTTTCAAACATTTTTTGAAACGTAGCAATGACTTTAATTCTTTTTTAAAATAATTTCATTGGTGAAATGTTAAAATCATTGGATTATTTTATTGTTTATAGCTGACAGGAGAGTTATTTTCAACACAAAAGAGAATGACATCGATGGTTTACCTTCTGGGTTGGCAATGGATTCTGAAGAGAAATTATGGGTGACCCTGTTCTTCAACGGAACGGTAATGGCAACTTGTATTAATAATACGACTTGAGATAATAATTATATATGTTTATACCGGTACAAAAAAGGTGCAATTTTTGCTAAGGTAGGCTACCTTAGTTGTACAATTCTTTCTTTCTTTCTTTCATTGGCGCTACAGTCCGATGTGGACCTTGGCCTCCTGCACAATTCGCCTCGAATCGTCTCTCCTCTCCGCCACATTCTCTCATCCTCTGATGCCCAAAACACGCAAATCGGCACTCACATCCTCCAGCCATCTCCTCCTGGGCCTTCCTCTTCTACGCGTACCAATCATTTTACTTTTTAACAACTTATGCGGTAGTCTGCAGTGCTCCATTCTCTGGACATGCCCCAACCATCTCAAACGTTGAGCCTTTATAACTCGTACAATATCTTCTGGTCCCATGAAATTGGCAATCTCTTCATTATTTCTGATACGCCACCCATATTCTGTCCTGACTGGTCCCATGATACGCCTTACAATTTTTCTCTCAAAAACACGCAATGCTTGCTCTTCTCTACTAGTCAGCGTCCACGTCTCAGCACCATAGGTGGCCACTGGTCTGATCAGTGTTTTGTAGAGCCGCAGCTTAGACATGCGTGATAAGAGCTTTGACTTCATTAGTTTCATGTGGACAAAGTACGCCTTGTTTGCAGCTAAAATCCTGCTTTCCACGTCCGCTCGTACCTTGTTCTCACTATTGAGAAGCGAACCCAAGTACTTGAACTGCCTCACATTTTGAAGCCAAACTCCTCCCCCACATTCCAGATCACCAACATGTCTTCTTCTCTCGTTTGCTGACATCATAAGATATTTAGATTTTTCTATATTAATCTCAAAACCCAACTTCTTACCTTCATTTTTTAGAGTTTGGGGCATTTCAACCACACCAGCTTTGCTTCTTGATATAAGCACCACATCATCTGCGTACGCATATGCTTGCTTGGACTTAGTTACAATACTGCCGCTTGTCTGCAATGCTTTAAGAATAACATCAAGTGCCAGGTTAAAGATAACTGCCGAGAGTGCATCACCCTGCCTTACGCCTCTATTCACTCTAAATTCTTTACTTAACTTGTTATCTATTCTGACACAAGCTCTTGCACCTTTCATTGTGAGTAAGGCCATTTTTACCAACTTTCTTGGTAAACCACACCTGGTAAGTACTGTAGGTAACTGCTTCCTGTCTACACTGTCGAACGCCTGCCGGAAGTCAACAAATACAATGTGCAAGTCTACATCAAACTCATAGCACTTCTCCATTGTCTGCCTCATTACAAATATTTGGTCCGTTGTCCCTCTGTTGTTTCTGAACCCACACTGAACTTCGCTGAGTTCTTCCTCTGCATATAACGTCACTCGCTTAAAAATAAATGTGGAGAAGATTTTATAGGCTATGTTGAGCAGTGTTATTCCCCTATAATTATTGCACATGAGTTTGTCCCCTTTCTTAAAAATAGGACAAATTATTCCTCTTTTCCATTCATTCGGCATTTCCTCACTTACCCATATTCCAGTTATCAGTTCATGACATAATCTTGTTAGTTTTTGTCCCCCACACTTATATACCTCAGTAGGTATATAATCACTTCCAGGTGCTTTATTACTCTTCAGCTTGTCGATAGCCTCCTGCACTTCCCGCATGGTCGGCGGCTCCACTAGAGGCTCAGCAGTCATTATTTCATCGGCAAACTCTTCATTATCTCTCTCTATACTCAGCTGCTCCTTGAAATATTCCTCCCACGTTTCTAATACTTTATTTTCTTCTCCAATTATTTGTCCCTCTTGGTCTTTACATAACTCAGTTGTACAATAATTTTATATATCTATATCATACAGTTAAAAACTGTATAACTGCTCAGATTTTCATTTTATGTCGATTGAGAAGAAATTATTATTGTTGTAGAAAAGCTGCTGTTAAACTATAATGAATACCACAAGAACCAATCAGAGAAGACTTTTTTGAAATCAATCAGAAAGCTTCTCTGATTGATTCTTGTAACTTTTAATCACGGTTAAAATTCAACAGGTTTTTGTGCAACTGGGCCTTGCTGGTGACAATGAGTTATTCCCAACATCAATCTGATCATAACTCTAATTATTGTAAGTTCTATATTATGTAGGCGACAATTTCTCTGTATTGAGTGTTTCTGGAGAAATAATTAAATTCACTACGATTCTCAATTTCTTACAGATTATCAGAATTGATCCGGAGAGCGGCACACTTCTCAAGAGAATAAGTTTGCCAGCACTTGAGCTGTCGAATTTGTGTTTCGGTGGAGAAAGTCTCGACACCCTCTACGTAACATCAGGCCAGATCCTGCAAGATGTATCCCCGCCAACTGAGTACAGCGGACGCGTTTTCGCTGTCAATGGCTTGATGAGCTCTGGTAAACCGATTACTGGATACCCGGGTCGCAAAATTGTTGCTATTTGAATTCAAATTTTTAGAAAAATGTTTTATAATTTTACCACAGATAAGATTTGTATTTCACAATATCTACTGTAGGCCTAATAGTTGTATAAGTACCGTACGGGATATGTACTGTACCATTATTAATTTTATGGAAAATATTATTAACTATGTAGTTCTGTGAACAGTAGACCTCACGCAGTTTTCTCATCCACAAGTATCTGATATTACCTCTTTGAAATGTTAACAAACTCAGTTCACGTTTGAATTTGTATTCCATACGGTATGATATAATTTATCCAGTTCCGTGATAATCTCTCCATTTGATGAAAATTAATTTTTTACAATCAAAAATACTATTATATTACTGTATCAGCATTATTTAGTTCATTTGATCATTTTTAATCACCTATAAAATTAGTTTTTTCAAATGTGAGAATATTGATACCGATGGACACGCATATCATGACTGCAAAACAAAATATTGATACCAAAGACCGTCTAATGAACAGTAAGGAATTTTGTAAATCGGATTCCAGATTTGTATTCCTCGCATCAAAGAGCATAAGGTCACAAAGTTTGAGCAATTTTTACTTTCACAAAAAAATAAATAAAACCATCGTGAAACAGTAAAAAAAGTACCAACTCAGATTTGGCTGAAATTTGCACCATAGATTGAGCTTTACCTGAGAAATGTCGGAGCCAAAATTTGGTACACCCAGCTACTATACAGGGTAAGTTATGCAACTTCAATCATGAAATTTGAAAAAAGTAGGTACTATCTCAGATGTGGCTGAAATTTGCACCATAGATGCACTTAGTTGAACGAGCGTAGTGAGCTCTCACTTTTTACTCGAGGCTCGAATCATCGCCCCTTTGTATGTTCGACGATTACTTTCGAATGCTTTCATCAATCAAAATTTCAAATTTTCAACACATTCTTAAAACCATTATACAGAACGAGTTCGTTGGCCAACGAAGTTGACATTCATTCGGCCTTTTTGAGGATATAACAGAACAACATATTAGCAATATCTCTTGAAAGTGCATAAGAAAAATAGTTTGTAGTAGGCCATCCACAAATCATAAAAATAAGAATCCAGCCGGATAATTAATTTCACGCAATTAATTACTCAATGTAATTGAACTAGTACTCCACTGACCCTCCACTTTCGAGGTTGAGAGGACTTTCAAGTCGTAATTCCACCTAATAAAGATTTATTTCATTTCACTGCTTTCAATAGAACATCAGACAGAATATCGGCGGTATTTTGAGCGAGTTCTTCAGCACGATAAATGCGGGCTGGTACTCAATAATAAATTCTCCAGCTAAATACCACTAGTATTGTTTGGAAAAAGATTAAATTCGAAAGTTTTGCATGGGAAATAGACTACGGTACTAATGTAATTCAAGGTAGTTATAATGCCAATATGAAATACTCACATTTTTCAGTGTAAATCACAATTTATATTTGTTATGTGTAGAAGAAGATTACACTTGTAACATTAAGATATAGGAAAAATCAATAATTCGTATAAGTTTTGATTGACAGTTAAATTGTTGGAAATACTCATAAACACATACTCATCACTTCAAAAACTCAAATCTTCAGCTACAGTGAAATGTAGATAGATAGATAAGTATAACAATAAAATAGTGATAAATCACAGTGAAAAGTCATTAAATATTCAAATGATAACTAATGCCCATTTGTATGAAATTATTTTAGGCTAATAACTTGTATATTATGAATAAGTAATTTCAATAAGAAGAAAAATCTATTTCGAGTTATTTTTAAACATGATGAAATTGGTACACAACGGACAGATTTTAAATAAAACTAATTAAAAATAGTGATTTAAAATACCATTGCAATCAATTTGTACTAAATTAATTCTATACATTTTAATAAATAGCCTGATAAGCCATTTCTTCACTTAATTAAATCATTTTAAATTCAATATGAAAACTCTGTAGGCCGATTTTATTTACAGTAAAAGCTCAGCGTCAACTCTCTTGAACACCTAAACTTTACTAATTGCTGATCTAAGAACTATTATGCGTTTCCTTTAGAGTAATCTATTCTTATAGCAAATCTTTTTGTAAAAGCTGTTGTTCTATATCAATCTTTATATTAAAAAGTATCTTAGCAACTGTGTTTGAATCATATAACTTAATCTCAATTAAATAACTATTCAGCAAGTTCTTACTTAAGCCCTACAGTAGGCTATGTTCTAAAATTATAATTTCGTTCATTTTAAAACTATTTTTCTCGAAATTAGATTTTACAAATCTATATTGAGTGAACTCAAAAATAGGACAGTTTGACTTTTTCAAGTAGCTCTAAATTACGTTTCATGGGTTTTTGATCAATTACCTATTATTTGATTATATTCTTCGTTTTGAAATTAATTTCTAATTGAAGTTATAGGTTATCAACACAAATAAAAAACATCATTAATATCATAGTTAGTTCATTTGATTCCATCTATTTACAATTAAATAATAAACATCACAGACTAATTTATCAAAGGAACTGTAACTAGATAATCCATAATAATATGGATGGCTGAAATCAGTTGTATAAATTGAACACAAGTTTATGAAAACGTTATTTAAATATTGAAAACTTTTTGGGATTGATAAATAAAAATCCAGGGATATATTTATATTTGTAGGACTAATACTTTTTATGCAGAGTTGAAGTGATTTTATGCTGATAACATGACAGATCCCATCAAGTGATTATGATAAAGAACTCAATCAATTATAATTATTTTAAAATATTCACATTTGAGTATGATTTGGGCTAACTGAATAAAATGTAACCTTATATCTCAAGGTAAGTTCTGAAATAATTATATAATTGACTCTCTTTCTACCATCTCTCAATAGTTGCTCTATATAAAAATAAGACGTAAGAGGCATATTTTAAAAGCATAATAAACTTACACAAATTGTTATGTTGTACAGAACAAATCATCGAATTAAATATTAATTTTAATTATCGATACGCAATTTCTGCGAAGAAACTCAAAGCAATTTTACACCTCAATTAATTTCAAACTAAGTAGATACGGTATTTATAAAATTTATGGATTCAATTTGTTTACTACAAATTCATACATTTTATGGTGTTCAGTATTACGGTATAGTAGTTATAATACAAGTTACAGTACATACTATAAGATTTTATGACAATAAACTTCTTATTTTATCAACATTATTTGACTCATATCATATAGAATTTCAAAAACACATCATTAATATGCTTCTTTCTAAAACGATTGCAAAACTTGGAAATTATGCTACATTAGAATTTCTCTAACAATCGTAATTTTTTAGAAAAATCATTTAATTTTTTAGGAATTTCAGAAAAACGAGTAATTTATTTAGATCCATAAAATTAGCTTGAACTTAAGCATAAGTAGGCTATATTTTTAACAACAAAATTGAATTATTAAAACGTAATAAAATCAATTTTATTTTTAAAGCTAGTAAAAGAATAAGTTTTAAAGCAGTGATAATTAAAGTTGATGACTTGAGCAAATATTTTTATTGAATACTTTATTGGAAATTAAACAAATAATCACTAACTCAATTTCGATACATTTTATAAAAATGATTGTGTTTTAATTCGTCAATCACAGTCTCAAATTAAAACCGATAATTGAGGACGTCTATGTAAGAAGGGCGTATAAAGGTATACGCCCTTTTCGGGAGATGGCATTTTCAGATTCCCCGCCATTTTCTACATAGAAGTGCAAAATTTCAAAGCAATATCTTTACAATAATTCTAAGCATAACACAGGTCAAACTTTCATCAACGTCCAAAGTTACATTGACTATTCTAGTTGTGGTATTTCTTCTGATTGAGTTTTTGTAATTAGTTGGAAATATGGGAATCATATCTGGGAGGAACTGGGTCAAGATTTAGGTGAGTTTCGAGCCATTGATTTAATGAAATCGAACACGAGAGATACGAAATAAAGCTGCGAGTTGATAGAAAACAAATGAAATATTTATGAAAATCGTAACTGAAATGTTTTCAACTACAGTTAATTGATAGGTACCGTAATAAAAATAGTGAAAACAAAAATTACAATCGAAATATTTTCTTCAAATATATCATTGATTTAAAACGTTTTTAATAATTTGACCTTGTGATCATAAAAGTATGATGAGAGAATATTATACTGTAATAAATCAAGTTCAATTTTTAAATTGGAATTTTCATAGAAATTATAGTAAAATAAAACTAGGAAAACAAGTTGGACTACAGAAATACAGCTTATTAGATCGAGCGTTCATAATACTAGCAAGATGTTTCTCCAAACACAAATACTGATTTTGTTAAGCTGGAAACTAAATAACCATGCACGATTTTCAAGAACTCTAGACATTAGAATCGAGAACATTGACATAAATACAGAATTGAATAATTCAAATTCTCTTTCCATCCAGCCACTATCTCAGTTGTTCTATCTCTGTTTAATCTGAACAGATAACTATTGCTACTTGTAATCACTGGGACTTCAAGTAGAAGCCTCGAGAATAGTTCTTACCCCTGACCTTACCCTACATGCAACTAGCAACGACTGATCACTGAACTTTCAAAATATTTAGAAATGTACTACAGTATGTGCAAAGGATTCAACGATCAAATTAATATTAAAAACTAATTTGGTCATTCAAAGCATTAAATATGTTAACAAGTGAAGCGAAAAACAGTCAAAAGTTGAAGAGAAACAGTGACAGTCAAAGTTAATGCCCAATCAAAGGTCTATCCCAAAAAAGGGGATTGAGATGATAATTGAAAAAAGGCCATTTAAAATTGAATATAGTATGTCAAAAAATTACAATTTCCGATCCTTTCAAGCAAGAACAATACAAAAGACAAAGTTACATTATATTCTTTTACCATCTTCAACGTCATCTTATCTTTATTCCAATCAAATATCAATATTTGAAAATGTTATATTTTGATTTTGTTACGAAAATATGTAGCTGATGAGAATATTCATCAACTTTATCACTTACAGAAAACAACAGATGATTTAATAATAATGATATGGTATACCGATCTAGGATGGACGCAATTATAAAATATATATTACAGTGTGACATTCATCCGTTGTTTTTGACCTAACAATGACAATAATATACACTAATACTTCATTTAAAATTAAATAACAAATTTACATCTAACATCTAGGTATATAATATATTTAACAAAAATAATACAACTTGTCTGTGATTAGTCTGTGTTAATTGTGATCGGGACAGCGTGTCTGGATGATGCGGCCTTTCGATGCGATGGGAGCCTGACTGGTGGCAGTTGGGCCTAGACTGCCCTCCTCACACACGTGCACCACTATGCCTGGCTGACTGCCCGACGCTGCGTGAAGTTCGTGTGCTTCTCCTGCAAATTATTTATTATTTATTTCGGTAGCAGAGCTCTTCATTATAACAAAATCACATTAATTGAATCAAGAAATATTTCATTTCACAACTGTGAATTTCAGTATTATTAAGAATAATATTACTCATCAAGTTTTGTCACTAAAGGCTGATTTACACGGTGCCAGTCGGCTTGCCAGTTAAGGTAGCCAGTCACTGGATGCCAACAATTATTGGCACTGTGTAAACGGCTCAAGCCAGTAACTGGAGAAGCCAGCAAGCTTGGGACGCGCCAGCAGCTGACAGTTCCAGCAGAACAAATATTTTTGTTTTACTGGCGCGCCAGCTTCATGTCAGCTTCATCACAGCTTTATACTCTTGCGGGTCATTAGCATGCCTTAAGGCTGATTTACACGGTGCCAGTCGGCTTGCCAGTCACTGGATGCCAACAATTGGCACTGTGTAAACGGCCCAAGCCAGTAACTGAAGAAGTCAGCAAGCCAAGGACGCGCCAGCAGCTGGCAGTTCCAGCAGAACAAATATTTTTTGTTTTACTGGCGCGCCAGCTTAATGTCAGCTTCATCACAGCTTTATACTCTTGCGTGTCTTTAGCATGAAGCTCTCTCATAATTGTCTCTCATGCCCCCAAAGTCTTGTTGTCCATCCACTCTCGTATCCACGTTTCTCGTTCTTTCCGCTATAACTCGTGGGTACATATTTCCAAAAGTTCTTCACACAAAACCATAGATATTCCAGGCACACATTTTTGAACGGCAACTCTGTGTGGCGTTTCTGCCAATTGTTTAAAAAACCAAGATCTGCACTACTTTTACATAAACCACGCTCGCCGTGGAACTACACCAACACATCCGACTTGTTCCATTAGCTGGCAACGTGTAAACAGGGTACCGCTTTTAAGCTGGCATGCCAGTCGTCGCTTGCCAGTGACCTTCCAATCAATATCCAAACTGGCATGCCAACCACTGGCACCGTGTAAATCAGCCTTAAGGGCTGGTAGGGATTTAGCAAAGTTCTAGACTTTAAACTGGTCGTAGATAAAACTAGTTTATACAATAGTTTTATGATGAGGATCTTTTTAGCACTAGGGCCGGTTTCTGAGCTCGGGATTTAGTTAAGTTCCAAACTTTAAACAGCTGGAGTCAGAAAATTGATTTTCCGAAACGTGGCATAGACGTAGTCCACGTTTAATTTAAATTTCGAAAAACTAGAAAATTGATCACAAAATAAAATAAACAGAAAAAAGTGTAAAGTTTCAGCTATTTTTAATTATTCAGGAATGTTTCATTTCGTCAAGGAAAAACGTTTCCAATTATAGAAATGAGAAAATAAAGATTATCATAAAAACTACGACTACGCCCCATTTCGGAAAACCAATTCTCTGACTCCAGCTGTTTTCCTCAATATAATGAATGAATCGACGAGTTATTTTGCAGCTCATAACTTACTGTTTGTTAGCAGAACTACACTCAAGTAGGCAATGCTCTTAACTCTAGAACTTGGCTGAATCCCGAGCTCGGAAACCGGCCCTAAAATGTCGACTTGCAGACTATATTACACTGTTGACAATGAATCCTATGTTATTCGAAAACATACTCCAGTCAGTGAGTAAATGTTTTTAAAGATTTTTCACAAATAATATAGTCTGCAAGTCGTCATTTTAGTGTCGAAACTTGATGAAACATATAGCAGTTCGTAATGATGGAAAAATTCCAGATAATATTACTATTATTTTGTAACATCGACGACGACTGTGGATGATGTGACAACTATAATGATATAATATTTATGATGTGGGTAGCGGCCTACCTGGCGTGAGGTTGGCAATGGCAGCTAGTAGATCGTAGTTGACGAGTGGTTCGGCCTCGGAGTGCGACTCCCAGCCGACAGGTGGCGACGCCGGTGGCGAGATCAGGAACTGCTTTGTCAGCGCCGGCGGCTGCAAGTGCTGGTCGGCCGCATCTATCGGAGTCACTGGCTGCAACAATTCAATCAATTTTATTGCAATATTCAAAAATATACATAATATATTATTTAAACTAGACATAAAAAGGATAATCTAAAAATAATGATGCATGCCCTTCCAGAGAAGCTGGAAAACAAACATGCAAACACTCAATCTATAGTGAGGTCCACGTTATAATGGCAGCATAAAATGATCTGCAAAATATGTGAAAATATTATAGAATAAAATATTGAATATTATTGTCTTGATAATATTAAAACATTTACTGCCAAGAAGTTACAAATATGTGATATGCAGTTCTTTCAATACACCACGCTCAATCTCCAAAATAATTTTTCCCCTGCTAATTTAAGGCTGTGCAAAGGCTAAAAATAAACTTTCTACTGGTGATATTTTTCAAAGATTATCGATTTGTATATCATCAAGGTATCAAAATGAGAAAGTTTTCACAGGAAAACATTTTTCTCCGATATTACTTTTTGAGATATGAGCGCCTAAAGTTTAATTTTTTGGAACAGAACATTTCAAATTCGGTAAGAGATAAATCCATGAGATTTGTAGGATTGAATCTTCATGGTATTGTAGATCTAGTGAAACGAGAATTTTCTGAAAATATAAATTTTTCATAAAGTTATTAAATTCACCAAAAATAACTTAACAAAAAGTTATTTTTGGTCATTTTTAGTAAATTGAATAACTTTCTCAAAAATTGATATTTTCAGAAAAGTTTCATTTTACTAGATCAACAATACCATGGAGAATCAATCCTTCAAATCTCATGGATTTATCTCTTATCGAATTAGAAATGTTCTGTCCCAAAAATTTAAACTTTAGGTGCTCATATCTCAAAAAGTAATGATCGGAAAAAAATGTTTTCCTGAGAAAACTTTCTCATTTTGATACCTTGATGATATACAAATCGAAAATCTTTGAAAAATATCACCAGTAGAAAGTTTATTTTTAGCCTTTGCACAGCCTTAAATTAGCAGGGGGAAAATGATTTTGGAGATTGAGTGTGGTGTATTGAAAGAACACTGCATATCACATATTTGTACCTTCTTGGCAGTGAATGTCTTAATATTATCAAGGCAATAATATTTGATATTTTATTCTATAATATTTTCGTATGTTTTGCAGATGCTTCAATTGGGTGAAAAAAATGATTTTCTCAAATTTATAACAAATCTAGAAATCCGCTCGAATAACAGAGGGGATTTTCTGTGACTTATATTAGGTATTGTTTAAAAAAATCGTTAATCCAAAACTGAAATATGAATATATAGTACGTACCTGAGCGAAATAGCAGTTGATAATGGTGCCGAGAAATTGAGTCTGGTGCAGGTGGATTCTGGCCTTTGCGGCGGCTGCCGGACAGTTGTAGTTCACTCGCATCCGCTTGAAACTGCGGAAGTATTGGAATGAGGCCGGTTCACCGTACTGTTTGAATAGCGTTTCAATTTGTTTCTGCAAAGCAAAACCGACACACGTCACTCAAGAAAATGATGAAATGAGGAAATACAGAAAACAGTTAATAAAGCAATAATTCGTAGAGATTAAAAAAATATGCTTACTAAGGCCCGTATTCACAAGAAAATAGAACTAGTTCTACAGTCAGTTGAAACTTACTCAACAAAAAACTCGGAATTCACCACAGCCGTTCTAGATCACGTGACCAGTCAAGGCTCGTTTGAAACTTACTCACCGATTTTGGCCGGTCAATCATCAGTTAACTGCAGAAAACTGTATTGTGGGATGCGCTTTCAGCAAATGGCGCCAATTTTTACTATAAATTGACATTGAGGTTAAAGCACAGAAAAGAGAAATATCAAATATTAACTTATCAAAATAGTGTGGCATTAATATTACTTCAACATTATAGTTTTACATGAGTGTAGAAACGTATATTCCATTGAATTATACATTGTAAGTAAATTCGTATGGCTTTTGTTGGGGAGTCCCTTTCGGGAAGGTCCCACCGCCTGAATATATAATTTAAGCCGTCAATGGGCCTCACGACTGTCATACTTCAGCCGGGACCGACAGTTTAACGTGCCAATCCGATAACACGGGAGTGATCTGGCTTGTTGCAAAGCTTGTTGCAACTCCAGTTGAATCGTTTTTGGTTAATTTGAGCCTAAGTATACGTTGCAATGTTCACCATTAAAACAATGCAGGCTGTCAATTTCAACTGTGTTAACTTTATCTCTCTCTTTGTTATTTATTTGGACATTTTCATAATTGGATAACAATATTTCATGATATTATATTTCTTTTGGAATAGTATCTTTTCAATTATTGTATTGTATGTGTGACATTTGCTGTATATTGTGACGAAGATAATGCGGTTACAATAAAACTTATTCTATTCTAAGTTCTATGAGAATTTCAAATTTATTGTCGGCAGGACAGTGATCAGGTATGATTTACAAGTGGTGTGTTTTGAGTGCAACAGTAGAATAGTGTTATTTAGCTACAAGAACCATTTCTTATTCAATGCCACATCTACATGTTGGCCCAGCCTGCAATGTGAACAGTGCCCAATGAAAGCCAGAATTGGCAAATCACCCATCGACACTCTGGCGCTGGCCGACATTTATTAGCCTTCATTGGGCCAACATGAAGATGCGGCATTAAACCCAACATATTAATTTGAAGGTGGTTGTAATAGTTTCAAAAGTTAAAATTATAAGGAGAGTGGAGAGTTTGAACATAGTATACGCTATTATCAAATGGTAATTCTAATGAATGGATTTATAAGAATGTGAGGGAAAGTGGGAGTTATGAATCACGTATAGATTCATTCAATCCTGTTCCTTAGAATTTCATTCATAGGCATGCAAAACTTGCAAGAAATGCTCCGATTATGTTTGAACATAGAATTTGAAGCACATTTTATGATGAACATACAATTTGAAGAATATTTTGTTGAAAACATGATATCACCAAATGTTATTTTCTTCCAAGAAATTGATATTGCATTTGTTTTGTTTTTAATTAAAAGCGCATTGAAATTGGAGAGTTTATTATGAATATAATACAGTGATCAGTTATATTCAATACTTTTCAGGTTACTTTTTTAATATGTTTATTAAAAAACCGGGAACACTGAAAGACGGTCAATCTCGATTTATTGAGATTAACCACTTCAAAATATGAAAAAAGGTTTCTTTCGTTTAGTGGCGTAGGCTATCCAGAAAAATATTTCGGGGTGGGAGGATGTCAAAACATTGACGTAGACAGCATCTAAACTCTGGAATACACACCACAATGGGGGAGGGGCATCCGGGAGCCCCAATTCACATTGTGGCTGATCTGATGTAGATCTCATACATCCCCATATCCGACCCCCTTGAATACTGTTTGAGTTTGAAACTAACTCACCTTAAGCTCATCATTTTTGAACAGTGTGCCATCTAAATTTGTAACTATAATCGAAGTGGGCAGATCTTCGTCGTGTATCAATTCGTCAATAGTGCGTGTGCCTGTGTCAGTGTGGGGTTGCTGCCGGGTGAGGTTCAGGTCACTGTAGTTGGGATGCATGTTCGGCAAGCCATCCACCTCGTTGATTATCATTTCACCTTCATCCGAGTCAACACTCATCCGGCCCTCCTCCATTCTAAAAACAAAAAAAAAATATTGAAAATTTCCCTGAAATTGATTCACTACTTGATTTTTAAAAAGAGTTTCTTCATACAAATTTTGTAGTGAATAGAGAGGCCTCTCCAGGATTTTAAGTTTCACCGAAATATAGAAACAAGTAACAAGAGTCTCGTTTCTCATAAATTTCCCAGCTCTTGGATTGGCCGCCTATAAGGATGCCTGAGCATTGATTGAAAATTGTTTAAAAATAGTATTGCATTTGATGCTACTGTAGTTCCATGCCAGTCGGCTTTGGTGTACATCCACTCCAGTGGCATGTCTCACATTGTAGCTATGTATTCCTCTTGATTTACATAAGCGAGCACATATTGGCAACACCGTGGCTGTGCACCGTGAGTATCCCAAAATCCCTAGTGGCTTGCAGTAATCCTTGACGCTGGAAACTAACATTATGGTCAGAGCCTTCTTCTGTGGTAGTAGCACACTGTGAACAGCTGGTGCGTGACTCCACAGCAGCAGAGCATAAATAATGGGGCTGTGAAATATCGATTGATAAGCCATGATAAGACTTGTTTGATACACAGGTTCTTCAGTTTTCTGAGAAAGTACAGCACTCTGGAGTCTGGACTGTTTCCTGCAGACTGAGCTCATGGTGTGAGGACTGACCTTAAGAATGCTTCAAGCTTATCTGAAGGTCGATTCCAAAGGAGAAGCTTGGATAATAAAACCTTTTCAAAACAAAAATTGAGTAGACTGCTATCACTAATTCAATCTTATAATTGGAAAAGTTTCTTATATGTCAGTTTAATCACAATATTTAAACTGAAGTAGCTTGATATATTTGAGTTACTCAATAATAATAAATTGTATAGCTTTCCAGCATAGTGTAACGATGAAATAATACTATATTACAATGCTAGGTTAGAAAGTGTCATCCTTTCAATAACAATGATAATTTGACATTTCATAGCATCCAGTGTAAGATGGAATTTAAAACGCCGGAAATTAAGATAACAGTTTGATATCTTTCCTTTGAAAAAAATTAGTAAAACATAAATATGATACCTCAAATAGATTTTTAATTTATATATTATTTAACTATAATAATGGCCGATAAATACCTGAATAAGTTTGCTCTTGTCAATCACATCCGATTCACTTCAAACTTAATTTACTATCAGATTTCTATTCGCAGTTTGACAAAGTACTTATCACAAGCTTTACTTTTGCTAGAGAAAACGTAACACTCCCACATGGAATATAATATCAATAATAATGTTTTTCATATTCATTCAGTTTTTACTGAATCTTGTTTCATGCTGTATCTACGTTGGCAATAGTGAAGCATTTCAAGGTCTCATGCAGAAAAAAATGCTCAAAAGCGACAAGCAGCTGAGCTGACCTGAGTGCTGAGCTGAGTTCAATTTTGTAATTTTGATTTGTTCATTTCAATTTATTCTGCAAGTGCATTGAATAATACAATGAATTTATTTTTCTTGTTCTCAGTTTTTAATTAATTAGTAGTTGAATTACTGTATTTATATAGCTTTACGTGTAGCAATTGTTCTTGGTTTGATTTCTGCAGGTTTGCAAGTCGACTTGTAAATTTGTTATGGCAACGTTCAAGAAACCCAAACGAAATTTGCGGAAGCGGGGCGAGTTGGGATTTTCAGATGAAAATGACTCTGAGGATAAATCTAACAGTTCTGATGGATTCAGTTTTGTCAAAAAACCAGATAAAAAATTGAAAAAAGAACTTACAAAAACATCAGTTCTTAGTTTTGGTGAGGAATTGGATGAAGGTTAGTAAAATAGTTTCTGGAACCAATAATAAATAAACAATCTTATATTTTGTTATTGATGTACGCTATCAATGTATAATTTTTGTAATATTCTGTAGCATTTGCTTGTTGTTTTTGTTTATTTAATAAAAATATAAGACTAGAAACAAAAATACAGAGAAACTTGGTTATAACGTCAATGTAGGGACTATACATTAGTGACACTCTAAAAGAGGATTTGAAATCTTAACTTTTAACTGAGTAAAAGATAAAAACATTGCTGGTTGCACAAAAGTCTGTTAAACTTTAATCATGTTTGAATACCAAAAGAACTAATCAGAAGAGGCTTTTTTGTAAAGAATGTTTTTCGTGACATTTACTTTCAATTAAAATTTGAGAGACTTTTGTGCAACTGGGCTATAGTTTTTATATGGTAAACACAATTAATAAAAGTTTTTTTAGGAAATAGGCTACATACTTCAACATCTAAAACAAAGTACAAGGTGCGCCAGAGAAGCTTACTTATTTGAAAGGTCAATAAAAACAAAAGTACTCAAGTTATTGTTTTAATTTTTTATATGAGAATAGGCCTATAATATCCTTATTTCGTTTTCATGCAGTCATGGAAATGATATCAGATCAATGGCGAACCCCATTGCGCATACACTGATGAAGTTTATATCTACTCGTTGGAGTATATAAATCGGTATGTTGGCAATCGCGTCGCGAATGTTGTTCTTGAGGTGTGTTATGGTCCGTGGTCGATCGACATAAACCAGGGATTTCTAATAACACCATAAAAAATCGCTTTGATGAAACGCATGTGGAAATGAGCCTCGTCACTGAAAAAAATGACCGCGTCTTCAGGCAGGTTGTCAATCAGCATATCACATGCATTTTGACGGGCAACAAAATCGCTTTCAGTCAATTCTTGTACAACATCCAATTTATAGGGATAAAATTGAAGGTCTACATGGAAAATTCATTGAACAGTGGAGTCAGAAATTACCATAGCAGCTGCGTGTTTGCGAGCCGATCGCCGAGGAGAACGCACAACTGACTGCCACACTCTTTTGATATTATTTTCTGGAGTTCTGATAGTGTAAAAGAGATTGGAAAAAAGAAACCTTTTGATTTGGAAATTATATTATTTGTTTTTTTTTTTTCAATAAAAGTTATAGAGGATCGGCAACGTTGTTCTACTATCTTTCTCCACTGCCATTATAACGTGGACCTCACTATAGGTGTGGAATGATTTTATTTAGCTCAATATGTACAGTATAACTGATGCAATGTGGTAACGATATTTCCTTTATCTTGGTGCTAAACGGTTCACTGCATATTGTATAAAGGTGCGTACAGACTTTCGCTCTGCTCCGCAATCGAACGTCGCTCAAGCAGATCGATTGATGATCGACCGGGGAGCAAGAGTGGAACGCGAGAAAAGCTAACATTTCCCGTAACGTTCATGATCGGAACGATTGCAGAGCGAGTGCGGGGCGTGCGTGGAGCGAGTGCGGAGCGTGTTGGAGGCAAGTGTATCTGTACGTACCTTAATATATACAAAGTTGATACACGTGCATTTCATAAAGGCAAAGCTTCTGGTTACACAAAAGAAAGTTGAAGGCTCCATCCTTGCTCTTAATTGGTCGTGAGTAAACATTTTTATTCCTTTTTTCAGGTGACGATGGAGAGATTTTCCAGGTTAAAAAATCCTCTCACAGTAAAAAAATCAGAAAACAGCTTGATAAAGAGAAGAAAAAGAAAAAAGATGCCAAATCCGATGACTCGAAAGACAATAAAACAAACGTCAAGGAAATATTGGTAGACGATGAAATAACAATAAAAATAAAGAATCCTATCGTAAGTACATTAAAAAAATAATTCTTCCAGCTAAACAAATAGCCTCAAACCTATTGACATGAAAATCCTTATCAAGAATCCTATTAATATCTTGTTGTATCTATGTATTTCAGAATGTACCCAAAGTATTGAATGGTCGGGAAGCTCTAGCAACTTTGAGTGAAAGCTCAGATGAGGAAGAGGGAGCTACGAAACATGGTACAATGAGGCACAAATTCTCTCATTCGGATCAAATGAAGCAACTTTTAAGACGTAAGTTGACTTATTATTCCAGTAAAATAATAAAATTCATCTTTCATTATCATCCGCCTCATTACCCAAGCACAAGCCTAGAGCTCATGTGGGCAACACCCTGCGCGAAAAAAGGAAGTGTGTAATTTACTAATGTGCTAATTTAATGTAATATAATGTAATTTACTAAAGTATTCTAATGCAGAATATCGTTCAACTTTTGGTTGAATGAAAAAAACCCTGATGCATTGCTGTCTATTAAACCAACAACTATGTAAATGAAATATTCTATTATTTAAGTATCACTTAAAGTAATCCTTAGATTAACAGATAACATCTTATTGAATTATAATATGAGAATGGTGAAATATTATCCTCAGTTTACATCAAAAGTAATTGAACTCAGTCAAGTTCCTTTGAGCATCCTTATTTGGTCATGAACCCATCTTACTGATCATCCCTATTGATCCTATCGAAATACTATTACAGTACCATATACACGTAAATTGTCCCTGTGATGATCCTCTCTTCAAAAAGAGACTGACCGATGTTCGCTCCGGCAGATATATAACTATCACTACACCTTTTCCAACTGTATTTGAGAAGGTATCAATTGTAATTGAGAATAGTATTTGTAATTGTATTTGAGAAAACGTCAGATGTAAATGAGAATAGTCAATTGTATTTGAGAAGTCATCACTTGTAGTTGAGAATAGTGAATTTTATTTGAGAAAGTATCATTTCAATTTGAGAACATTCGAGAAGTTGTCAGTTGTAATTGGGAAATGGTTTTAAAAAACAGTGCTTCCAGTTCTTATATATTATATAATATTATATATTTTTCATAACTTTAATCATAAAAATAATATAATATATTTAATATTCCAATAGAACTTAAACTTTTAGTTTTTAAATAAAAAATTATTCCCAAGCCCCAAAATCCATTGAATACCGTATTTGTCGAATATTGCTTGATCAAGAGATTCAATTGATTGATGATAAAGTTCAATTGCGCCTTGAACATGGAGAATTTGATCCTCATCAAGTGCAATATTTCACAAAATGTTTGGAGACAAAAGTCGTGTTGTCAATACATACATAGAAATGTTACTCATTAATCATTCGTAAACAGTAGAGAGGAAATAATTTCACCATTGAAAATATTAATTTGCCCCCATGCAAAGCCTATGGTAGTAATATTGGAATACTGTGTACGTAGTACAGTATCCTTTCCTGCTCAATTCAAACCTGTACTGTAGGCTACAGAAGAGCCACGACTTGTCAATTGGAAAATTTTATCATTTTCAATTGATATCTTCTCATTTACATTTGACGATTTCTCAAATACAATTGATACTTTCTCAAATTAACTTGATACTTTCTCAAATACAATTGGAAAAGGTGTAGTGTTTTTGAGGTAAGATTAGGCTATGCACTGCTGAGCTATCCTAGTTGAACTTGAGTTATATTGGTCTTTCTGAAATTCTCTCAATTACAAGTGACTATTCTCAAATACAATTGATACTTTCTCAAATACAATTGGAAAAGGTGTAGTGTTTTTGAGGTAAGATTAGGCTATGCACTTCTGAGCTATCCTAGTTGAACTTGAGTTATATTGGTCTTTCTGAAATTCTCTCAATTACAAGTGACTATTCTCAAATACAATTCACTACTCTCAATTACATGTGATGACTTCCCAAATACAATTGACTATTCTCATTTACATCTGACATTCTCTCAATTACAAGTGACTATTCTCAAATACAATTCACTACTCTCAATTACATGTGATGACTTCCCAAATACAATTGACTATTCTCATTTACATCTGACATTCTCTCAATTACAAGTGACTATTCTCAAATACAATTGATACTTTCTCAAATCAACTTGATACTTTCTCAAATACAATTGGAAAAGGTGAGCTATCCTAGTTGAACTTGAGTTATATTGGTCTTTCTGAAATTCTCTCAATTACAAGTGACTATTCTCAAATACAATTGATACTTTTTCAAATAAAATTGGAAAAGGTGAAGTGTTTTTGAGGTAAGATTATGCACTGCTGAGCTATCCTAGTTGAACTTATGAATTATATTGGTCTTTCTGAAACATTTTCACTAATTCATCAATGTTTCTCTTTACTTGTTTGAACAGGAGGCTGTATCCCAGACGCTGCTATGATTCACGCGGTCAGAAAAAGGAGACAGGAAGCTCGAGAATTGGGAGTCGAGTATATTCCCCTTAACGAGAATAATGGACAAGAGTGAGTATTACGATAACTCGGCAGTAGAATACAGTAAATGTAACATTATTATTCAATTGCACTTACTGTACTATACTGTACTTTACTACTTATATATTATACTAAAATTCACTATGTTATACCATAGAGAAACAATAGCGTAAGTAGATATCCCATGCTATAGGGAATTTATGTTGCAAATTTTACTGTTATCTCAAACCGATTACTGTCGATTATTGTCAATTTTTACTGTTTTGTTGGGGTGAGAGTGTATGAACGGCACAATTTGAGAGACTACCAGCGTCACACAGCTGCAAAGGAAAGAACTATGTGAACTATCGGCTTGGGATAACAGTAAAAGTTGCGACATAAACGCCCTATACCATGGGATATCTACTTATGCTATCGTTTCTCTATGGTTATACCTAATTTACATTGGAATTTATTTATTTTCTCGGCCTCAGATACATCACTTGACAAATAAATCACAATTTTTTCATCTCAAGTTATTATTTGTACAGTACTTTCAATTTACACTAGACACAGAGATGTTGTGGAATTTTTCAATATTCATGTTCTATTCATTTATTCATATACATATACAATTCATGTAAAAACAAAAGGGCATTCGCCCAAACTGTTTAAACCTTAATTTAGAGTACACAGTCTAGAGCTTATGTAGATAATAACTATAGATGATTACTTAATTCACGCACAATTTTGAGCCCAAAAGAAAATGTATCCACTGAAATTTTGAATTTACAGATCAGTTAATTTCTCAACATAAAACTTCCATCACAATTGAAAATTTCACTAAAAATTGAGTTAATAATTAATGAATATTAATCAAATTCATATCAAGTTAAAATGAATAAGATTTTGATATAACATGTGGAACTGATAACAGAATCTCACCTCAATTTATCTCTTTTCCTCAATTCACCAAGTTTCACCTCAATATTACTAAATATATACTCAATATTACTATAGAGAAACAATAGCGTAAGTAGATATCCCATGGTATAGGGAATTTATGTCGCAACTTTTACTGTTATCTCAAGCTGATTACTGTCGATTATTGTCAATTTTTACTGTTTTGTTGGGGTGATAGTGTATGAACGGCACAATTTGAGAGACTACCAGCGTCACACAGCTGCATAGGAAAGAACTACGTGAACCATCGGCTTGGGATAACAGTAAAAGTTGCGACATAAACGCCCTATACCATGGGATATCTACTTATGCTATCGTTTCTCTATGATATTTACTTAGTACAATAGTACTAAGCACAAAGGAAAGAACATAGGAAGGAACTCTTTCCTTCATCTGAGTAGTAAGACAACTTTGTTTTGGATAACCTTTTATTTTTATCGAGTTTTTGAATAATGAACTATGAGTTTTACTGTAATAAACTATAACAAAATCAAATCAAGATTCATCGTTTACGTCAGCAATAGAACAAAATACACTATCTATAGAATATAGTATACTATATCATTTTCTGATACCATTTATGTAAACTTAAGCACTTTTGAACAGTCTTTTAAATTATTTCATTTTAGGAAATTATTTTACATTAAGAAAAAGGAAGAGTTTTTTTCAATTTAGTCCTCATAAAAGAACTTTTAATATAAACAATTATTTTGTATACATTAAGGCATTTTATGTATAATCGTGCATTTTTTATTATTATTTTACTTGACTATACTGTATAGTAATAATTATATAATAATTCAGATTTAGTAATATTGAAATGTCACCAGTCATATGAGTGAAACTCAAAAACTTGATGTTATGTGACAATGAATAAATAAATTTAGTCCTCATAAAAGGACTAAATTGTCCTTTATAGGACTATAGACTATATGCTATATAGTCTCATAGCATTTGTATGACTTCTATTGATGAGGAGACCTTAACGATTAGTTCTACTTTAAATCAGCGATCAAGGGAGTATGTGGACGGTGGACTTGATTTGCTTGTCATAGAAAACCCATCATAATCAGCATTACTTTTTTGCAGGAAAGAGAGTAAAACAGACATGATGAATGCGAACTCTCGACTAGTGCGAGAGGATGACGAAGGTAGTGATGACGAGGAGAAAATCATCAAAATGTCGGTGCATTCAGCGGTGGCTGACAAAGAGAGACGAAGAGAAGCATTCGCCGCAGCGCAGGACGATCAATATGAGCAAGGTCAGTTTCATCTTCATTCATTTCATAGATCTGGATATTTTGTCGGTAGTATCTTTATTCATTCAATGCTACTAATGTTTAATTCTTCTCAGTTTTGTTCTTCTTTGTATTGATGAAAGAATAAAGTAAAATGAATAAATAATTATTTGACGAAGATTTCAATGTCAAAATTGAATGGTTACTTCTATGTAATCAACACCAATTGATGGTGTGAACTTATTAATAAATATCACTTATAGAATAGGAAGACAATTTATTATAATAAATAATGAAAATACAAAATGATGAATAGAATAGAATTTATTGAATCACAATAAACACTACATTATAGAGCATTGCTCAGCAGAATGTGACATGTAAAAAAGTTTTATATAAAAACAAAGTCTCTATATGAGATTTATAGATCTCTATATGGATGTTGTCCATTTTGTAGATATTTAATTTTCATTCATCACCCTGGTCATAGTTTACGTGTCTTATAAAAATAACAGCAACAGATATGACATAACATTTACTGTGTTGTCAAGAGATTCATAATTCATTTGTAAATTCTCAGGCTAGTCACTAATGACAGGACATGCATGATGTACATAAGTGTATACACATGTCGTTATGCATTGTTGTGTCATCACAGGGAATGGCTTTGAAAAAAATTAAGGTTAGGTTTTTGTATCTTCGATTTTTTCTTTTAATTTTTTCTTCACCACTCTATTTGAGGTTAAATTATTATTGTTTCATAAAAACATTCAATTTCTCATTTTGATTTTAAGATTCTAATTGCGTGTAGTGATAACTTTATTTGCTACTGAATTATTCTACATATCTCAGATTTTTATAGCATATTTGATTCAGCGTGGATTATCCATGTTTCAACAACATTGTTTGATTGTTTCTTCCTGTTTTTTATAGGTCATGATGATGTTGACAAAGATGATGAATGGGAAAAGCAACAGATAAGGAAGGGTGTCACAGGAGCACAGGTGAGAATATTTATGTTTACTGTATTTTTATATTACGAAATTGTAGTGCTACCTACATTACTTGTAGAAAATCAGTACATTTTGTATACTGAACTATATTTTGCTAGTTGTTAACTTCCTGTCGGATAAATTAAACTCGAAATGTTTAAGATTCTTCTGGTAATCATGAATTATAATAATCTGGGATAATCCACAATAATATGGAATAATCCAGAATAATCTGGAAATAAATATTGAATTTCTTATATTTATTTATTACAGAACAAAGAAGACTACAGGCATAAGGCCCAAAACAGTCTTCACTACAATTTACAGTCGTATTAAGCAGGTTACTAAAAAAGTAAGAGATACAGTACATGCAATTTACAAATACATAAGAAAATTATGAGGAAAGCATAAGTAATTGAAAGTAATCTAAGTATAAGTAATGAATACAGAATGAAGATAATAAGTTATAAAAGTCAGTTCATAAATCAAACTTATATTTTGATTTAAATAAATAATTTGTTATTCTATTTTATTTCCAGTTGGTTGCTGTACAACAGGAGAATTTCTATTACCAGCAGTTTATGATGCAACAAACGTCAGCACCGTCGTCAATATCCAATATGGCGGCTGCGCAACCGGAAATCCCCCCCACCACCATCACCACCACCTCCTTTCCCACTCACCCCCCTACCGATGCCAACACTGCCATTGATCCTCCCTCTGTTGTCAAGAAAATGAAAGACAGGTAAAGTTTTTTGAAAGTTATCCAATTCATGAGCAGCACCACGCTGAAATTTGACAGGAATAGGATTCTGAGGGTAAATTACGGCTTATTTGCCTTCTAACTTTTTTCAGAGGTTATAACTTCGTTCAAATAGAATAATATTCCGTTAGTATATTGCTTCGAATTCATAACGATTCTGAAATCGTTGTTAACAACGATTAAAAACCGATAAGTATATTTAAACCACCAGGATAGTTTTTATTGTTTTCTGTTAGTATTCTCTAGGTGCTCAAAGCGATTGACTTTCTTGACTAAGAAAGTTCGAATGAACCGTCTATTGCTAGTATAAATACGGTATTTGAATTAAATTACCAGTTTACGCACTCCAAAAGGATTAGTGATGAAAAATCATAAAGTCAATAGGCTTATTTTATGCATAATTCAAAACACAAGATCAATTTGCGCGGGAAATTTGTTACTGGATTCAGTATTTTCCACATGCATGTTGGGATCAAATTCATCTTGATTGAACTCATTTATAGTTGAACTCAACTGTAATTATATCGATTCAAATAAAATTTTCCTGGTGAAGCGACGATTCAACTGTTCAAATAGTCGTTTCCCGGTGGTTCCGAACCCACTGTTCCCATAAAGCAGGCTCTCTCATATCTTATTGTCCTTTTTCTCGTATCCAGTTACAATACAATATTATTTAGTACTTTCAAGTAGCATTTCATCTTACTTATGTTCCTACACAGCTGTAGGTCTGTCATAACTCATCGTCCTTTTACTTTTATCCACTTACAATACTATTACTATCCACTTACATTATTCTTTTTGTTAGTCCCTCATGTCGAAGAATATAACCACTAGTTGTGCTCTTCTCCTTTTCATTTCTTTCAGTAGACAACTTCTCTCTCTCTCTCCAACTCTTTGAAACACCTCTTCATTCGTTACCTTCTCTCTCCAACTGATCCTCAGCATAATTCTGTAGCACCATTTCTCAAAAGCAGAAATTCTTCTCTCTTCATATTACAATTACAAGCATTAAAATAGTTAGTTTTTGTGTTGAACTAATAGATGTGTATGTTGTAGATTGGCGGATATGAAAGAGGTGCACCGGCGACACTACCTCGACTGTGACTCGATGCGCAGAGAGATGGAAGCACTGAGCTTGGAGCGAGAGCGCCTGCGCGAGGATGGCCCGAGGCTGGCGGACAAGTTCCGCTTTTACCAAGATTTGCGTGGGTATGTCACAGACTTGGTAGAGTGTCTTGATGAGAAGGTGGGTGCGCATCACATGACTAGCTGTGTCTTCCTTAGTGGGGGGCATTCGTTCACGGCCAACATTCAATGCTCATTCAAACTAATTCAAATTACGTTCATTCATTTTCAAAACGTTCTAGATTGTCGTCGTTAATAAAAAGATATGCGAGTATACATAACTACAATGAATTTTCCATTTATTGATATCATTTATGATTATGAATGAAGCCACAGAGTAGTCGATTAAAACCGATAACAGTAGGTATTTTATTTTGTAGATTTAAATATTAAAACCTTTGATGCGATAATTTGGCGGGTCGAAAATTCTGTTTGCTATCAGTGAACCGTTCATGGGTTCGATTCCCATTTCTTTTGGCATTTATTGTATCATTCCTCACCACATTATCTACTCACAAGTCATGGGCCTAGGGCGGTTGCAGACGAACCACAATCGCATGTGGGACCGACATACCACAGAACAATACGACTAACGCAGAGAGTCTTTCACACTACATTTGAGAAAATGTAACGCTCATTAGTGAAACAGTAATGTTATGCAATCTTTCAGGTTGTAGGTTATGTTGAGGTGATTCCATTATAGTGTTTTTATAGTGATGAAATTTGCAGAACCAACATTGATATTATGGAATTTTTCCATACTTGAAAAACTATTTGAAATTGTCAAACTCCACTTTAAGACAATAGTACGCAGACAATCGAGTTATCTTAGCACCAAACTAATAAATCTCATCCCCGGTAACAGAATTGATATATTTTTTCCCTGTGGGCAGGCGAAGGATGGGAACGGAAGTCATAGACTGGATCGTTGAAAACATTTTCTTTGACATCAGAAAATATTGTAATTTACTTTTCCACTATCAACTCCTTTGGTTTCTTTTTCGTTCCATGTTAGATTGATTTTGTTTTGAATTGGTGCTCTCACTCAGCGGACAGGATTTTTCATTTGCTGGGTGATGCCAATAGTGTATTTAAATTGTTTTGTTTCAATTTTCTTTAAATTTGATCTCCCTATCGAATTATTCTGAGGAATTGATAGAATGATTTTTTACTGTATCTACTAAGTATGAATTGTAACATGTATTAATTTTGGCAATAAACGTTGTTATTATAAACTTTGTGTTTATAAAAGTGGAGTTTGACAATTTCAAATAGTTTTTCAATGTTTAAAGTGAGTTTCAAAGTCCCACAATGTAGGTCTTGCTTCAATTTATTAATTTATTTTTTACACTATTTAAAGCACACTTATCTTTTTCTATTTTAATCAGTTTCCTTGGAATAGTTTGTATCAAAAGAAATCAAGTGACGAAGCAGTGTTTGATTACATAACCTTAACTTTTGGACAACATTAAAATTTTATCCAAATTTTTGGAGAGAAATAGTACAGGCTCAGCCTAGTTTTTCCTCCAATGTTACAATTATTATTGTATTATGATTATAGTGTTTTATATAATAAATGAATGAATGAATTTTAATAATAAATTGATCCGTGTCAAATTCTGACATTATGAAGTACACAATAAAGTGCCAATTACAATTAATTAACTACTGAGCTATCTAACATAACCTACAAATTTGAGGTAAAATTCGAGGAACACTATCACAGCGTCTGCGATTGTATTACAGAAGCTAGGGGAAGCGTAGTGCTCAAACCAGTGGTACCACAATCGCAAGGAAAATAATCGCTACCACAGCGCGCAATGTCATGTGGTAGTATCAGTGCCACTGCCATGCCTGCCAATGCATTCCATATGCGCTGCGTTTGTGGCACCACAGAAGAAAAATAGTAGCTCCCACATCCCACAGGAGATCGTGGTTCGTCTACAACCGGCCTTATGTAGCAAAAAAGAATGAATTATTCAAAACAGATGTTTTTCCAAACTGTACAGGAAATTTTTTTACACTTTTAAAAAATGATGACATAAAGATTAGCTGAAGCAGTCTACATTATAAAAGTTTATTTTTTTATAAAAAATACAAATTTTGTATTATTTGTAACTAATAGTTTGCTCAGCTAAAATGATTTATAGTACTGTACTTTTATATGTGAGAAAATGAAAGCATTGCATTTTGGCCTTGTTGAACCTTGGGCTGTTATTGATCTTCTCTGTATTGTTTTGTTTGTTCTATTAGTTTATTGCAGTCTTTTCAGAAATCCATGCATGGCATTTTAGCGTCCACTGATAATGTTCTAGTTTTGCTATCCATGTTCAGTGACAGTAGAAAGATTGTGCCTTTTCATTATTATTCCTCATGAACTTACCCGTGCTTTATTTTTCATTAATATTTCATACCACTTTGTCAACTTCCAAGTAAAATTTCCTTCTATCATCCTCACACTTATAATTTCATTCTTGTTGCTCACAAGTTAAAATTTCGAAAAGCTATATATATATCATTGTCTCCCTTTCATTTATAAAGAACCTTATTCATTTACGTTTATATGGCTTCATTGCTTAAATTTTCTATTGTTCTTCGATTTTTATTATGAGACCCATTGCTATCCAAGGATAGATCTCCAAGATTTATCTTCTTGAATGTTAATTCGTTGTAATGCTACCGAATTTGTTTCCTCAGCCTGTTATTACCGTCATTTTGTTTGATTTCTATTCAAGACTCTTCATTAAATGAAAGTGAGACATGAAAATTCAATATCGTTGGTTGTATTTTATTGTTATCAATTGATAATACTTTTTTAACATTTTTTCTTAATACACTGCACTGAATAGCAATTACCTCAAGCTTTTCTATTATTCATTTATTTATTCAGATACAAGGAACAATCATTAAAATGATTGGGGAAGGACCAACTTCGTAGTAGACAAAAAATAATGAAATGAATTTGAAAAGGTTGAAAAATTTATATCAGTTGTCCATTGCCTTTATTCTTTTATGATCTTGCAACTGATTAATATTAATTCAGTTGTTTTATCTTGCTCTTTGTTCCATAATCTCTTCTTATTTCAAATCGCACTGGATGTTTTTGAAAAATGCTTAATTAATCTAATTTATACCTCTTATCAATTTTGAGGAATCAAAAGGAATTCCACTCCTGAAATGTTTATAAATACTAACCTACTCACCATGTCAAAATTTTTATACAAAGATTCCAAATACAATAGAGTGATTTTAGTTATGAAAAAATGATTCAGTTGATATTAAAAAAAATTGAAATAATCATCTTTCATGCAAAATTCTTAATTCAGGGTGTTTAAAAATGAATATCGGGGCTTTAACTATTCATAGTATTTGTTACATTAAACCTAAAGTTGAAAATGATATGTTATTCGATAAGGAACTTCAACAGTTTTGTTTGCTACTACCAGTGCTCATGTGGGTGCAATATTTTTGCTGAATTTTGCTAGAATCAGTTGAACTTGTTGAATTTAAAGCGGCTTATAGACAGGTGAAGTAGAGCACTACCTCCGTAAACAAAGCTGTAGTGCATTCGTGTGACGTCAGCACAGGTAGGGCTCCTACACCAATAGAAACACTATCTGATATAGATAGATCAGCTGAAATCAACTAATTTTTATTGGTGTAGGAGCCCTACCTGTGCTGACGTCACACGACTGCACTACGGCTTTGTTTACGGAGGTAGTGAGTAGAGATGGCAAGTCAAGTTACTGGTGGCTAGACCTTATTACGTCACTTTCCATCTAGAGTTAGACCGATGTTTTTAAATGGAAATTAATGAAAAGTGACGTAATGAAAATCACGGACCGTCACTTGTCGACTCTACTCTCCCCGTCTTAAAGGTCCTTGAGGGTCTCAATGAAGATGGTTCCTGATAAAACTGTTTGAGTTGTACATTTGACATAGTTCAGTGTAGTACAACGGAAAATTTACACTGGCTGTCACCTGTTTTCCAAAGTATTTTTATATCTTCTTTTTACGGATAGTTCTTGCATCTTCTATGGTTATTATTATTATGGCTTGATCTATTACTATCTTTTTATAAAAAAATCTAGAAGGAACCATATTTGTTAACGAGTTTGAGAACATACTTAGACAAGCAATATTTGGACTAGCAATGTTGCCTAGCAACCGATAACAGGAATCAATCAGAATGATTCTAGTTGTTGGTTGCTTGATAATCGAATCTTTCTTGACTAAGGCCCGGTTGCACAAAAGCCTTTTAAATTTTAACCGTTATTAATTTCACGAGAACCAATCAGAGAAGGCCTTTTTGATAGAACGGCTTCTCTAATTGGTTCTAGTGGAATTAATCACGATTAAAATTTCACCGGCTTTTTTGCAACCGGCATTAAGTTTGTGTTTTTATTTGAAAATAGGACGTCTAGCATTTAATATACTGTATTGGGTTTTCCAATTTCATTAAATTTTTAATACATGTTCCATATTTGTCCATTCGTTCACTAACCCTAATCAAGTTTGTTAAAAATCGTGTTCTCAAAATAATCTTAGAAAATACTGTAATTGACGTTTGTTTAGTTATATTTTGTTGATTTGACTTGTTTTTCCATTTATTGACACAAATAAACCTTCTTGCAGGTTGTGATTTTGCTGGCTTTGGAACAGCGTCTGCTGTCTATATACAAAAAGCGATGCACTGATCTAATGGCGAGACGCCGTCAGGATGTTAAGGACCAGGCTGAAGAACTTGCCACTTCTGCTTCTAGTCAGTAGAATGTCTTTACTAGCAATAAAACAATTGTGGCATCAACTCTACTCAACACAATTTGTTGGTCTCACTCAGCCAAAGTATTAATGAATATCCTTGAAATTTGGATCGTTGAGTTCTCGGTTCACCTAGACCAAACATAACTATTCCTCAGCTATTCCTTGAATGAAGATCGTAATCTAAATTTTCAAACATAACTATACCTCAGCTATACCTTGAATGAAGATCCTAATCTTAGATATTGGAACCTTTTATTTGCTTTTCTTGTTCAAAATACCTTGAATGAAGATCCTAATCTTAGATATTGGGAACCTTTTTTTCTTGTTCAAAATATCTTGAAACATAAATTAACAATTTACAAAATTAATATGATCGCTCAGACCTTCAGACTCGTGAATACCTTTGGATGAAAAAAATATTTATCGGCTGTCTTAAAATTGTGATCGTTGTATTTATATCAGATTCAAGCAC
Source organism: Nilaparvata lugens (assembly GCF_014356525.2). Classification (NCBI taxonomy): domain Eukaryota; kingdom Metazoa; phylum Arthropoda; class Insecta; order Hemiptera; family Delphacidae; genus Nilaparvata; species Nilaparvata lugens. The sequence goes on along the minus strand of NC_052510.1, from coordinate 53,519,682 downwards.
TTACTTGCTAGTCTCAAATAATTTAAAAGATTTATTTATCAAAATATGAACAATTTGGAAAAATGTGATGCGAAAGATAATTCGGTGACCCGGAGTAGGCTGGAAGTTTGAAGCGCTCCAACGTTAGTCTGCTATCGCTGAAAATGTAAAAATTAAGATTATCCCTCATAAGCCTCAACTTCTACCTCAGTAACATTCTTAAAACTGTTGATGACATATTTCTCATCACCTCCTTAAAAACCGTTACCGTATCAGTCGGCCCACCAAGTGGACTAGCACTGCACATGCGAATTTCTATATTTCACATAGAATTTGTTCAACTTTTTGGTATTCAGTTATAAAAACTACAATAGGATTGGAGAGGATTTTCAAGTTATTAATTTATATAACTTAAATATTCAAGTTTTAAGCCTAGATAACTCATAACATTCACTTCCAGTTTATCATGAAAGTTTTTCTCGTGATCAATGATTGTTCTCTTTCAATTTAGTTAATTGAGAAACTTACACTTGAGATCAAACATTGAGTAGTAATCTCTAAATTGGTGATGATTTCTCAATCTAACCATAGTTTGAAGGTTTTTTCATTGTGCCACCAGGTAAAACTGATTCGTTTTTAGTGATATTATGCACCATGAATCGTATAAGATATTGCTTTTTCTACCATGATTGAAACCTTTCTAGTCTAATCTCTTGTATTATTTCTCATCAATTTTTAATTAAACCCATAATTTTTTTACATGAATTTCTTTCCCTTCATTGCTGCAGCAAACGTAGGCAATGGTTTTCATTGATCTTATCTCTCTCCTTTTTCACATTTTTTAATCAACTGATTGCTCAAACTATTTTAATATGTTCTGCCAGATTATTTGATAATATTCAATATTAATTTTCAATATATTCAATATTCAATATTGTATTTTTTTTATGTATTTCAATATTTCCTGTTGCGAATGCCAGGTATTTTCTTCTCTATATTATCAGTTTCTCTGAACAAAAATTTCATAAAACTCTGTATAGTTTACAATTAGAACAAGCATACACATAAAAATATGTCGTACGATTATAAACAAGAAACTGAATAAGGTGTGTGCTAGCATTGAGTCCCTATCATTTATAATTTGATTGAGACTAACTTTCTTCCAATTGAGTAGAATATTTATTTTAGTAAATTTTCCAAAATAATTTTGTATCCATTATTATTAGCTAATAAATCTTATTTCTCTTTAAACGTTTAACATTTGTTTAAACTTTTGAACCATTTGTAATATGTTATTTAGTTTCTCATAGTATATATGAATTAGTGTGGATTGTAACAGTGCACTTGACTGGGTTGTTGCAGAGCCTTCGATGAGGGATGAAGAGAGGGTGCGCCGGGCGGCAGAGAGAGAGGGAAGACGCATCAGACGAATGCGCCTGCGCGAACAGAAGGCAGTGACCAATGGTGGCAAGCACATGGATGGCATGTCCAGTGACGACGAGGTCACCGAAATGGAAGCCGCTGCTTTCAGGACACAGAAAGGTTCGCGCTTAACTTTTTGAATCAAATTGATTTTATCCTATAATACGTTTAGCCCGTGCAAACCTTACTTTGCAGCTGTATGGTCATGTTATTTTTGAGAGAATGGGAGCCCACTGTTGCCGTATTTCTGTCGGGAGTGCCTCAGAACTGCGAGTTTCAATTTGTCTAGTGTATGAACGTAACCTGAAAGGTTCTGTTACGGTTCTGTTCGGTTATAACCATAGCCACCTCCAATACCTCATTAGAGGTGGCTATGGTTATAACCTAACCTAACCTACCGTAACCTGAAAGGTTCTGTTCAATTAGGGTTTAAAGGAAAGGTTAGGTTTCAGCTTTTAAATGACAATATAGTATTATTTGAAATGTGTTGATAATCTATAATAAAGGAAAGAATTGACTTATACACTTACGGGATAGGAAATTCACGAATGACGCATCGTCTGAACTATTTGACTGATTAACTTGAAATTTAGCATATAGTTTCTTAATTTACCGAGGATGGTTATAGGCCTATTTTAAATAATTCAAAATTTCACGAAGACAAGTTTTTAATATGTCAATTTGTGTTATTAGATCCTTGCGGAGCACGGGCTACCTGCTACATATTATAACTTTTATGTATATATAATGAGTTCTGACAATCCTTCCAACAAACCTGTTTTATCATTTCGCTTCTTTCTTTTCCAGAAACTGTGGAGCAAGATGCTAAACATGTGTTTGAAGATGCTCTGGATGATTTTGCCACAGTTGGAGGAATTTTAGAAAGGTTTGAAAGCTGGAAGGAAACTGATTTAGATGCTTACACCGAAGCTTATGTCAATCTATGTTTACCGAAAGTTCTTGGGCCTTTGATCAGGCTGAATATCTTGATGTGGAACCCTTTAAGTCAGGTATGGACTGAAATTCATTCGATTTTAATTATCAATCAATCAAATCAATTTATTTTCCATTTTCACAATAATACAGAGCATGAAATTACCATAGTTACTGAAATAATTATCAAATAACTTAAAAAATCACAATCATACCCTGAAGAACATTACAAAAAATCAATATAAAAATGGAAAATAATCCCAAAGGCTACAAAAACCTGTTTGGGCAGAAAAAACTACTTAAAATAAAAAAGAAGTGTTACAGTTAACAAAGCAAATTAAGAAAGAGTAAAAAAAACAAATTTAAAAGACAAGAAAAAAAGGAAAGATAACTTTATTATTCATTTAAATTTTTTAATGGTATTCTCTCACTCTATGTTTATATATTTGGTGAAAAGAGAACAGTTTTTAACTTGAACATAGCTCAAATGAGACTTATGAGCTTTATATGTGTTTTGTATCTGCCATACGCTAAATAAATAATAAATAGCTCAAATGAAGTCTGCTTATTAAACAAGATAATTAATTAATTGTTCCCAAAATTGAGGAGAGAATATTATCAACCTTGAATGAATTTTTATTTTGAATTTACAATTTTTGGCAAACCCAATATTTTTATGGAAAATGTTACCAATTTTCTACAGATGGAAATACTAAGATATTGCAATTATTCAAATGCTAATGAATTAATAATTATTATTGAACAAAAATCCAAATTAAATTATGTAAATCACCCCGATTCGAATTTCCATCTAGCTGTTTACCCTTTTGTCAATATTTGCAGTAGCAGAAGTCTTCGGGGTGATTTACAGCATTTAATATGGATGTTCGTTAAATAATTTTTTTTCCCAATTTTTCCAATTTTCTGATATTCATTCTTTATCTCGTAAACACTTCTTTTATTCCTGGCAAAGAAATGATTGGAAAATGATTAAATTAGTTTCAATTGTATTTCTACCTTTTTCAATATTTCCTCAGTTTATCTCCAACCTTATTATTCATACCCAGGCTATTTAGATATAATATAGCCCTTAATTTTCAAATTGTAGTTTCTAGATTATAAAGTGAATGTTTGCAGATTCTGTTATCAATTTTTTAATAAAATTCTTATTCTATCAATTTAGGCTGGCAATGATTTGGAAAGAACAGCTTGGTATGTGAGCCTACTGAACTATGGAATAAAGAATTCGGAAACAGAAGATTCTCTGAAATCTGATCCCGACCTGCAATTAATACCTAGAGTATTTGAAAAAATTATTGTACCGAAACTGAACCGTGAGTATCTGTTCCATCACAATACAAAATTTCAGTGACGATAAATAGAATTCATTTATGTGTGTTATGGTATTTTTCTCATTCATGCTGATCTGATGAGCAAAAAGGATTTAATTATAAAATTTTATACTTTGTTCATCCAAGTTATATTGTGGGCATCAGTTGAACTTATTCAGGATACGATTTTAATTGCAAAAAGTTTATCATTTAAAATGGCTGCCTTCATTTATTGCCTAGGTAGTCAGGCTCAGTCGGCCCTCTACCCTTAACATTCCAATAAAATACCAACTACAGAACATCATACTAAAACAACGTTTCAAGCAAAATATGAAGAATTCGCTGAAAGAAAATTTGAGGTTTATATGCAGTTATATTTTTATTTTGAACAGATTTATTTCTGCTCAAAATTGTACAATGATTGAAACTGCTTGGATTTGATTGTTAAATGGAATATCAGATACGATGATGGAAAATTTGAAAAATCAGCTGAGCTTGTCGCTATGGGATAAGGCCCATATGCACAAACTCAGTTTAAGTTAGATGATTCAGCTGATGGTTTAAACCCGGACTGTAACACAATAGAATGAATGCAAATCGTTCAAGTAATCGTGGTTTAACGTAGATGGTGCATACGGTTATTAGTCATGATTTTATGAAATCGGATAAGAACCAGATCACATTAAGGCTGTGCAAAGGCTAAAAATCTGGTGTGGTACACTCACACAACTTTCCTTGCTCATTGAACTATAAGCCTCATTATCAAACGAGAATAGTTTAGGGGAATAACATAATGACGATTGACGGCAACATATTTGCAACTACGATCAGACTACTGTATATGTGTATATACAATTGTTTTCAGAGTACTTTTTCCTTTATGTAAATTATGAAATTCGATGATTTTTTTGAAATTCGTCAAAAAACAGCTGTTCTACAGGTGAAATATCTTGACTATGACTGTGTTCTTTTTACTTTCCTTGCCCTACTACCATAGGTAAGGAAAGTATTGCTTTCCAAAAAAAATTAAGGTACCCCAATTTCAAGTTTTCTATACGTTTCAAGGTCCCCTGAGTCCAAAAACATGATTTTTGGGTGTTGGTCTGTGTGTGTGTGTGTGTGTGTGTGTATGTGTGTGTGTGTATGTCTGTGAACACGATAACTCCATTCCTAATCAACCGATTGACTTGAAATCTTAAACTTAAGGTCCTTATAATTGAATTTAAAATGGCGGAAAAATGGCGGATAATTACTAAAAAACCATGTTTTTCACGGTTTTCTCGAAAACGGCTCTAACGATTTTCTTCAAATTTATACCATTTATAAGCCCTATCAACTGACATGAGTCTCATTTCTGGGAAAATTGCAGGAGCTCCATAATATTCTTGTGAAAAATGGCGGATAATCACTAAAAAACCATGTTATTCACGGTTTTCTCGAAAACGGCTAACGATTTTCTTTAAATTCATACCATGTATAGCTATTTATAAGCCCTATCAACTGACATGAGTCTCATTTCTGAGAAAATTGCAGGAGCTCCGTAATATTCTTGAGAAAAAGATAGTTACTAAATAACCATGTTTTTCACGATTTTCTTAAAAACGGCCCTAACGATTTTTTTCAAATCCATACCCTGTATAGTTATTTATTAGCTCTATCAACTGACATGAGTCTTTTTCCTGGGGTACTAATGGGGGTCCACCCAATCCTTGAGAAATGGACTTTGTAACCTCCCTCTCGTGCATGAGGTAGGTAGGTACACGGTTTTTACTTCTTCTTCCATATACCGTGGGTAGGTAGAGCAGTTTATAAAAATCTGGTGTGGTACACTCACACAACTTTCCTTGCTCATATTTGAAACTACAATCAGACTTTTGTATATGTGTATACATAATTGTTTCCAGAGTACTTTTTCCTTTGTGTAAATTGTGAAATTCGATGATTTTTTTAGTCGTCATTTTTTTAAAGTCGTCAAAACAGCTGTTCTACAGATGAAATATCTCGACTATGTGTTCTTTTCATGAACTGCTCTACCTACCTACCTCATGCACGAGAAGGAGGTTACAAAGTCCATTTCTCAAGGATGGGGTGGACCCCCCATTAGTTTCCCAGAAAGGAGACTCATGCCAGTTAATAGAGCTGATAAATAACTACACAGAGTAAGAATTAAAAAAAAATCGGTCGAGTTATTTTGAGAAAATCGTGAAAAACATGGTTTTTTTAGTAATTATCCGCCATTTTTCTCAAGTATATTACGGAGCTCCTGCAATTTTCTCAGAAATGAGACTCATGTCAGTTGATAGGGCTTATGAATAGCTGCTATCCATGGTATAAATTTGAAGAAAATCGTTGGAGCCGTTTTCGAGAAAACCGTGAAAAACATGGTTTTTTAGTCATTATCCGCCATTTTTCTCAAGAATATTACGGAGCTTCTGAAATCTTCCCTGAAATGAGACTTATGCCAGTTGATAGGGCTTATAAATAGCTATCCATGGTATAAATTTGAAGAAAAACGTTAAAGCCATTTTCGAGAAAAACGTGAAAAACATGGTTTTTAGTAATTATTCGCCATTTTTTCCGCCATCTTGAATTGAATTTCTTATTGTCGGGTCCTCATAGTATAAGGGCCTTAAGTTTAAAATTTCAAGTCAATCGGTTAATTAGGAATGGAGTTATCGTGCTCACAGACATACACACATACACACATACACACACACAGACCAATACCCAAAAATCATGTTTTTGGACTCAGGGGACCTTGAAACGTATAGAAAACTTGAAATTGGGGTACCTACCTTAATTTTTTTTTGGAAAGCAATACTTTCCTTACCTATGGAAGTAGGGCAAGGAAAGTAAAAATAAACTTTCCACTGGTGATATTTTTCAAAGATTTCGATGATATGTATATCATCAAGCTATCAAAATGAAAAAGTTTTCTCAGGAAAACATTTTTTCGATCATTAATTTTTGAGATAAGAGTCGCCTAAAGTTTAAATTTTTGTGATAACATTTCAAATTCGGTAAGAGATAAATCCATGAGATTCAGAGGATTAATTCTTCATGGTATTGTTGATTGAATAAAAAACAAAAATTTTCTGAAAATATTGATTTTTGAGAAAGTTGTTCAATTTACCAAAAATAACTTGAGCTATTGTTATGAGTCAAGTAATAACTTGAGTTATTTTCGGTAAATTGAATAACTTTCTCAAAAATCAATATTTTCAGAAAATTTTTGTTTTAATCAATCATCAATACCATGAAGAAATTATCTCTGAATCTCATGGATTAATCTCTTACCGAATTTGAAATGATCTGTGCCAAAAATGTAAACTTTATGCGTTCATATCTCAAAAAGTAATGATCGGAAAAATGTTTTCCTGAGAAAACTTTTTCATTTTGATAGCTTGATGATTTACAAATCGAAAAACTTTGAAAAATATCATCAGTAGATAGTTTATTTCTAGCCTTTGCACAGCCTTAACGTAGATGGTTCATATGACCCTTAGTCACGATTTTATGTAATCGGATAAGGACCAGATCACATAGAGCGTTTTTACTTGCGCCAACCCAATCAGCCAATCGGAGAGCTTCCTGCCCTGCCGACTCCGCCTATTGCATCTATGTTTGTTTAATGGCCAATAAAGATTCTTATTCTTATTCCGTATGAAAACGCTTGTAACCCCGCTTAATATGGGGTCTGGCCCCAAGTCTTCTCCGTGTTATACTTTGCATATTTTTATGTTGAATTGTGTTGTTTGTATTGTTGCAGAGCTTGTAGATGCCAGCTACGATCCAATATCCACATCTCAATCGCTATCACTTGTGCAAATAGTATCCAACCTGATCCAGCTCTACCCGACACTGAGCGCCGAAAGCAAGAATCTAAACACACTGCTGAACACAATCGTGTTGAAACTGAGAAATTCGATTGAGAACGACGTGTTCATTCCGATCTTCCCGAAGCAGATGATGGAGGGGCGCATGAACTACTTTTTCCAGCGCCAGTTCGCGATGGCAGTGAAACTGCTGAGCAACATTGTCAGGTGGCAGGGAATCGTCAGCGATGAGATCATTTTCGAACTGGCGCTCGATTCGCTGCTCAATCGCTATCTGCTGCTGGCCATTCGCATCAGTGAGCCTTTCCAGGCTGCCGTCAAGTGTTATATGGTTGGTATATAAAATTCAATCTTAATATTACATGTTGAATCGCAACATATTTTTTGTCATACTACTTACTCAATTGCAGCTGTTTTCCATGCATCAAATCAAGCCGGTAAACAGCTGTTTGCAGAACAAGAAAACATGTGATTTTCATTACAGCATACTATACTGTAAAGAGATCATTTATGGTTTCCTTTACAGTCGAGTATGTTTCCCTCTTCCGAAATTGGAACATTCAAATTGATTCAAATAGCTCTATAGTCTTAGCGTTATAGTCTTCATTTGTTGTATCGGTAACAATAATTTAAACTTCTTATTGTTGAGAACTTTAGTGAGAAGAAGAGAGTGAGTTAATAATATCTAAGTAACTAATAGAATAACTGAAATATTATTTGAACTCATCTAATAAGTTTCAAGTTTAAGAACTCATCTTACATTTATTAACATTGGCCTTTATTATTCTATTTGAGCTAGATGGGTCTGTTATGACCTAGGAACTATGGGCTAGGTCATGTTTATAGAATGCAGTAACTCGAACAGCAGCAGGTAAGGTAATGTTTACTGTTTCTCAGCAATATTATTCTTTCTGAGAAAAGTATGACAAAAAATATTGTACGTAACTTGTATGGTAACGTATTTACCGCATTCGTATGATAATTCTGCCCTCAACTACGTTTCGGGCAGAAACAATCATACTTATGCGGTAAACTACCGTTACCGGACTTGTGACGTAAAGTACTATTGTTATTCTCGTCACTCAACTTATTATTCTTGATGAGTTTCATTTTAATCCTGAATTTGCCATTGATCCAATCAAAAGTTATTGTTCTGTTTTATCACAAAATGTCTTTTGATAGTTTCGATGAAATTCAAAAACAATTACAAATTCAATTAGTCATTAAAGTAGAGTACTGTAGTCTTGATAATCCGAACCCCAAAATTTAAACTTATTGTGAATCACTTTGATCATTTTTTTCATAGTATCTTACTTTCCTTGTCCTTAATGGTAGGACAAGGTCCTTACCATTTTGTCATTAATGTCCTTGAGGATGTCCTTAATGGTCCTTAATCCTTGTCCTTACTTTCCTTTTTATATTGATGTTAGTAATATAATAATATCGAGTGACCTGGCTGGCTCAGGTCTGGTGTCAGAGTTTTCAGGTCGCAACTGATCAATTGATGGTAGTGAATCATCGTAAAGATTTAAAGATTTTTTAAGATTTTCAGTATTTTAAGGCGGGCTACACACTAGTGTCGTGACACTTGTCTTAGACACTTGTTGGGTCTGATCAAATTTCATGAGACATGCATGTATTTTGTACTTGTCTCTGTTTTTATCGCACTGCCGTAAATATTCATCATGCAATAAAATAGTTTACAACACATGTTGGTTCTACGTGCGACATATGCCTCGGACACGAGATTTGATGACTATAGTGAGGTCCACGTTATAATGGCAGTGAAGAAAGATAGGAGAAAAACGTTGCCAAGTCTCTCCATTTTGCCACTGAGTGTACACAGCTGTTACTCAATTCATCCCATTAAATTTGATCTAATAATATTTATTATCATTTCCTTAATTAAATAATCAATTTAATGTCAAATTGATCAAGAAAATTTTTTTCCATAATTTGATTCGAAAATTTGCTTTCACAACTGAGATTAGATTTTTTTTATACAAACCTGAAATGGCGGCTAATTTAAAAAGCTGTGATTCAACAATCTGAATTTCAAAACAACAGAAATTGAGTTATTTAGTAGGTATTCTATTCCAATTTCTTTTAAAAATAATAGAAATCATATTCAAAATAATTAATTTCAATGGCAATAGCTCTGAAATAACTTTTCAATATTATTTATACCGGTACGAGTAGGTCTAACCTATACGTGTAGGCTAACTGAAGCATGGATGAAGTCTAGGATGGTTAGTTATCAACTTTTAAAATGTCATTTCAGATATTTTAATTTGTGTTTCTCAAACGGTAATGTCTAAAAATTATTTCATTGTTTCAAAAATACATTTTTCCTCCACCTACTGTCAAAAGTACTTACTTTACTCCCTGAAACATGATACTAAAGTGTCACTTTTTCGCTCTCGGTACTAAAAAACAGAAAAACTCCCTAGGGAGTAAAAGTAACTCCATTTAAATAACATGGGAAGCATCTCTATTTTAAAAACGTACATTTGGAATAGGTCAGAAGGTCTAAGCTCAGATGAGGAAGCATATAGAGTAGTCATTAAACCAACTAAATTCAATACCTCAACCATACATTTGATCGATATATAAAATTTATGTTTGTATGCTGAAATTATTATTACAAACTTCCTATCACTATACTAGAAAAAATTTATATTTTTTTTCTTTTAATCCATGTTATGCAAAATACCAGCCAACGAATATAACTTATTAACTAATCAAATTTGAAACGGGAACTTCATCATGGCTGTAGTTGTGGCTGTCATTGTTGTTACAACTTTAGCCGACAGATAGTGCTGTCGGAGGAGAACTGTCATTACAAGCCAGCTGTTTCTGTTTACTTTTTAGATTATGTTGTAACACATTTATTGGTCACATACGTTTTTAAAAATTATTTTATTTGCAGTTTTTATAAAAATGTAGGTGGAGGAAAAATGTTTTTTCTCCCTCAGGAAAATTGTTGCCCTCGGCTTCGCCTCGGGCTTCAAACTTTTCCCTCAGGGAGAAAAAACAGCAATTTTCACTCTAGATATACAAATAACTATTAAATCAATTATACGACTTGTGTACTCAAGTATTTTGATATAATGAAGAAAAAAATGGCGACTGATAATGAATTTTGTTCACTTTTGTACAGTCACTGTCAAAAGTAAAAATAAAATATTCTGGAAAACTGACATTGCAAAGCTAGAGAGAGATAGCGCTATCTGTTTTTGTTGTATGATAGAAAAGGACAGCAACAGTATTGTCAATCGTACACTGCCATTATAACATGGACCTCACTATAGACACCAGTGTGTAGCCCGTCTAAAGTATTAATGCAGTGGTTTATTTTACGTTTATATCAACCGAACAAAATTCAACATTATAATTATAAAATGCAGGCCTTAATAAGGTCTGCATTAAATCTTGCAGAAAGTGAAAATTGTTCATATGATGAAGATAACCCTAATTTGGACAGTTTTAATAAACTAAATTTAGGAAGGGAAGAAGTTTTGGACTAGCGAAGGTCTTTATTTCCAATATTGTAATGTGTTTGATCGAATAAATATGGATGTGGTCACTGGAGAAATTCGGCGTGGGTGACTTCCACATGTGAACATGAGGCTTTATACCTTGGTAATGGGGTGGATGGTGATAGAATGACTTGAAATAGAATAGAATGACCTTTTTATTTGTTGACGTGGTGAAGTTTGGACAGTAATGGCCACTCTAACCACGACAATTTAATTTTGGTAATCGTATACAAATACAATCCAGGTAAAAACAACAGGCATTTGCCCAAAACTGCTTTAAACCTTAATTTGGAATACACAGTCTAGAGGTTATGTAGAAATGATAACTTGATTCACAAACTATTTTGAGTCTAAAAAAATGAATGAATGGTAAGACATGATATTCAGTTATAGTTGATTGCGCCGTGCAAGGCATGGAGAAGTTCAATGTCGAAAAAGATATTGCAGCTTTCATCAAAAAAGAGTTTGACAAGAAGTACAGTCCAACCTGGCACTGCATTGTGGGCAGAAACTTCGGCAGCTATGTCACTCGAGACGAGGCATTTCATCTACTTCTATCTGGGACAGGTTGCTGTTCTGCTATTTAAAAGTGGATAATAAAATATTAATATTCAACAAAATTCTTTGCGAAACATTTGCTGAAATGTTTTAGAAAAAATAATGAGATACATCAATTCTGGAAAACAAAAATTGATATAATATTTGTGTAGAGAATAGTTGGGGGAGTTGTGCTTGATGAAAGTCATCAATACACAACAAAAACTTTTGTCTTATCCAAATACTTGACGTGAACTCTTAGTATGTGAGAGCTATGAATTTTGATTTGAGTCCTTGGAAATTTTAATTTTATCTTCTTGGATATTTGATTTATTATCTGAGTTTAAACTTTGAATAATTCAATTCCTAATTTATTTTAATAGTTTACCAACCTTCCTGAAATGTTGTGAAAGTAATAGTTGCCGTCCATACCTCCGACAACCGACAAGTGTCAGTAGTAACAGGTAATAGCTGTAATAGACACACATTTTGCCTTATATATGGATTACATTCAAATTCAAACATTATTGCTATAAGCAGCATAGCAAAAACAAAATTATTTGTTGATGGAGTAATAATTGTACGAATATATTTTGATTGCAGGTCAGTAGTGCTTTACCGAAAGTTTGGCTCCAACCGGATAATACACCTAAACAGTTGAAATCTCTGATAGATCAGGCAAATACGATCTCCGAACAGTTGGATCAAACAAGGCCACTAGCCAGGTAAAAATCGTCAAGAACTATGTACCAATCTCGTTTCGACATGTATTAGAATTAGGTAGAAATTTGTCAAGATCATCCTGATACTTTTTGGGCCGTATTTATAGACTATTTTGGAAGCATTACTCTTGTGAGGATGAATATTATTTGTCGATGGAATTAAATAGAGAATGCATTTATTCAAATGCTAATTAATATATAATGATTATTTAACGAAAATCCTAAATAAATGCTGTGAATCACCCCGAAGACTTCTGCTACTGCAGACATTGCCAACAGGGTTGACAGCTAGATGGAAATTCGATGAGAACTACTATCCAAAAATTAGTTGCCAGCCCGGGAATAGAACCCGGTACCTCCGGGCTTCGTATAAAATGAGCGCTGCTATCCGGAGATTGTCAGTTTGGTGTAAGGGTAAGGATTCCTGACTAGCAATTGGGAGGTACCGGGTTCGATTCCCGGGCTGGCAACTAATTTTTGGATAGTAGTTCTCATCGAATTTCCATCTAGCTGTCAACCCTGTTGCCAATGTCTGCAGTAGCAGAAGTCTTCGGGGTGATTCACAGCATTTATTTAGGATTTTCGTTGAATAATAATTGAATATTTGTTGTTATAATGAATATTATAAAAAGATAGGTGGTTGATCAACAAATCAAAATATTTTCTCCCTCTGTAAAAAAATAGGACAATAACACAATTAGACATTTCCAATATATGAGCAACCTCTGATTTTTCGATTCATCTTCAATCAGTAGACTGTAATTTAAAAATAATTATTTTCATCAAAACACCATCCCATAGCGTAGAATAGATGATCAAGTGAGTTCAAATCAGAAATATTTTTACTATGAACAAAGATATTGTGGAATTTCTCCATAATTATTAAAGTGGAATAAGAACGATATTGTCAGTTCCACTTAATTTATTTGAGCCAAACTTAAGTTTCAATGCACTAAGGCATCATTGGTTAGACTTGGTTTTAGTTTTGTTTGGTCTAACAAAAAAGAAGACTAAAGATGTTGCCTTAATGCATTGAAACTTAAGTTTGGCTCAAATAAATTATATGGAACTGACAACATCGTTTTTATTTCACCTAATCTTTGCCAATTTTAATATTTGACTACATTGGAGGTTTTTGGCGTTATTGAAATAACCATTTTCTATTATTGATTATAACCCATTGGAAATGAATGTATCTGGAATTAATTTCGTCTAATCTTTATTATTTACAGAGACGCTGTAGACAAATTGAGCTGCCTCCTGAGGTTAGTGACTTGATCAATGAACATTGAAACCCCCTTTTATTGTAAGTGACTTTTTATTTTTATACCATCAAGGAACAAGTGTGGTGCAACGTTTCTGCGATTACATTCATCAAAGTAGTGAGTTGTGTTTACAAATAGTTTTGGAATGGACTCTCTACCATTGCTATGAACTATGTTATATGTTTAAAACATCATCATTATAGTTTATTCTTAAACCAGGTAAATGAATGAAAATCCTCATTTCTCATACTTATATGTTAAATTCTAATACTCATGTTTACAATAAAATCGTTCATTCTATTCCAATTCTATTTTTAAAATTGTATTTTTGAATTTTCATTTAATGCAGAAAAAGTAATATATCTTCTTTTAGTGAAAGTAGATGATAATAATTAATCACTGTAGATTTGACAATTATTTTATTTCATCTGCCAGTTATACTATTCTAAATCTCTTTAAAATTTCAAATGACTTTATTCTAAAATTGTTTACTTGTACCGAGTGATATTGATTTTTTTTTGAATTTGATGTTAATTTCCCGATATTTGGTTGGTTATCTGCCAGTTATACTATAATTCAAAATCTCTTGAAAATCTCAAATGAATTTATTCTAAAATTTTAAATTTGTACCGAATGATATTGATTTTTAAAAAGTTGATGTTAATTTCCTGATATTCGGTTAGTTATCTGCCAGTTATACTATAATTCCAAATCTCTAATTCAAATTTTATTCTAAAATTTTGAATTTGTACCGAATGATATTGATTTTTTAAATTTGATGTTAATTTCCTGATATTCGGTTAGTTATCTGCCAGCTATAATATTCAAAATCTCTTAAAAATCTCAAATGAATTTATTCTAAAATTCTAGCCGAATGATATTGATTTTTTAAAAGGTGAAGTTAATTTGCTGATAATCTGTAAAATATTTCAATTTTTTATATTCGTATCTGAAATTTTTAATTAATTTACAGTTAACGTTAGCTCATAATTGTTCTATTTAATGCTCTTATCTGCTAATTTAAATTTCTAAGTTCAAGGGAAAAATTATAATTAAAATAACCAATACACACGTATTGCTTGAATTTGTAAATAGCGTATTAAATTTATTCATTGCTGATTGAATTATTGTTATTTTGTGTCCTCTGAGTCTAAGGTTGCATGATTAGGCCTACAAATAGAACGAGGGTTGAAATTATTGGTGGAGAAAAAATGTATAGAATGCCCCATAAAGTACGCAACATAATTCCACGCCGTGGTTGGCAAGCTAGGTTGGTAGCACTGTTACTGTCTTTTTTTTCATCAGTTTCATCTGCGGTTAGTCGACGTCGTGTAACGCTCCATTTAAACGAAGGAGCAACGCATTATGACATTCAAAACTCATTATAAGTACGTGAACGCTAAGTCGAAAAGTTAGTAGAATTTTCGGTCGACAAATTTCACTTAACAAGTTAACAGTTGAGATACTAATTGAAAGTATTGACATAGAGAAACAATAGCGTAAGTAGATATCCCATGGTATAGGGCGTTTATGTCGCAACTCTTACTGTTATCTCAAGCCGATTGCTGTTGATTATTGTCGATTTTTACCGTTTTTTTTTTGGGTGAGAGTGTATGAACGGCACACTATGAGAGACTACCAGTGTCACACAGCTTCACGGGAAAGAATTACATGGACTATCGGCTTGATATAACAATAAAAGTTGCGACCTAAACGCCCTATACCATGGGATATCTACTTACGCTATTGTTTCTCTATGGTATTGACCTGTACGAAAGAACAGGTTCACTTTTGAATATTCAACCTCCAGGACACCCTCGTCTTGGCCGGTTTATCGAGAACATTGCTGTGTTCAAACAAAGTATCACTGTGAGTCCAGGGAGACACAGATTTTGTTGAAAAAGCAAAGTGTGTCACCAAAGTCATGAAGATTATTTTTTTCTTATATTTTGTTCCACAATTAACCGTAGAAAATGCACTTTCCATTGTAATGGAAAATATTGTAAAATTATAAGTAAATTAACAATCCAATGTTGCGTTCTTTTTGGGACACTATATTTTTATTAGCGTATTTAGGGGCATTTAAAAAGGATGAATAATAATTGAATCGGCCTGAGGAGAAAGGGAACATGTCAAAATTTTTCATTTTTTTATGGTTGAAATGAGTTCTTTACTGTGGGATACATCGATTGGAGTTGAAAGGGAACATGTCAGCATTCTCTTTATACGAGAAACAGATATCGTAATTTTGCTGTACTGGAGTAAAAGGGAACTAGTCATGACACACATGTTCCCTTTCAACGCCGAACATTCGAAAATGATCTGTTTGTCAGTTGTGATTTTTATGCTGTTGTTGAGTTACCTTTGATTCACGCGTTGCTTTGAGGTTAGATTGCTTTCGGTTGAGGTGTTTATTGTAAAAGTTGAAAAGTGATAATTTACAATATCATCATGAGTAATAGGAAATTAACAAAAACTCAATTTTAAGGGGTGAATCTTATATAAGTGCTTATACTGGATTAAAATTGTTGTCTTGAAAGAGTTTGCACCCTAATGACAAAAAACAATATTGAAATTATCAATACTTTTATCTGTATTCAGTTTTTTCTCTCCCCTGAGAAATTCTGATTTTTGACATGTTCCCTTTCTCTTCAGACCGATTCAATTATTATATCTATTATTGAAACAGATCGTTCTTATTTGATACAATATTTGATAAAAAAGCTGCATGGAAAAGTGCGATCTTCTATTATTAAAGATGAACAAACATTATTGAAATTTCATTACATGAAAATATTAATACAACTTTCTTTATTCATACAATAAGTACATCATCGAAATGAAAAGACTCAATTAGGTTTACTTCTCTAATGATATCATTTTAAAAATGAATATCTTGAAAAACACTTTCACCATAGCAAAAAAAACACTATTTATTATTGAAATAGCAAATATTGATGTGATAAAATATATTTTGATCAGCTTATTTAAATAGTATATTCAATTAGATAAATTAAAATGTCTATTTTTAGAAATTCTTTGCTCTGATATGACAAAAATATTGATCAATTATCTAAATCAATGATAAAGTGAGATCTATTAATAGAGATGAACAAACATTATGAGTAATGCAATTCTATTCTTGGATACAACTACGTCTTCTATGTGTGTACATATTTAGTTTTACTGTTTGTACAATAACTGTAATCAGAAAATATCTTTAAAATTTTCCAGATTTTGATTTACATTTCATATTATCTTGATAACATTTTCTGAATCATTCATTTTCCTTGATAGGCAGTAGATTGAGCATTTCCTCAATTTCTATTATATGGAATATTTTATAGATAGAATAATAAATCATTGAACTACTATGTTCCCAAAGTATATACGGTTTTTCAACAGTGTGGAGTGCTCCCTGAATGAAATGAAACGTTGAATTTTGTTTACTCTATTCTTAATTTGTATTGAACAATCAAGGTTGTTGCATTATGAGTAGGTCAACAGTTTTACATTACGATTTAGTGCTCGAATTCGGGAAGAAGTAATACTAATCTCTGGACTACTCCATTTCAACTGGATAGAATTAAGCTGGTATTCACAGAATCGTCATTCATTTCAATTTCAAATTGATGGCATCCCGTTGCAATGAGACCGGCAAACAATCACCCTGTCACAATCATTGTGTACAGCCAATTTTTAAATTATTAAAATTGAATGCTATTATCAACTAATACAGCAGACTGATAGAGGAACTAATTTCTCCAAGTCTACTCATTCTCTCTCATTTGCCCTTCTCTACTGTTTCTCTCTGCTATTTTCTCCTAATATCGTGTATTGCTCTGTGTATGGTCTCGCTGCTTCCCCACTTTCTTCGAAGGAAGATAAGAAGACGAATGTATGCGATAACCCCGGCGCAGGATCAAAGGTCGAATTCATCCAACAGTGATTCATTTATTTTTCAGTTCAGTTCCAGTGAATGCTACTAACGTTCGAAAGTTTACTTCTCAAGTTATGTGTTCGATTAATTTTAAGTTGACTCACATCAAGAGTGGAAAATTTTTAGAATAGCACAGATTTTGGAAAATGCTCTTCAATTGATTTTTGTTCACCCGTCTACAGAAACTGATGGTCGGTTTTTAACAAAAGTGACTGAAAAAGCTACAGATAATCCACTACTTTATTGTGCTTTCATGAGTGGGAAATTATTTTTAGAAATGTTTCTTGGTTGAATTGGGAATTCTTTCAAAGGGATGGATCGATTTGTGACAATAATTGTTCTTGGTAAGTAATCTTTATTTTAATCAATTTATTATTCTTATTATTGTAAATATCTATCAACTTAATTTTTTCATAGTTAGACATATATCATTATTGTCTTGAATAAACATATCCTTCTAGGGAGTCTCTATTGTGAAGTCCACGTTATAATGGCAGTGAAGAAAGATAGGAGAACAACGTTGTCGATCCTCTGACTTGTCAATGCCTTCTACAGACGGTAGCTGATGCAGGTTTATTAATGTAATATTAACTGTTCTTTCTCGTTTTAAATAATCAATTATATTTTATTAAGCAAGAAATCATATTTTTCTATAATTTCATATGAATTTCCATAATTAAGATGAAATATTTTCTCAGTTAATTGTTAAAAGACGATCTGGCAACAGAGCAAAGCGAAAAAGAGATAGCGCTATTTGCTTCGTTGAATGATAGACAAGGATAGCAATATCATTGCTAATTAAAGCACTGCCATTATAACGTGGACCTGACTATAGTAGAAAATGTATACCTCATTCATTTTAATAGAATCATCACTCAATAGCCTACCCTTATCAATAGATGTATTGATAATAAATTAAATTTATTGAAATAAACGTATTTAATACGTTTCGTTAGGGTGGTATCACACCAACCCGGACATGATGACCGCTCCGACCAAGTAGGAAGGCCTTAGCATTTGAGTAGATGAGATCATGTCACAATAGACGCTTCCAGACATTTTTTTATATGCGCAGGGTATTTTTTCTCCAATTGTGTTGTGTCCGGCTTAGTGTGTCATTACCGTTACCGTACATCAAATCCTTGATTTTTCATTAGAGTACGGTTTGTTGAACTTGGAGTAAGATTATTTGGTTGGTACTAGAATGCGATAATGGGCTCATTGGTATGGATCCAACATAATATATTTGAATAATATCGTGTAGTACTGAGCTCTCCAGATTTGTAATTGATATAAAGATGTATTACTATCAATGATCAATTGATGAAGATCAAGGATAAATGGATTATCTATGAATGAATTGACAAGACCGACGTAATCGCTACAAGGACAGTAAATTTGATGCACCATTATTTGTTCCTGTTACATAATTGACAGACCGTTACGGAATTACTTCTAGTGTGAAGCAGTCATTGATATGATTATTATCAAACCTTTTCCCAGTAGAGGGTGTAGGCCTAGTTTTGTTTTGTTTCACTATCAATTTTTATTGAATGAGTTGCATTCATTATTTAAACAGAATTTAGTGAACAATTAATATAGTTGATAAATTACTTCGTGTCAGATATTAATTTATAATAAGAATTGAGTGTGATTTAAGAAATCATGAATTCATTTAATTATCATTATTATTATTAAACGAAAATCCAAACCGTTGTTTGGAACCCAACTGTAGAATTCATTTAACATAACGAACATGAGAGAGATATGTGAATATCAATCTCTTCCTGAGCTGATAGAAGTAATTTCTCATCACGAAAAAGTTTCTGATTAGTGATGAATTTTAATTTATTTGATCATTTGTTCCTCCTATTTGCTATTTCATACACAAATTTAGCCTTGTGAATTGAACTTGAAGAATTACAAAAATTACGTTTTGACTGCGTTAAAAGCGGCATATTACTACTGCCGTGTGTAGTTTACAATTGGTTGATCTGTAATCAACTTTAAGACAAAACTAAATCATTTTTCAAAAATATCTATTGGTTTTATAAGATTTTTGCAAGTAATGGTTGCGTACACCTCTGATTTTGTGTTGGAAGGGCAACCGTTACACTCTGGAACCACCAATATATTCTGCAAACCAGGAGAGGTATTGTGCGTAGAATTAAGCTAACAATATTAATTCGATAATTCATTAGAATACTTTATGTTTTAAATTGCGTTGGAACTTCACTGTTTACAGATGGAGCCCTTCCCGGGCTAACAAATAATTTTTGAATAGTAGCGCTTATCTAATTTCCATCTAGCTGTTTACCCTGTTGTCAATATTTGCAGTAGCAGAAGTCTTCGGGGTGAATTACAGCATTTAATTTGGATTTTGGTTTGATAATAATTAATTTTACTGTTCATAAACGATGATATGTGAACCATTTAAAATTCAAATTGTGCGTTTTCTACTCTTACACTTAGGATATTTTATTTTAGAACATGATACATATTATTTGTCCTATATTATAATACTCCTGCATGATTAAAAAAAATCTTTCTATTGTAATATTCTTCCAAAAAACTCCTTTCCCATTAGTTGGCTCATAATAGCTTGCTTTTCTAAGTTCTTAATTTTTATTATTTCATTGTCAAGTTTAATTTTAAAGCGATTCCATAAAGAATACATTACAAAAATTCATGAACCGTAGTTTAGTTATATATTCTTACCACTAGAAAGAGAAATTGAGTAAACTTACATCATAACATCAGAAACATGTTGAGGTGCGGTAATGAAACCGTTGACTTTTGAAATCGAGTCAAAACAATCCATGTTAAACTTCTTTATTATATTTATTTATGTAATTGCTGGCCGGGCTGATCTGATGGTCAGGAGCGTTACGAAAACTTCAGTCTGCTAGCTCCGCCTGATTTGTAGGTTTGAATCCCGCCTGTGGTATGGACGTTTGATCATCTCATCAAACTACCCACGCTCAGACTTGGGCCCGCCGCAAAGTAGACCAACGCTAATCCACGAAAAGCTACCCACGCCGTAGGACGTTTTGTAAACCATTGCTATGCTCTTCCAGACATCTGTGTAATACATGCAATGAATAATCCACTTATCAGCTGATTGATTATGAATAATTCTACAGCAATGGTTTACAAAACATCCCATGGCGTGGGTTGCTTTTCGTGGATTAGCGTTGGTCTACTTTGCGGTGGGCCCAAGTCTGAGCGTGGGTAGTTTGATGAGATGATCAAAAGTCCATGCCCCAGGCGGGATTCAAACCGTTGTGGGCATCATCTGCATGAAAGACATGTAAATTACCATGAAATAACATTTTAATGAGCAAAATTCAATTTGAATTTTTATTCTATAGTCTAACTTATAAATTCAGTGCAAAATACTCTTAATTT
This sequence comes from Nilaparvata lugens, assembly GCF_014356525.2. Classification (NCBI taxonomy): domain Eukaryota; kingdom Metazoa; phylum Arthropoda; class Insecta; order Hemiptera; family Delphacidae; genus Nilaparvata; species Nilaparvata lugens. The sequence continues at coordinate 53,498,770 of NC_052510.1, read as the reverse complement.
CGTCCAATCGAATGTGGTTGAATTTTGATAAATGATTGAATTTCATGTGAAAAAGTTTGATCGATTTTGGTTACAGGTTTCCTAATTGTTGGAACGGCTTCACAAGAGGCGGAATACTTGTTCTTGCCCGAGCATGAATCAGTATACGCGTGGAATGTGACCCTCACCACAGGGGCAGCTCTGCCCCAATCCGTCAGTTTGTCTTGGAATTTCTCTGCAAATATCCATGTTCAACAAACAACCAGTAACACTACCATTTTCAAGGTGAATTTCTCATTCATTTATCATATTTTTAGAATATTTTAATTGATCAGTAACGTTAATTAACAGTTGAGACGAGGAGAAACAAAAGAATATCATAACTCTCTATATGTCTACCTCATCAAATTGAGCTTTTTCCAATTTACTGATTAGATTTACAGCTTTAGAAAACACACACTATTTTAGAAGTAAATAAACCAGCTTTGTAGCTTCAAGTCTTTGTAGCTTTATTTATTTATTCATTTATACATTGATAGTTACAATATAATTCTCAACTATGAATGATTGGGGAAGGAACAACAGGCTTAAAGCCCAAAACTGTTCTTTTCCCAAATTTAGATAGAAATTTTCCAAAAATAGGTTATATTTATCACTTTATAATTATTGTCCAATTTTAAGTCCAAAATATATATATATATATATATATATATATATATATATATATATATATATATAAACTAGGAATTTAGATGGGTTGGAAACCAAATTAAATAACAATATAACACTAAACAATCACTGATAACTTGGAAATACTCTGTTAAAATATTGAGCATTTTAAAACTTGTAAGTTAAAGGAACTCTGCAAAGACTAAAGACTAGCTTCAGTATTTGTTGCTTTAGTCTTTGTACCGGTCTTTCTATCAAGACCGGTACACTTTTATTCTTATTACCATACATTTTTGAATGCTGTGAGTTTGTACAGCGTTCAAAATATTTTCCAGCTGTTTTCCTGTTATTCCCCTCTATTTTCTCATTTATAATGTGGGGGAACTAATAGAAAGTTTATTTATCGCAGCCAATTGAATGATTTTAATTGATGCATAGTATCACTGTCTAGGGTCGTTGCTTATCTAATAAACATATCTTTTGAATGAAAGACGCCTGATTTGGGTGAAAAATACTGACGTTAGTAAAATAATTTGTGCAGAGCTTTAATTTTAAACATGAATTTGCAAGATTTTGATTAGGTATCGTTCATTGAGGAAAGTTTTACACTCAACAATATTAGGCCCTATTCAATTTTAGAATACACTATGCGCATTTTATTAATTCTCAAATAGTTTAATAAATAATTTTTAATATGTTTCAGAGCTCTGAAACATTATATAATCACAAAGACAGTGGTTGACATAATCAGGCATCACAAAACAATGGAGAGCTTCTTGATAAAGAAAAAAAATTGAAAACTTGCCATTTTCTTGGAACAGACTGTAACAAAACATAATTCACGTACTGTATATTCAAAATACTAAATTCATCTCACCAAGTGCCGGTTTCACAACAGCCGGTTAAATTTTAACCGGGATTAATTCCACAAGAACCAATCAGAGAAGCCGTCTTTTCAAAAACGCCTTCTCTGATTGGTTCTTATGAAAATAATCACGGTTAAAATTTAACCGGCTGTTGTGAAACCGGGCCTGAGATTACAAATAAAATATCTTGAAACGTTCTCATCTTCCTTATAAAAATATTCCAGGTTCCGTGGACTATTTATTGTATTCAAAAGTGAATACCAGTACATTGAAGTAAATTATTGTAGGCTACTTGTTGAGAACTTATAAAAAGAGTTTTTGTGAAAATATTATTTCACTAGCCGGTCTTTCATATCATGATGACCGAGATAAGAATATATGTAAAGAATAACTCGTAACAATCCATAATATTCCAACTATTCTACCAAATATTGACAAAATGAATACTGAACTTAACTATATATAAATACTGTAGGCTACTGAACAAAATACCATGATGACCGAGATAAGAATATAATGTAAAGAATAACACGTAAAAATATATAATATTCCATCTATTCTGCCAAATATTGACATAATAAATACTGAACAACCATATAAATACTGTGTACTGAACAAAATACCATGAAGACTGAGATAAGAATATGATGTAAAGAATAACACGTAAAATACATAATATTCCAACTATTCTGCCAAATATTGACAAAATAAATACTGAACTTTACCATATAAATACTTTACTGAACAAAATAAATAATATTTTTTTACTAAATACTGTATACTGACCAAAGGATTCAAATTTAAATGTTCCAATTCGACCTCTCAAATAAGATTGAATAAATTCCGTATTAATATGACTGAAACTTATTTGTTTTGCTTTCAGATAAGTGATGTATTGACTTCGGAAAACAATGCAGTTGAAACACGGCCCATGCTGCAGCCTTTCAAGGCCACTTTTGAGAAGGGCCTACTTACAGCACTAATTACTGAGGACTCCGACAAAAAGTGGTCGGTCAATATTAAAAGAGCCCTGGTCACTCTTCTACAATTGGACTTGGCTAGTATGAGTCAGGTGGCCTTTCTGTCGTCTGAGGTGAGTATTCAAAAAGCTTTTTAGCAGATTTCCCTGTTTTACAGGATTTATAAGTCATATAATTGTATTCATTTATGAAATTAAATTGAAAGTTAAGTCTTCTCCACAAATATTTGTATTTTTTGCAATTAATTATTAAGTAATAAAAACGTCAAAGCTGTGAAAAGTCAACCTTGTATTATTGTATTGGTATTAACAACCAATTTGTTAGAGCCTATAAAAAAGTTGTGATCAAATCAAATTGCTTTTTATTCACAAAAACATAAAACAAATTTATAAAATTCATTTGAACATTTTAACAGTGAATACTCTCCACAAAGACTTGAGTCTCTGAGTGGAGAGTGAGTTCTTTCAAGATGATTGAGATTATGTTCTCATTTTTAGTACATAATAAAGCTATTATAATCGAATTTATTAACATTCTTCAACTGATGCATTTTTCAAGATTCTTTGATTATATCTAAACTCAATATTTGTTAATAATAATTAAGAAAGGATTTTAAATTCTTACTGAAAATTGGTCAAAACTATTGATTTGCTTTATTGACCTGTTCTCATTTGAAACTTGATGAGAAGCGTAGAACTTCATTTCGTAGATGCTATTATAATCCATGCTATAGTTGGCACTCAAAAAGAAAGTCCTTGTATTGCAGACTATTCAATGCTATCCAATGACTCTCTTGTAGTGTGCCGACTCAATATTAGATATTTATATCGGCGTAAGTTGGGAATGGAGTAATATGCATGCGCTCTGTTTCTCTTGGAATCTGTTTTGCACTAATCGACAGGGCAACCAGCAACAAAGTTTTCTTCACTAGCCAAACATATTCTCGTGATTCATTTTTTCTAATACTGTATATGTCAAGCCTATATTCATAATCTCTCAATCCAATTATCCCGAATTTTCAACCCCTCAATTTACATTTTTTCAAATTCTAACTACCCAGTAGTACAAATTGGAGTGCATGTAAAGGAATGACTATTGAGGTTTTTTCATTAGTCCATACTCATAATTGGCTAAAGATCCTGCTTATGATTCGAAGGAACTATTATTTTATCCCATCTATTTTGTTTTGTTTTGTAGAGTGGCATGTACGGCACTTGTGTGACACATTACATTGTGACGAATGGAGATAAAAAGATGACAGTGCAGAAAATAGTTGACATGGACTCTTGTGCGAGTGGCACCAACCAAGATTCTCATCAATGGAGTAGTGCTCCGAATTTCATGTGTCCGAATAAATATCAAGTAAGTATATGATATTTATATAACTGGGTACCCCTAATAGGTATGTGCTCGATCATCTTCTGAATTAATCAGTCTATTCAAAAACTGATTTCAAATAACGTAATTTTTATGATTCTACTAAAACCGAGAGTTTCCATTAAGTGTCCATAGGCATAGACATCACAAAATTTATCAGTGTTGAACTTCATCCTAGTCGAAAATGTTCTAGTTTTTTATTTTTAGCTCTGTAATATACTCACAAGCTTTTTCTTGTGTGCGAGATATATGATCATTAAATGAATAACCAACTAGAAAGATGATAAATAGAAAATGTATGTCCATAAAACTCAATATTATATTTTATTTGAATTGAATAGAGCTTGGCTGGATTTAAAGCCACGTTCAGACTCAGCGAAAGCAGACTGTAATTGCAATGCTCCGGACTACAAGGCTCTCCGGCTTGTTGTTCAACATTTTTTAAATAAAAGTATTAAAAAACCATTCATGAGCCTTCGATGAACAAGTTTGGAACTAGCTTGGTACGGCTCAAATATTTTATTTCAATAGATTTTTCCTATTAGGTGAAAACTCAAGAGAAACAAGGAGATTGTCGAAAACACTATAGTCCAATCACTATATACATTGGTGCTTGCAATATATATTGTAGTTGTGATTTTGTGATATAGGCACTTTGTTAATAAAAACAATATAAAACATGTAGTACCATTTTTATTTAAAAAATGTTAAACCTTGAAAACATTTCAACAAGTGAAGCGGTTTTTGGTATTTTGATTCTTGATTTTTTGATGTATTATATTATAACTTACACTCAAGATTTGGGAACAAAAGATTTTTCAATTTATCTGTTACTAAATCTTCAATTTAATTCGAGGACCGTTAACCGCCAATTAAATCCACCAAATTAATCCACTTAGCAATTTTATTCTCTTTTACTAATAAATAACTTTGTCTTCCACAGAAAGAGGTGATTAGTCACAGTGAAAGGACGTATATTCTGGATCCAAGTTCCAAGAGTCTCATCCAGTCAATCTCAAGCAAAGGAAAAATTTCACTACAGCCCTACCAATCTCAGGCTGAAGCTCATTACTCTTTGATAAGGTTTGTACAATATTATGTTTAATCTGTGAATTTCGTTCAAATGAAAATTCTGATGCATTCTGATGAAAATAATTTGGTTGTTGACCTTGAAGAAAAAAATGAAATTCCCTGGAACCTTCAATTTTACAGAATTCTGTATGAGATGTAATAATTCGGGAATATAATTTAAATGTTTGTTTAGTTTGAGATTATTAAAATCAATCAGCTAAGGACTCAGGTGCTAATTTCAATCAAACCATAGGGCTATCCTTATATGACAGTTTCAATAATTATTAATGACAACAGTTCCAGTTATGATGCAGTTATTTTTAACTAAACTATTTATATTAATATAAATAATATTAATATAGTATTGCTATACTATTAATTTTTGTTTTTTTATATTATACTTACAAGTGCAACTCCCCACTCTTTAAACACAGTATTTTCTAGCTTTTTCAACTCTGCTAAAATATAAGTGTTTTTTAATAAGCTAGTGTTTTTGTGTTGACTTGAATAAAAATATGGATGTTGAATTGATTGAACAGTTTTAGAGAAGGTACCAGATGTCTCTCAGAGAAAAAAATTACATGTATTTGAATACCTTTTTATTTCTAATTCCAGCCAGTCGTTGAATCTTGTGAGAGTGGACAAAATCGATAAGCTGTATGAAGTGGTTGAGAGCGCCGAAGAAACGAATCTGCTGTGGCAACCAATCAACCTGGATCCCACCTACGGAAAGCCTCCTACCAATAAAAGTGATGTCGTTTTGAAAGAGGTCAGAAACAAACATTCAAACCTTTTAATGATTCATTTTATCTTTACAAAAGTTTAACATTTTTCCAATAGGCTGTATAATATATAATCTACTTCAATATTCACTCTTCTTATAGAGCTACTGAATATTATCAGTATGTATTGTGTTTTGATATGATCTACAAGTTTAAAAGCTTCTCTCTGCCATTCATACTATTTTTTAAATAGTTGAAAAATAATTTCCTAATAGGTTGTATAAATGATCTACTTGTAAGCTTCTCTCTGTCCAACAGTGTCAACGAAGGACATGATTAAATGATAATGGGTTCCATGTTAATTCTACCAATCCTAACGGGTGTAATTTTAATTAGATTCAAAATTCTCCATCAACAGTTTAAATCTCTATTCCATACTAATTCCTCCTTATGTGAGTTGTTCAATACTTATATCTTTCAATCTTTATTCTTTGTTAATGGATACATTTGTTGTCGGACATATCTCTATTTAGTTTTACCTCTAATTCTATATTGATTCTTCCGTATATTGATTCCTCAATAATTATCTTAATCAGTTTCAATCTCTACATTTATGATGTCATTTTCATCATATTCAAAACTCTCCATCTTCAGTTTTAAATCGTTATTCTTTGTTTAAGGTTTTCTATACACTGTTAGTTGTTTAAAATATTGTCTCGGTCATCCGTTTGAGAATGTCTGTTTTTTATAGATTAATTTGCTGGCAGACATATCTGTATCTCTTTCTACGTCCATTCTGTATCCATCTTTATTGTATATTGATTCTTATTTATGCAATTTTCTCAATTATTCTCTTCATCAGTTTCAAATGATGGATGCAGTTTTCATCAAATTCGAAAAAACTTTCCTTCATCATTGAAAAAACACAGTTGTACTTTTGTTACATTTACATTTATTAGATAGATTTGTACACATGACTATCACTATATACATCACTATCAGTACAGCTGAAGATGTGTTGGTTTCAACACGATACTACAGTCCTATATACAAATCTAATAAATGTGAATTTGACAATATTCTTTCATTTATGGAAAAACTCCTCAATATCAATAAGTATTCAACAAATCTTATCTTCTTCATCAGTTTGAATGTCTATTCTATGTTACTTCTTTGATAGTTGTTCAATAATTGCCTCGTTCATCAGTCTGAATCTCTATTCCATGTTAATTCATTCTTATGTTATTTGTTCAATAATTGTCTCGTTCATCAGTTTGAATGTTGGATGCATTTGTTGTCAGATCCAAAACATGCTTGGCGAGGTGAGTGACAGTCTGTCATGGTGGAAGGTGAAGGCGCAAGGCCTGCACAATGAGACGCTGTTCCGGCTGGTCGACCTCATGTGGTGGCTCGAACTCGACGACTGGCGCACGCTCTACAACACTGTCACCCTTGGCACCAGCTATCGACAGGAAACCATACAGTAAGCTATTGCTTTCCACCACACACATCTCACAAATACTGTAGTGTGGTCCACGTTATAATAGCAGCACCATTTGATTAACATTGGTGCTGCTATCAAAAAATTGAAATCTTTATTTCTCCAAAATAAAAAATCACTAGAGATATATCCAATTATTAATACAATAATAATTGAAATATACAGTACATACATAATCATATAAATGAATAATACATTTCGAATGAATAAATAGAATTGGCACAGCTAGCTATGCGAACTTGTGCGCTAGCTGTGAGTTCATCTTCGATATTTTTTAAAAATTTGCTTGCAAAATGATAAAAATACAAACAACAATATTAGTAGAAAACAAATAATAAATTCAAAGGCAAAACCAAAAACAAAGTATCCCATCCGGCTACAAACCAAAACAACCAAAATGAACTATTAATAAAGCGCTAATCAATCAAACAATCATTGCTCAAATCATTGCATCCTTGTCTATCATTTGACAAAGCATATACCGCTATCCTTTTCTAGCCTCGCAACGTTGCCAGTTCGTTTTTTGACAGTGTAGAAATATATTTAACTAGCAGGTAACCCAGCTTTCCACTGGGGAAAATTTTGTGTTGTGAAATGCAAACTTGACGGACTAAAAAAACATTAACTGAAAACCTTACGAATTGTAAACTTGACTAACTGAAAACTTGACGTTTTGAAAAAACTGGAAAATTGACGTCTTGAAGAACTAATAGGCCTAAAACGATCCTTTGTAAATTAAGAATCTTTATCCAAGATTTTAGTTAATCAGTTCAGTATTTCAGACGTGATAATGCGTCATTTGTGTATTATTTCCTATCCCGTAAGTGTCAGTTTTGAAAAACTGAAAACTTCGATATTTCAGACGTAATGATGCGTCATTTGTGTATTATTTCCTATCCCGTAAGTGTCAGTTTTGAAAAACTGAAAACTTCGATATTTCAGACGTGATGATGCGTCATTTGTGTATTATTTCCTATCCCGTAAGTGTCAGTTTTGAAAAACTGAAAACTTCAATATTTCAGACGTGATGATGCGTCATTTGTGTATTATTTCCTATCCCGTAAGTGTCAGTTTTGAAAAACTGAAAACTTCGATATTTCAGACGTGATGATGCGTCATTTGTGTATTATTCCTATCCCGTAAGTGTCAGTTTTGAAAAACTGAAAACTTCGATATTTCAGACGTGATGATGCGTCATTTGTGTATTATTTCCTATCCCGTAAGTGTCAGTTTTGAAAAACTGAAAACTTCGATATTTCAGACGTGATGATGCGTCATTTGTGTATTATTTCCTATCCCGTAAGTGTCAGTTTTGAAAAAACTGAAAACTTGACGTCTTGAAGAACTGAAAATAGGCCTGAAACAATCTTTGTCAAGAAAATTGAGAATCTTTATGCAAAATTTCAAGTTAATCAGTTCAGTAGTTCAGATGTTATGATGCGTCATTTGTGTATTTCCTATCCCGTAAGTGTCCAATAGAAGCCGGGTCTAATACTAATATTATCAGAAGATAAGATTGTAAGTATCATTATCATAAGGATGTTTTACTAGAGGCTTGATTATCCTTTTACAGATGATGTTTCGTACATAATGTTTTGTGAGAATGAAATAAGAATCTCTAAGTACCCTTTTCCTATGTTTTATTAACCCACCACAACATGTTTCAACTAATTGTAGCCATTTTCGAGTGGGAATAAAGATTGTAGTACAACATTGTAATAATTATTGTAGTAGCCCTGTAAGGAAAAGTGAATAAAATGTTCTGTGTTTTGTTTGCCAGGCAAATCTTCTGGGAAGTAGTGCCTGAGGTGGGATCTGCAGCGTCGACAGTGTTCGTGAAGGATCTGGTACGCTCCAGCCAGGTCAAAGGCCTCAACGCCGTCTTCCTGCTTGGACGTCTCCCCTTCCGACTGCGCAATCCTACTGAGCAACTACTCTATCAATGCGAGGTTCGAACTTAACGTAGAGTTTATCAGTCATAGTCATCAGCTATGTTATAAGTATGAAGCTGGATCCCCACATATCAGTGTCAGTATAAGTGATGACTTTATATGTATAAAGCAAAAATCGAGTATATCAAGTATATCTATATTTATAAAAGCGAAATGGCACTCACTCACTGACTGACAGACTCACTCACTCGCAGAACTAAAAGTCAACCGGACCAAAAACGTTCAAATTTGGTAGGTATGTTCAGTTGGCCCTTTAGAGACGCACCAAGAACGGAATTTGAAAAATTTCCAAAGATACGTCCAAAATCTGCGTTTTTCCAGCGTTTTCTCAGCTTTATCGAGAACAAATTAACATAAAACGTTCAAATTTAGTACAGAAGCTCAGCTAGGGTGTAATAATGTTGTGTTAGAAGGAATTTGCAATAGCGTCAAAGATACGCCCAAAATTAACGCTTTTCCAGCGTTTTTTTTTTTTGCTTTTTCTCAGATTTATCGAGAACAAATGAACAGAAATTGTTCAAATTTAGTACAGAAGCTATTCTAGGGTGTAATAGTGTTGTGTTAGAAGGAATTTTAAATAACGCCAATGATACGCCCAAAATTAGCGTTTTTTGCATTTTCTTAGTTCTTTTATCAAGTAATAGACAGAAAATGTTCAAATTTGGTACAGAGGTTTAGCTAGGGTCTAAAAAATGTTTGATGAGGTGACTTTAATATTTCATCAAAGATACGCCCAACATCATCGTTATTCCAACGTTTTTTTCTCAGCTTTTCTGCGTTTTATCACCTTTTTTCAATAATTGATGGAAATAATTAGAAAAAGTTCAGTACACAGGTTTAGCTGAGGTGGAAGAATTTTGTTCGCCAAAGATACTCCGATATACTAACAGGTGTCTTTAACAGCGTTTTTGGCGACCGAAGCGAGCCCGCTGATCTCATTTTTGGACGATCTAGTCGGGGGGTCCAGACTGGCTAGACGGATATGGCAAGCGAAGCGAGCCTGACGGCTAGTCAAGTATATAATCAAGTATATTTATAAGTATATCAGCTTTATAAGTACCGTATAAAGCTGGATCCCCACATATCAGTGTCAGTATAAGTAATGACCGGTACAGTGAGAATATTATTCCCACTAGTTCCAATGGGACTATTCATACTTGCTCGGCCTTGCTGAGTGTGAATAGCACAATCAGAACTCATGGAAATTATATTTGCAGTTTCACTGACACTGTTATGTGGGGATCCAGGTTTATCGACTTATTGTTCAATTGCTTATAACACTTATTGTAAAACTTCTTACATCTTCAAACAATAACATTTTATAGGTCAGAGTTTTAATGTTGCCACCTTGTTATTTCATTTTTACTTGATTTAATGGAATTTTTAAATTGTAATATCTTGAAAAAGGTTGACTAAGTGCAGGTATCGTCATTCAATTGTCTTGATATGTTTTATTGAAATGATAAATGATGTATCGCAAGAACACCTTCCCAAAAATTAAATTACATTTGAAAAGTTGGATTCAAGATAACCAAAATTAAGTCCAAGAAAAGTAGTACCGGTATTTCAAATTTGAGTATTTAAATCTCAATCACACCTCTTGTCAAATTACTCTTGTATTTGAAATATTAAGCCGTTCTCAAACTTTACACTTACACCTGTATATTGTGTATTATATAGATCACAATTTGCTATCTAAGATTAGAATTAGCTGTAATACATGTATCCTATCCGTATGAGACCACCCTAATCTACTGTTTTATACAACCTAACTATCCTATTCACCGTACAAAAATACATATATAGCAACTTCATTTCATTGCGGCACTACAGACCTATGTTTAATAAATATATTTACAGTTTGGTCAACTTAGAAATACTATTGATGGAGTGAATTCGTTTTTTTTTTAATTCTTTTTCTGTTTTATTAGGATCTTCTGCGACTGGGAGATGTTGGAGAAGAAGTGAAAAATTCGGCAATCTTATCCTTTGCAACGATGATCTATAAAACGTGTGCTGTTAGCTGCAAACCTGATACTGTGGACAGGTACACTAAATTGTTCCTGGACAGGTTCAAAGGTCAGTTATCGCAATTATTGTATATTTTATTCCATACTTTTATAAATATAGTATATAAAATCCTAATTATTCGTGTTAGCAATACCGTGCCCTGCTATATTGCACATTACTCTTCCAATAAGGGAGGTTATTCTCCCCTGGTTATTTGGTACTCTCGCTTGAATATTTGAAACTAAGAGCTTTCAATAAAAAAGACCATCATTAAGTAGATTAAGACCATTATTCTAGATTTAAGACCATCATTCTAGATTAAAAGACCATCATTCTAAGTCTTAATCATATTCTTCAATTTTATATAATTTTAATGACGGCAGCTTTTTATCAAATTCAACATTCGATATAATAAATAATATTTTGAAAATAGGAAGCTCTTTTCAAAACATAGGAGTTTTACCTAATCACTTTTATCGATGTATATTTCCATACTTTTATTTATTATTATCATAGATTATAAATGTGAATTGAAACTATTAGTGAAAAGATTGAGCAACAGAAAGCCGAATAATTTCCTTTCTACTAGTGATACTTTTGATGGAGTCAATTCGAAAAGTGTGATTTCAAACATGCATACCAAATAATAGCAGAGAATTGTCGCATGATTAATTTAGTTGAAAATTAACGGCAGAAACCAATGCTACTGTCCAAAAAACTATTTCTGATAGGTTGTAATAAAAATGTAATCTTCACATTAATAAAAATTTATAAATATGAGTAATGAATTTAAACAATTATACATATTGGAAACTATTTTAACTATAGAGTATCTATAGCAGTGGTATTATGAAAAAATGAAAAAGCATCACCAGACGAAATTAGTGTACCAACAACTGGTGTGTCTTAGTGCTTATAAACTGTTCAAAGGCCTCAGCTCAATATTTTTTGAATATTAACTATCTATAGCAGTGATATTTTGAAAAATAAAAAAGCACTAACAGTAGATGAAATCAGTGTCTCAATAGCAGGTGTATCTTAGTGCTAATAAACTGTTCAAACTGCTAACTGATCCACCTCTTGCAAAGAAAATCCGTATAGGAGATCAAGAAATAAAGATTGTAGACAGTTTCAAATATCTAGGTGAAATCATAACCTACAATCTCAATGAGAATCGAACGTGGGACAGTAGACTGAATAAGTTGAGAAGAGCACAGTATGCCACAAAGAACACTTACAACAAGAAATCACTATCAATAGCCACAAAATTGAAGCATTACAAGACAGTCACTCAACCGGTAATAACTTACGCAAGTGAAACCATCTTTAAAACTACCAATACCATCGCAATAGACAAATTACTAAAAATCGAAAGAAGAATCATCAGAACCTGTATTAACAAGAACTATCAAGTAGATGGACACTGGAGATTAGCTTCCAACGAAACTGTTTACAAAGAAATTGAACCTGTCACAAGTACAATAAAAAAAAGCGAATATCTTTCTTCGGTCACCTGATTAGAGCTTCGGAGGACAGACTAAGCAGAAGAATTATTGAAAAGTTGTGGAAAAGTAAAACAAATATAAAATGGATTGACGAACTCAAGGAGGATGTGAGAGAGTTGAATATAACATTCGAAGATTTGAAGAACAAGTCGGACAACATCAGAATCCTGAAGGACAAACAGACCAGACTGCAGATCAAAGTCAGACACAGAATGGGAAGAGTGATTTCGGACGAGGAAAGGAAATTAATTTCTGAACGAATGAAGAAATATTGGGCTGAGAGAGGACGGAGTAAAGGTGGAAGATACTGACTACAGTGGTCCAATGAAGGCCATAAAATAATAATAATAAACTGTTCAAAGTCCTCATTTCAATCTGCTTCTTCACTTTTTTCTAGAAAGTACACTACATGGAGACAGAATGCTGTACCTACAAGCGCTGAGTAACATGGGATTGCCTCAGATACTCGATTACCTGTCGCCAGTCATTGCTGGCAAAACCTCCAACGACCGGCATTTGCGATTCCTTGCCACTTGGGCTGTTATGCCTGCAGTCTTCACCGACCCTGCTAAGGTAAACAAACTTATTTCAATTAGTTTCAATATAGTAGTTGATTATTAAATTGCATTTAATTTGATTCCAATATAGTACCGTAGTCAAATATCAAATTCCTGATCATTTGTGAAGTAATTAAATCGATATTTATGTTTAAAATGCAGATTTTATTTTTTTAATGGATTAAGATGGGTCTAAAATAAAAAATTGTAAATATTTGTATTATGCTGCTGTTATTGTTTTTCAATTTATCTATTCATTCACAATGCATACAATGGGTTTCCCCAAATATGCTTATAATAATACTTGGTAAAAGTCCGCAACTTCACTTGGCTATTCAAGCATTCCAGAATTCGCATGTCTCCATAAAACCCAGGTAGCTCATTGGAAAGTATTGAGTGCTGTAAAGCAGAAAACTGAGGTTCAAATCCCACCATGACTGTGGGTTTCTCTTGCTAACGTTTTATAACGCTTCTCTGTTCTGAGTAAGCTAAAAATATCGCAATAAATTAACCTTAGAATTTTACAGAGTTCTGTTCAATGCATGACGATATTTCTTGGGAAAATACATTATTTGTATTTATTTCTACATAAATTTGTAGATAGGTCTACAAATTTGGGAGTTCTCAATAAATATATTGAATTGTAGGTATTATTTTATTTTCTTGAAATGTTCTATTTGTTTGTCTTGAGCTCCCGGAAAACGTTCAATTCTTTATTATTAATATTCATTCATTAATAAATAAATATAACATTCATAAATACAAAAATAATTCATACCAAACATTTTCACCCATTTCCTCTTGAAATACTAATCTTTTGTATCAACTTTTCATCAAATTTATTGAAAAAAAAAATCATTTGCGATCTCTCTACTATTACCGGTATATACTGTATTCATAGCAAGCGAGCGGTGCTCTACGCTGCACTGGGATGTCTAGGTATAATTAATGTGAATTTATATTGTACAGTGTTATTTTTGTTTGTCAGGTTCATGAGATATTCTGGCCACTGCTTGTGAACAGAACGGAGTCGCTGGAGATGCGAGTGGCGTCGCTGACTCTGCTGATTCTGGCCAAGCCTACGCCGGCCGGGCTGATCAGCCTGTTCTGGTACATGGCCAACGAGCCCAGTCAGCAGCTCTACCAGTTCTACTACACAACCATACAGTCGCTCACCCAGACTACCTATCCTTGTTACACGCAACTGTGAGTCTAATTACATTTCTCTCATCAACAACTCAGCCTACCGCACGAAAATGGTCACCAATGGAAACTAAAATTAGTAGAATGTCAGTAGATTATTTCACTTTTTATTAACCTTCCAGCAGTCGCGCTGTTGTAAAAAGTACAACAGAGTTATTTTTTGCTGCACAAAACTATTGAATGGGGTGGTGTCAGTGAATGAGTCACCTATGCATTCCAAAACTTTCCACATCACTCCACTGAGTTGCAGTATACCGAGCAATTGTTCAGTCTTTAGGTGCCATTTAGTCGCGACAGTGCTTAAGTAGTGCATATGATAGGGAAAGAGACTGCCAAGGAACCAAGAACCAATTGTAGGCTTTGCTTGGTGTACCTTATTGGGCTACGAAAAGGTAATCATGCAAATGTTCATAGGCGTAAAATAATCCAATGAGATGGAGATATTAATTATACAATTAATGTATATGTTTCGACAGTAAACAGAGTACATAACACATAATAAATTGGATGTTGTAAAAATTACAAAACGCGACTGCTCGTGTAATTGAGTAGGCGACTTCCGGAAGGTTAAATTCGAAACTAAAGTGAACCACACGAAAATAGTCCGATGGAAATTTGAACAGATGAGTACAACATTGCCAAATGAGAGTTGATCAACGTTGTCCACTGCTCGTGATGAATGAAAATAAATTTTTATAATACACCTGACGAATTGGCAACGTTTATGGGTGCAGGGATTGGTGCTTTTCTGTTCCAATTTCCATCTGATTATTTACGTGTGGTTCACTTTAGATTTGAATTTAATATAAAGTGAAATAATTTACTGACATTTTACAATTTCAGTTTCCATTACGAGCTACTAGTTAATTAATCACCTTGAAGAAGTTTCAACGACATATCAGTATGATATTCTGTAACTATGTTGTAACAAATACAGATGTGGTCTAATAACAATAACCCTAGTTTTTTCGGTGCGGGGCGGGAGGAAGTTGAAATAAACTAACTTTGTATACCTGAGAACCTGACTGTTGAGAACCTCAACTATAGAATTACGGCTTGTAGGCTGGTTGACTCAAATAGCTGGATACTACTCAGCTGGTTGATCAAAAGTTACTGCTATGCATAGTAAGCTCTTGATGTTGTGGATGTAAACTGGTCCAGGGATCAAGTTGTGAGACCGTGACTATACGCACTACTGTGCTGAAGATGGGTGTAACGCCCGAAAGTGCTTAACCTCATGAGTAGTAGTTTTTGTTTTCATTCACAGTACATGAAATTAGAGTACTATGTAGTTTAAGTGTTTAAAAATTGAGTCTACTGATTCTCCAGTCAGTTCATTCGTTACATAAAGCATTGTTTTATTTTATCACGGGGCTCCCCCAGTATTAATGAAATTGAATATTCTGTATTGTTACTTGTATATGACATGGTTCACTGCACTTTTGTAGTATCTATAGGCTAATCAAGTATTTCTATTTTAAATTTGAAAACGTTGTGACTTTGTCTGTCGCTGCTCACACTGAACGCAACCAGCAAGTGCAAGCATTTAGTGAGAGTGTCGCTATTGCTCTTTCCAGATTTTGTTTCTCATCTGCACGCTTTGTCATGCATAACCAAGCTTGCACTTGCACGTATACGCATTCAATGTGATCATATCTTCAGTCATACACACCTTTATGCCTAGTCCACATGTTGGCTTAGTCGCTGTTCCAGTAAGCTGGCCCAGCCTGGTAACCCAACTAGGTCAATGAAGGCCAGCACTGGCAAACCACCCCTCCACACACTGGCGCTTGTCGACATTGGGCCAACATGTGGATGCGGATATTATTTTCTTGGAGGAGAGAGCGATCACACACCATTAATGAATGGTTTTTTGTTGTAGTGGCGTGGTGGCTTCTCAGCTGGCTCGGTTCGTGCAGCCTCGCTCACACAGCTGGGCGACAGGCAACTACATCCTCGACTACGAGGAGCCCGACCGCGGCTATGGTGGCCTGCTGCAGATGCTGCTCATCGGCAGTGAGAGGACCGGCCTACCCAATGTCATCATGGTGGTCGCAGAGCAGCATGCGCTCGGACTCACCACCGAACATGCTGTCAGTCAAACCATCAAATCACATTAATATCAATAATTAATATTATCATACATTATTAAACTAATCATTTATGCAAATTGAGAAGGGCACATCAAGCTCAATATCAATATTGGTAATATCAGTATATCAGTAATTCGTATAGCGCAAGTCTGCGTTTGAAGGATTTGCGGCAGAATTTATCTGGAGGATTCAAATAAAGATACCTAAGATATAGATAGAGATCGCAGAACGCTCTTTGTATGGCCGGGCCACAACTAACTCTCTATAGAATTCAATCAAGATTATCTTTGAATGGTTTCTTGAATTTGGCCTCTCGAAGTTTATAAAACAATAGTAAAGTAAATTAATCATAATAACAATACTAGTACAGAATTTTATAATATTTTGTACTGTGTTTTCTAGTATCGAGATTCAATGGAGAGTTTCTCAATATCTCGGTTAATTACAACATTCGTTTAAATGCGTATCTATCAGGATATTTAGTTTTCAACCTCGTTATCTTCTTAATGCCTTGCACTTGAATAGAACGATTATACAATATTTATGTACGATTATACGAATGTTTATGTTTATATTTTATATATTTCTACATATCTCTGGCAATCAATTTCCATTCAATCATCTTGAAGTATTTTAATTTCCAATACACTGAACGAATGTTTATTTATAAATAAATATTCCTGCATAACTCTGGTAATCAATCCCTATTCAATTGTCTTGATAATAACTGTTTATGTTTTCATTAGATTCAACTCAATCATTGTGGTTTTGCAGGTGTACCTGAAACTGGAAGGACTGAGCGAGGCCATGAAACACGTGGTGGCCAGTAAGCCGGTGAAGAGTGTGCAGAAAGTGCTGGAAGTGCTGCAAAACATGAAAGCACCCGACAGGGATGGCGAGAAAATCCATTTCGAGTTCATTCTGAAGGCTGATGGTCGAACGGTCATGACTTATTTCATGAATGAAACCAACTTTCATAATTTGACTGCCGGTTAGTTGACAGAATATTGTCTTTATTCAATACAGCAAATCAAAACATTATGCAGTTTAATATCGTTGATATATGATTATATCAATCAATATTATTCATCGTTCAGTATGTAAGTTACTAATAGTCATATTTGCATCTAGGGACCAATGTTCAATATTTCCATGAGGGGAACGTTTGTTACCTCATTTTCTACATTCTATAGTAATTTTTACTACATAATATCCTCAACAATAATGATCTACCTTTATTTCCTTGTGAGATAAAAGGAACATCAGATCCCTGATACACCCAAAATATTTCCTCCTTCTACATTATTTGACATTTCTTTCATCATAATCCCTTGCTTCAAAAGGCTTGCTCTAACATTGTTATAAGTAAACTACAAAGCAGTGGGACAGTCTCCAATGGCATACGCTCAGACGAATGAACGCATTATTTGTTCATAGAGATACCACCCATGTTATCTAAATTGGGCAAGTTTGAGTCCCTAGGAAGAAAAAGTAATTTAATTTATCATTTGAAAATAGCGTTCACTAGTCTATGCAGTTCTCCCTTATAGTAGATCTCCCTATTCTTCATAGTCTATATGTTTATTCTTCAATGTCCACTTTCTTGTTTAAGGGTACATGTATTCACATTAAAATAAAAAATCAAATCACTCTTAGAACCAAGCCATACGAAGCGTTTTTTCAGACGAGACGGCAGGACAGAAAGCACTTCGATTGGCTGATTATATTATCAGTTGATTCCCGAACGCCAACTCAATCAGCCAATCTGAGAGCTTCCTGCCCTGCCGACTCGTCGTCTAAAAACGCTTTGTGTGGCTTGGCCCTTATTAACGTATGCAGGGTGTTCTGAAAAAATGTGCCCTGACTTACGGGCAGCTCTCTTTTCATGCGATTTGTTTGTAATTAAGGATTATTTTTTCAAGTGTTCCGTTTGTCTATTACAGACTTATTTTACATCTTTCTCTTTCAAATTAAATTTTCTACAAGTTCTGTAAAAAAATATGTTGTGTTTATTGTACATTTAACATAGTAAATCTGCTTCAAACCTTAAAGGAACTTATTTTTCGGGACCAAGTTTCGCTTATTTCGTCACATATCTTAAAAATTACTGTAGCTACAGGTCTGGCAACTGTTTTATTTAATTTTTTAGTTCATTTTATATAAAGTACGATAAATAGTACATCTTTCAATTAACAGGCAACAAATACCCGTAGGGCTTCGTTTCAGCAGAGGAACTGAAATTCAGACAAAATCTTTCACTCTGTATAACTTGGTAACCAAGCATTTTCGGACCTATGTTAATTAGAACTTTTTTCTTCTTTTGATGTGAGGAATCACGCCCTAACTTATGGGCACCTTTTTTCAGAATACTCTGTATATTTTTACAATATCTTTCAACGTTCAAGTCATTTTCGAGTGAATCATTAATTTATTCTTGTACTATCCCTCTTCATGATTAATATAGTAATCTGATGTACGAATTTCATACTATTAATTAAATTTAATTATAAATCCACAGTCCCTTTACTTTATTTTTTCTCTTGTAAAATTCTGCTCAATAACGTTCATTTGATTTTTGTTTCAGCTGCAAAGAAGTTGAGTTCGCTATACTTTGAATTCAGTGTGAACTACCAGAGACTGACATTCCCATTGGCCCTGCTGAAGCACCAGCCGACCGACTTCGGGGTGACGGCTCTGTCGCAGGTGCGCTTCTCGTCGTTCATGTCAGCCAGGGGTCGCGTCTGTCAGGATGAGGAGGGAGCGGCCAGAAACGCCGAGTTGGATTTGAGGTGCCGTCATTCATAACTTAACTGAGTCCATTTCATTGAAAATATTCATTCATAACCAGAAAATACAGATTGTACATTATACTCGTGACTGGATGGGTGGATTTGTTAAAGGGGAGTAAATGATAAATCAACAGATGTTTTATTGCAGCAGCAGAAGAGAACATCAAATGCATTACAACGTACAACAAAAATCAATGAAAACAGTAAAAGTAGACACAGAACAGAATAAATACAAAATATTTCAATTCAATTTATTTCAACAAAAACACAAACCTAATACAACGTTGTGACAGTTGGACAAACAATGATTTTATTATTATAAATTGCTATATCAACTTATTCTTATACGGCTGGAGGTGGAGAGCTTATACTCTCAGCTGATTTTGGCTCCTGCTTTGGATAGATAATCAATAATTCTCTCTGTTATCCTAATCTTCAGTTGCAGATTGCAGAAGTGTTCAGAGTATTCCATAGCTTATAAAGTGAAATTCCGTTTGATTGATTAATTATCATGTTTAACATCAATTGAATGATCCAAATCTCACGTTTCTACCAATTTTGGTTAGATACTTTCAATGAATCTAAATAAGTACGCTTTTCCAAGAAGTTGTTATTGATGTGAATTGATTTTTTTTTGTCTGGTTATTGTAGATATTCGTGGAATGGCATCACCAGTCTGCGAGTTTTCAGTCCACTGAGCAACACTTGGTACGGAGCTGACAGGAGCAGAAGTATTCATATTCGAGTCCCATTTGCCACCCACATCACGCTCAACTTTGCCAAATCGCACCTCAAGATCGTCGCTGTTAAGCATAGAGGCAAGTTTTCTATAGTCCGAGAGATATTATTTTTAACACGGCTCCCACTCAAAAACAGAGAGGCCCGATACTCTTTCCTTCACTAATCACTGCCACTACCGAATAGCATCTCCCTACTTTTGTGTCAGCATCCAATTGTGCGCAGCATGCTTACTCCTCTCCACTCACCTCTCTGTCCATACTACAAACTGTGGAAGGAGAAACCGGTTTCCCCTCTTCATGTTAAAAGTAATATCTTTCGGACTATAGTATTTTTCTACTACTTCAGGTCCGTTGTCACACTAAGGCTCAACTCACACTTACGCGACTCTAGTCTCTTCTCGACGCAGCATGTGTTTTCAAATGGTGTCGTCGCGGAGACTAGAATCGACTGGTCTGAGTGTCACCATTTGAAAACACATGCTGCGTCGTGAAGAGACTAGAGTCGCAGTCTCTTCTCGACCTGAGTCGCGTAAGTGTTAGTTGAGCCTAATCTAATCTTTAAATTTTTTGTATTGTAAATCCAGTATTTTTTTTATTGATGAATGATGAGTTTGAGTAGGTATATCTCATTTTTTGAGTAGTTATTAAATGAAATGACGTTGGCCTCCTTCTTCCTTGGACATTTTCAGCTGGTGCAAATCTAATCTAAATCTAAGGAAAAATATTATTCTTCATTCATACTTAACAGTATGAGTAGTGCCGTCAACAATTATTGGAAGCAATAGAAAAATATCCGAAATCAAATTACAGTACGGTATTTGAGGAATTCCCCTTTGAAATATTAGTGATACTCAACCTTTAGAGTCCAACCTTCACTAGTATAAATGTGTCAGTCATTGAGAAAAGTCTGAAATTATTTTATGGTGTGTATATTATTTTAATTATCTTAATGTCATAGGATGATTTCCTAGTTCAAGCTAAATTTATTGTTTACTTTCTAAACTTGAAGATTTTATTGATGAAATGTAAGTGAGTAGACAATATTCTGGTACTTTTCATCTCTAAAATATCGTAGCTCAAATTAACGCTTGAAAGCAGCTACACTTCTAGTTGTTTGAATTTAAAGTTGATGTAACTGCGAGGAGGTGTTGTTGAAGAGTGAATAGATCTAAAATAACTATTAGATTATTGATCATCCATTCTGACCGAAATCTCTTTCATCAATATGAGCCTCTTTATTTTCGCAGATTTCATGGCCGGTTCACAGATGGGAGGTGTATGGCATTCTGTTACAAAACTTATTTCGGGAAGTACAACGATAGATCCTCCTCACAATATAACTGATGTGAGTACACATTTCCTCTATTGATTCTTTCAAGATTTTTTTAGTTTAATTATTTCTCTGGCAACTAGCATAGCCTAGTGGTCTGGAGCGTGTCAATTTTATTGTTATTGCTTCACTGGCTATGGGTTCGACACCCATTTCGTCTGTCGTGTATTTGTATCATTCCTCATTAAATCAGCTCAATGACAGACATATCTGAGCATTTATTATTACTTTTATACCTTCATAGAAAAATACCTACATTACCCTTTCAAATCTTATAGAAAATGCTCTCAGAGAAGCTATAATATAAGTATTAATAATTTAGAGTGTATATCCATAGCCACCTCTGTATTAGAGGTGGCTATGGTATATCTTATCATCTTTGATGATTAAAAACTAGCTAATATAGAAATATACTTTTTCAAGCTTTGATACACTGTTCAGTAAACTGTTTAACTGGAAGTATAGGAAATAACCCAAAAATAGAAGAAAAGAATTTCATCAGTATAGACAATAGACTAAAACGTTACTCCAACTTCCTAAATTTGACTGATTGTTCATGTTGGATACCATTTTCAATTATTGTTTGTCGGACTCAAGTTTTTGTCTGTGTTAAGTTTTTGCTCTTTACTCTTCTGATCAGTTCCTGTTGACTATTGTTCTTTAATAGTGTGGATTTATTACAGGAATGGACAATGGATTCTGAAGATTTAGGAGCTCGACTTGGCGCTAGTGTGTTCGACTGCCCTGGACAAACATTTGGAAATGCATTGCATTTACTGAAGAGAGCTTTCTTGGCCAAAAATAAAAACTATCAGTAAGTTGAATAATTTGTTCGAAAATGTGACTCGGAAGGGTACCGAACAATCAATTACCATTATCATTCACTAATAATTTTAATGCGCAATTCACTAATAATTAATTTTTCTTTTTAATTTTTCTCCTCCTCCTTCAGTCTCGTTTTCCCCTGTCTTTTCTTCTTCTTACTTCTTACTTTTAAGGATAGTAAGGAGGTAAACATATCCCCCCAAGTCCTCAAATCAAATTAAAATTTCTTATGAGATTAAATCTTGTTGTACATTATCCTAATAAAACAATATTGGTTTTGCTTGCAGTATGTTGCCTGGTGGAGTTGCCCTTCTTGGTCTGTTCTCCCTCAAGGATCAGTTGGCATTCCAGCCACCAGGGGGAGCTTGTGGTGTTCTTCTGTCTTTTGTGCCGCTCTTGACTCAGGTAATGGACAACAAATAAAAGTTGTACAATAATTGAATTATCAGGCGCTCAAAATATCAATTATTTATTATTATTCATTACCAGAGACACAAATCATAGATAAAATGAGATTGGGAGAGAACAACAGCAGTGTAGATAGCAATAATTATTATTATGTCGAGCTTAAACCACCTGTTTAAACCTCCTGTTCCATTCTGTTTATACTTAAAGCTGTGCGTACGGCTGTAAGAGGACAGTGATTATCACGGATTATTTAAATTGATTATTTGGTCTTGATTATAATACTCATCAAGGAGTGAATCAATATGTGCTAATTTTCAATTTCTTATAGTGAGTTGAAGTGGAGAATAATTTTGAATAATTTTCGATGTTAGAATTTTATTAGGCAGTAAAATTCTAGTATGCCTGTTTTCCCGTTTCCAATAGAAGTTCTAGTCACTGGATATTGTGCAATTTTTATCGTCAAAAACACAATAATGTTACAACAACATCAATTTCAAAGCCTGAACATGAAAGTATATGACAGAGAAATTCACAGCTGAAATAATAATGTATGCTAAAATATTCTAAAAACACAAGGACAGCAAACACAGCAATTATTGCAGAAACACATACGGTTTGTATATATCACATGCAGCATTGAGTTTATTAAAAACATTCCTCCACTTTTCCAAATTGCTTCTTTCGTGTGTGTGATAAAATGAAACATGAAATGATGTTCATTTCTCTTTTTTCATTGATCACTAGGTACTGTTTATTAATCTAATATTGCAGCCTTGTCAGTTCGTAAGGCACGACCGTCAACTGAGATTACTCTGGTAATTAGATTGATTCTATTCTATAGCTTGGTGTGTGGTGTGTGTGACAGGTGGAGCCAGTGCTGCTATTAGAGAAGAACAAGCTGAGTCTGTCGATGACGCGTCGCGACGGCCTGCTGTGGGAGATCCAGGCGGCCATGAAGCAGCTTCACGACGGCAACGGCGAGGCCGCATTCAAGCTGTACCACGCGCCCAGCGTCTCAGTGTCGTCCGGCGGCTTCTGGCGCGTCATACAACTGGAGGGCGCTTTCATCATTCCCTCGCGCAAGTCGGGTGTCTTTCATCCGCCCGCTCCTATCACTGGGTATGCATCACATTCAACCGCTGTCTCACGAAACTTGTAACAGATAGATTCTACATTAAATTTGCAACTAAGAATATCCAGTAACATTTTCTCATATCGACCTTAGTTTTCGAGATATATAGATTTTTCTATACTTTTGTAAAATGTCAATAACTAGAAAACAATCAGTCAAAAACAATTCTAAGGATATGTTTGGAAAGAGAAATAAATTTCCAATATAATCCTTTCAAGTTTCTTTTTGCGGATTTTTTGTATTTTGTAAAGATTTTAAAATATCAAAATCACAAATTAATGTTTTTTATGGTTATTTAAATTTGTGGTTGTGACAAATTAAAGTATTTTTATTCAAAACCACTTTAGTTCAGTGTTATTGGAAAATGAGTGTCATAATAAACTCTATTCCTAAAGGAAATCATTGTACATTGAATGCAAGTTTCTAATTATTTATTTCTCAATACCACTGTGAGATGCCCACATTGCCCTGGGATTGTGTCTGGTTGATATGGGAGGGGGATGATGGTGAGAGTTGAAGAGACTACAATTTTCGGTGATTTCACCATTATTGTTTATTGTTTTTGAAGGGACGGATTCAAGGATCCAAAAGTTCAAAAAACCCCACACGTCAACCGAAGCTTATTGTGTTCCCAAGTAGTATGTTAGTTAGGCAAACCAATACCTGTGTCCTTCACAAGAACCAGGAGTTTTCCCCTATGCTAACATCCCATTCATCACCTGATTGCTTTTCGCAATCCAGTGTAATATGCTTGGCAGTCTCTTCAGACTGATTAGTCCCCGTGACCTACATGAGTTCCACTCCTGGTCTTTTTGTAGGTCCTTCCGCTGAGAGAGGAACTTTTCATTTCCGCCAAACTTTTCATTTCATTTCATTTCATTTTTATTTCACCACCTACATCACAAGGATGAGGGGCACGTCAAGGAAGCGAATGAAAGTCGCTACTTTTGAATTACACTCATCACTGGAAATTCCTTCAGTGAATAGAGTGGATTGTCTAAAAAAAGCTGCTTAAATGGTTTAGGCTCTTTTATACTTTTTATATCGTGTGGCAGGCAATTATGAAAGCGGAAACCCTGTGTATGTGGCTGTCTCTGTGTTTTCAGCAGTCTACTGTATGGGAGGTCGAAATCGTTTTTTCCTCTTGTATTGTATTCATGTATATAGTGTCTACATGGCCTAACCGTTACATACTTTTTTATATATAGAATTGTCTTGTAGATATAGAGGGATACTACTGTAAAGATTCTGTCCCTCCTGAAATAAGGCCTGCAGTGAGCGTCATATGGCAAACAGTTCATAATCCTTATTTATTTCTTTTGTAATATCAGTATTTGTTCTATGTATGTGTGCGGTGCGCTTCCCCAGGCTATTATGCCAAAACTGATGTGTGAAGCGAATAATGAATGATAGGCCATCATTGCAGTGCTTTTATCTGCTATACTCCTTATTCTTCTTATCCCATAGAGTGATGTGGATAATTTGCTACACAGTGATTCAATGTGCTCCTGCCATGTCAAGTTTCTATCTAATATTATGCCCAGGAATCTTGCTGAACCCGAAATCTCCTCCTCAGTATTCAACTGGCTCCCAGCATTCATGATGGTCCTTGCCTGTGTTTGAAAGTTTACTATGGTACTTTTTGAACTGTTTATATTTAATTTTAATTCTAACAAGGTTTTTTTTTGTTGAGGCTATTGTTGTGTTATAATGTGACTGTAGTTCCTCCTGGGTTTTTCCATTTATTATTAATGTAGTGTCATCAGCAAAAAGTATGCATTCTGAAGCTCTTGGGAGTTTTTTAGGCCTGCCTAAAACTGCCTGCTTTAAACTGCCTCTAGGGCACCCGCCGCCCAGCCACCCTTGACTCAGACTCTTGACCCACATTTGTGCCTGGAGTTTCACCCACCTCTGGTCTTTTGGGTTTTTCTTTTTGCCCCTCCGAAACTCTGCAGGGTCTAAAGCCTCACCTCTCCCAAGAAGTTTTGCCTGAATGGCCGCCCTTCTTTGAGCAGTGGTGAGTTTTTGCATCTCCTCCCACAAACTCGTGACCTACGTGACTTCTACTCATGGCTTTTTTGTAGGTCCTTCCGCTGAAAGAGGGGTCGCCAAATTGCCTCTAGGGTACCTGGCCACCCTCGACTCAGCCTCTTAACCCGCATTTGTGCCTGGAGTTTCACCCATCTCTGGTCTCTAGGGTTTTTCTTTTTGGCCCTCCGAAACTGCCCTGATGGGGCAGATCCCGTGGGTTTGAAGGCAAGGCAACTTCTGGAGTTGCCTTGGGGTCCCTTTTAGTCGCCTCTTACGACAAGCAGGGATACTGTGGGTAAATTCTGGTTTCAACAAATTCTTGAGTACGATGTTCGACTCAAAGCTCCCCCAACCCACAGGGGGCGTTTCATTTTTTCATTACACAAACATATCAATTCCAACTCGTATTATAAGTTGAAGTCCACTTCACCGGGATCTGATAATAAATATCAAGTTTTTAGGACACTTATTAAATCTAATGCACCATTAAATCTATATCAGATGAAAAATCTATATCTATCAAGTCTATATTATCTAAAATACCCTTTTATTTGCGTTTTATTCAGTTAAATTTGAGTGTTATGTGATCGTTTCAGTTACACGTTTGTATCATGGGGCGACGCGCAGCCAAGCAATTCGGACAAGCTGTCAGTGCTGGACGTGAAGGTGGTGCCGGGGAACAACATCAGCCAGCAGTCCCTCTGCTCCGACTTCAACCCCATCTGTCTGCAGGCGTTGACTGATCTCGCCGCCAGGCAAACTGCCAATGTCCAGTACCTCAATGTAAGTCCCTTCAATCTCAGTTACAATCTCATTATAGAAATATTTCTATTTCTAAAAATTATATGATGAGAATATTCTGTATGATTTGACATTTAATTTTTACTTTTGCTTCTATTGCCAACATTTATTTATTTGTTTATTTTATTCACAATTACAAATAATAATTAAAATATGATTGGGAGAAGACAACAGGCATAGCCCAAAACTGTCTTCTCACGAATTTTTACAAATAAAAGTTTCAAAAAAGAATGAGATTAGATTTCACTTTTCACTTCAAAAAGTCCAATTTACACTTCAAAACTAATGACTAAACAAAAATTTTTAATTTTGATATTTTAAAACTAATTAACAACAAAAATATTTCACTCGAATCTCTACAAATTGGAAATGTTTGATTAATTTTACAAAATTTTGAGCCACAAAAGAAACACAACTTTACTATTAGCACAGCTGTTTCACATATATTATTTTATTTTTACATTTTCTGTAATTATTGTGTGTAATAATAACTTTATTCTCGCAAAAGAAAACGCACACAATAATTACAGAAAATGTAAAAATAAAATAATAATTTCTAAGTATCAATGAATCTGTGGTTTTTTTGACAATTTCTTAGTCTTTTTCATTTAATAAAATAATATGTTGATAATAGAAGTAAAAGTAAAAATAAAATGTCTACATCATACAGAATATTCTCATCATATAATGTACAAGAATGACATCATATAGCGCAATGCACCGCTGGCTTTGTAAAGTCGCAAATGTGCAGTACTTTAATGTGAGTTCCATCAATATTTCCCTCCATTTTTTTTATATTAACACGCTTATAATAGAATATCATATTCTTATCGGGGATGATATTCTACTTACAATTCTGTGGTTGAATTGAAAGTTGAAGAAAGTCGAAATTTAACACAATTTGGAAACGCTGTTATTTCTTCGAGGGAAGGGCCAACTCTCAACTTATTTTATTCAGACTATAGTCATCAAGATTATATCAAGGTGCGTACAGATATACGCGCCGCGAACATGAGCAATTCACTTTCAATAAGCTGACTATATCTGTATTTTTACAGAAACGGTAAGATACAGGTATAAAAAGCTTGGCATCAGCTTATTAAATGTGAATTGCTCATGTTCGCGGCGCGTATATCTGTACGCACCTTTATGGTACCATTAATTGTTTCATTGTTATGTGGGCCTACTGATCTATTTCTTAGCCTACCGTCACGATTTATCAAGATTTTCTATATAACTATAAATAGATTAATGCATAGAATAGAATAGAATAGAATAGAATAGAATAGAATAGAATAGAATAGAAATAGTCTTTATTCATCAGATGTAAGAAATACATTGGAACAGTGTCAATAGATTAAATATATATATATATAGATATAAATAACTAGGCTAGCCTAGTATAAACAAAAACGTTTCGTCAAAAATCAATGTTAAACTCTTGAAACGAATACAGCGACAATTTTACCAGATATTCCCTTAGATACTTTGCAAACATTGTTGGATCTTCTAATATTTGGAGACTGCTTGGCAACTTTACAAAACACTTCTTACCTCTGTATATGGTTTTTTTCGTAAAAAGATCTAATCTGTGCCTCTCTGTTATACGACCAAACCTTGTATTATAACCGTGAGTGTTATTTCTCAAGTTTGTGTCACCAAATTTTTTGAAAAAGACTATAACATCATATATGTATTGTCCATATATTGTTAAAATTTCCAGGTCTGAGAAAGCTAATTTTACAGAATCAGTTCTATTGAGGTTCAGCATAATTCTTATTGCTCGTTTTTGCTGTTTTAGAATTTTATCAAGGTTACTTTTACTTGTACTACCATATATGCAGAGACCATATGATAGATGTGCATGTACTACTGAGTGGTATATTGATTTTAATATTTGTATACTACATAAACTGGACATTTGACGCAATGCATATAGACCTGGGGATATTTTTTTCACAACATTGGCAACATGATTTTCCCACGAAAGGTTACTATCTATTAACAGACCAAGAAATTTAGTTTGATCTTTACAATCCAAAAGGGTGTTATTCATAGCTACGCTTGGACACAATTCACTCCTGTTCTGCCTTGTTGAAAAGGGGACTACAATAGACTTACTTGAGTTCAGCAAGAGATTTCGGCTATTCAGGTATTCATTAATAGAGGACAGGCCTACAGCAGATGAGAGTTCTACATCCTCAATCGATTTTCCTGAAAATATGATGTTAGCATCATCTGCATAGAGACACACAGAGGCATGTGCTCGAACCACATCAGGCAGACCCTTGATGTAACATAGGAATAGTAAGGGACCCAAAATGGACCCTTGAGGGACACCATACTTTAAACTTCTTAGGTTAGAGCGATAACTGTATTTGTAACTATGATTGTTTTTCTCCTCAGTATGCTCTATTTCAACAAATTGCTGTCTGCCAATCAAATAAGATGAGAACCACTTCCTCTCCTTATCATGTACTCCCAATTCCTCTAATGCGCGCAAAAGAACATTATGAGACACACTATCAAATGCACGTGTCATATCTAAAAATACGCCAATAATTCTCTCACCTTTATCTATTGTATTAATTATGGTATCTATGAAATCCACCATTGCTGTAGTTGTTGACTTTTTTGAGCGGAAACCATGCTGTTCTTTATCCAATAAATGGTTTGCTTCTAGGTATTTCATTAATTGAATATATACCACACGTTCAATGATTTTTGAGAAAACTGATAACAACGCTATTGGTCTGTAGCAACCTGGATCTTTGATGTCACCTTTTTTAAATATTGGAAGAACTTTAGCTATCTTCAGTTTATCAGGAAATTGACCTGCTATAAGGGATGAATTTATAATGTGTGTTAATGGCTTGATTATAGCTCGTAAAACTCGTTTCACTACCATTATTGGGATATCATCTGGCCCAGAGGAGTGTTTGTTCTCAAATGACATCACTATTTTATGTAATTGACACTCAGTAATAGGTTCAAATCTAAACCTCAATGAAGATTGACAACAACGTGGATTTTGTACAGTTACAGGTCTAGAACCATTGGGAATATCTGGTTTAACAAACCTATCAACAGCCGAAACAAAAAATCGTTAAATATATTGCTCACAGTACTAGGATTAGTTGAGTGTATACCATCGCTTATTACACTTAGATTTGAGTTGTTCTTCCCATTCTTACCCACCTCAGCATTTATAATTTTCCAAGTTACTTTATTCTTATTTTTAGAATTAGAAATTTTCCCATCAAAGTATTTTTGTTTATTCTTTACAATCATAAGTTTAAGAGCTTTTCTATTATTTTTTATTTGAATCTTTAATTCTTCTCTTTTTGTTTGTCTATGTAAATTCTCTAACTCTAATAATTCTCTTTTTTTATCAGTGACCTCTGGACTTATCCCGTTCCTACTATCAGTTTCTTTCATAGTTCTCAGGATTTTTGGAAAATTAATATTAAAATAATGTGAAAAAGTCGAGATAAAGACATTGTACTTTTCATCCACTGGTGATTGATAAACCTCCATCCAATTTAAATGAGCTAACTCTCTATAGAACACTTCTAAGTGGCAGTCATCAAATCTACGACAAAATTTCCTGATTGGCTTATCGCGGAACACACTCATACCTCGGATCTCGAGCAGCTGCGCATCGTGGTCCGAGATATGAGTGATTATACCCGATATCTTTAACTATCATCAGCTATGTTGGTAATAAAGTTTCTATCGCTGTTTCAGATGTGGTAGTAATTCTTGTAGGGAAATTGACTTTATAAATCATATTATGCATTTTCAGTACATTCATGAACTTATTATATGTGTTTTTTTCTCCAGAACATTGATATTTATGTCACCTGCAACGATAACTTTTTTATATTTTTTACATAGAATTTCAAGAAGTATTTCTAACTTTTCTAAGAATGGATCTAAATAACAATGCTGAGGTGTTCTATATAAGCAAGCCAGGACAAAATTAAAATTATCAAGTGAAAACTCAGTTAAACAACATTCAAACTCTTTTTCAGTCGTTATTGACTGAATAGCAGGTAGATTTACACGTTTACATATTGAGAAAAATTTATTGTGCACTAGAATCATGACCCCCCCCCAGTACTGTTAAGTCTAGAAAATTGTGAACTTATCAGATAGTTTGGTAGATTTAGTATTTCTGTTTCAGCACTTGACATTTTATGCTCTGAAATAGCTAGTATCTCTGGCTCCAACTCCTGTAAATTTATTTTCAACATTTCCAATCGTGATGGTAGGTGTTGAACATTTTGATGTAATATAGAAATCTTGTCAAAAACTGATCTATTTTTATGAATAGAAGTCTGATTAGGAGAAGTAACTCTCTTTTGAGCCTTGTCATTTACGGTCCGTTTAAAGTGCGTCTATGTGAGTGTAGTGTACCATCAGCAACGTTATCAGCCAGTTTATCAGTGGAAATAGTATAATAATCTACAGTGCTAGAAGAGTCAAGATCCAGTGACAAATTATGATAAGCTTTTGCTATAGAATCCGATATGTAGCGCTTTCCCATGAAACTGAATGCAATCCATGGCGGTATGGAAACGACGGCCAATGTCTTCAACATTCAAGACCTTAACATTTGAAAAACCACCGCAAAGCTTACGAATGGATTGATTGGTATTCTTAATAGTACAATTAATAGAAGAATTTTAGGAAGATCATAACGATATGGAATGTTCATTAACAATACATTAGTGTGCATTAAACCTGCAGCTGATTCCTCAATGAAGATAGAAAGTCGCCAGATCGATCCTTATGCATGTCGTTGGTTCCACCGATGATAACAATGAGGTCCTTGTTGGATAGGGATGAACCCTCCTGGGTACAGCTGGATGCTACTTGATCGAATGTGGCCCCCGGTTTGATGACACCTTCTACGGCACCGTCGGACGCATCAGCCACCAGCTTCACCAAACGTCTGCCATGACTGTCAGCAACAATTTTTATTTTTCCAGTCTCCCTATTTTTCTTGACAATTCCCTTTGAATTCATTATATTGTAGATCTTACCAATTGATTGCAATACATGAACTCGCCTAAGCAAATGATAATAATCATTTTAATCTAATCTCATGTTAGGATTAATTAATAAATATCGGAGCACCGAGCTTCGCTCGTTATTTTTATTTATTGATGAACAGAACACAATATCATAGAGAAACAATAGCGTAAGTAGATATCCCATGGTATAGGGCGTTTATGTTGCAACTTTTACTGTTATCTCAAGCCGATTACTGTCGATTTTTACTGTTTTGTTGAGGTGAGAGTGTATGAACGGCACAATTTGAGAGACTACAGCGTCACACAGCTGCGGGAAAGAACTACGTGGACTATCGGCTTGAGATAACAGTAAAAGTTGCGACATACGCACTATACCATGGGAATCTACTTATGCTATCGTTTCTCTATGACAATATTCTCTAAAATGATCGTGTTCATATTTCACAGCTGGCTGTCATCTTATGAATTTCGGGGATGCGATATTTTGATTTTTCGCATACTCACTCGCTCACTCACTTTTTTACTATCCACAGCTGTTTCAGCCAAGGATGAAATATCCTTTTAATGTCGTTCAGCGAGTTTTCCCAAGGATGAGACCTAGTGCAACCGAATTCTTATATCATAAACCTACTATGTTCCAAATTTCGTGAAAATCGTTAGAGCCGTTTTCCAGATCCGTTGAACATAAATAACTAGATATGAAAATACAGAAATTGCTCGCTTAATATAATAGGATAGGAAATAAAATTGAATTTTCAATTATATGTTTCAGCTTCCTGTTTGGTTTAAAACAGCTGCACATGCTGTCTTTCCTGAACATTTTCAAACTGAGAGTACGTCAGCCACATTCACATTCAATAGTCCTGTACCGTTCCCCTGGAATACGAAAGGTAACTTACAAGCAATCATTAGATTTTTTTGTTGTCGCAGGATATTTATATTCTAATCTATAATTATAATTTAGATTTTGGAAATTTAAATGAAATTTGTGTTATCATAAAATGGTTTTTCAATCAACTTACTTACTTATTCATTCCAATAATTCAATGTATACCGTAAACTTGAAATTGGAAAATGTTGTGTAATAATGAACTGGTTTTGTGCAGGTCTTTGTGCAGTGAGCAAGAATGTCATCTTGACATTTGACAATGCAACTCTCGCCTCTACTATGCCTGAAGAATACACGCTGGCCGTTGCTGACTGCTCAGCTCACAAGCAATTTGCAATTCTCACCAAAAAAGTACCTGAAAGCGACACTTTGGTAAGTTATTCACTCTATTATTTATATTTTCAAATTGGTCAGAAAATTTAATATATTCACAGAGTACGTATTACAAAAGGTCATCTACAATAAATACCGTACGCGTGTGGAAATCGAGATACCATTTCACACTAGGTGGCTTCACTAATGAGCAAAAATGTATCAATAACGTTGCACTGATAAATGTCTGAGCTCATCGTGAATTGGTAAAGAATTTTCTACAACTAGGGCCTGTTTCATAAAAATGTCCCCTAATACAAGAAAAAGGATCACACACTACAACGGAAGAGTTTTTGCAATGGGAGGTATTTGATATGGGTTGATAAGAAATTATTGCAATCTTTGTTTGGTACCGTACCGTACACACACAATGACATATTTCAACTACTCCTATTAGCCTAAAGTATAATGAGTTTGTAAATTTTATGATATCTAAATGTAAACTGTTACAACTATGTAGCTTCGATAGAGGTTGTTTTATAGTTATTGTATTATAAATTGTTTCATTGTTTGACGATGCTTATTGCTTTTTTGTTAAGTTTTACGGCAAATAAAATTCTTGATTCTTGACTTATCATTCAGCTTTCTGTATGATACACGTCTAGTGTTTAGGTAGCCTTTTTTCGTATTTCAGTATTTTCAATTTATTTTGAACAGGCCCCATAGTTGAGAAATTCTCCACTGTTCTACCAGTGCACAGCAAATGTTGTTTCATGATCAAGAAAATTATCAATTTCAAATCAAGACATTAATACCAATGGATTGGAGATTCATACAATAACTTATGTCAATGATTAAAGGCCTAGTAGTAGAACTACATATCTGAACGACCTGACCCTTAACATACTCTTATTTCGAATAATTGATCCCTCGATGAATGTTCCAAAAATTCACATAGTATTCAGTACCTAATACATTTTGAAGACTATGAAGATTTTATGAGGAAAGATTTTAATAATTTATTGATATAACAGATGCGAAAGATCTTATACTAACTATTTCGATGAAACTTCGTTACCTTTTGAAGTACTACATTATTATCCTGAATAAATTCCAATCAATATAGCCTACTCCCATTGTAACGTTAAGTTCTATTCATACTACACAGAATTTAAATTTTGTAACCAACTCTCTAATCTAGGTGAATCTTGAGTTGTCTATTCAAGATGGTTATAATTCATATTTTTCATCTTTTACAGGTGGTGAAACTGTTATTTGGCACAAAAGACGTTGAAATAATACCGACATTGAGTGGAAAACTGAATTTGTACTGAATGGAATACCTCTTTCGGATAATGAGTTTACTCAAAACTTCGGAAACTCTTCAACCACAGATTTGCTGTAAGTCATTAAATCGTTGTACTCTTCATAATGAACTCCACTTTTTACAGCTAAGTCGATAGTTTAATTATTTTAGCTCTTTAGTTGGTGGTTGGTGGTAAATTCGCGGGCAATTAGTTTCCGACAGGTGTGACTCAAATTGTAATGGGGAAAAATTCCAGCAAAGATTAAACCAAATTTGCATTATTTCATCACATTACAACACTGTAGTGGTATTTATTCTTCAGTAATGCATATAATAGAAGAATATTATTATTCTGTTTGTATTATTGTTTCTTTTATAACCGGCATTGTGCATTGTGGTTTATCATTTTAGTGTTAATATTTTTCTATATCATATATAATATTTTGCTTCATCATATTAGTGTTATATGGTTTATCATATGGTTTACTATATCACTATCGTTTATCATATTAGTGATAATATTTTTCTATTGGTTTTTAATTAATTGTATAATAATTATATTGCATTTTTCTGAATAGTATCATTTAGGAGATAGGGAAAATAGGGATTGAGAGTATAATGTACAACCAGTTTATGATTGCTTCAATACATATTCAAAATTCTTCTTTTTCATTTTTATTTCTACTGCCGATTAAATCGATCAATTTCATTTTCAGAATTTTAGTGAAAGACAATGGCATGACTGAAGCTGAGTTGGAGAATGGAGTAGTTCTGCAGCACTATAACTCTACAATAGTTGTTCTCGTTCCTGGACTGTTCCGTAGTTTCACCTGTGGATTATGTGGAGACTTCAATAGTGACACTAACAACGACCCGATCCACATGTTCAACTACATCAAGTGAAACTTTCAGTTTGAAAACTAGAAAGAAAACGCAACGAAGTAGATTAACAACAGACTACAGACATGAAATTGGAAGACATTGACTTGTTCCTTTGATACGGCCTATCAAGTTGAAGTTGAAAACAGAGCATCTCTTCAAGCGAGTCTCAACTTGTACGATGTCTCTAATTTCATTTTCTATTGTAAATATTTCTTATTAGAGTTTAGAGTGATGAACTATGATGTAAAAATAATAGATGATTATGTGTACAATCAAGTTACTTTTCTTTTTGGATTCCAAGAAAAGTTTGGTATAGCCTACTCTATATTCTACAGAACGATTTCACGAAAACAATTATTTAGAAAACATAGGCCCGGTTGCACAAAAGCCGGTTGAATTTTAACCGTGATTAATTCTACTAGAACCAATCAGAGGTGTTTTTGAAAAGACGGGTTCTCTGATTGATTCTCGTAGAATTAATCACGGTTAAAATTTAACCGGCTTTTGTGCAGCCGGCACATAATTTTTTATAATTATTGAGGATTCTCTATTGTCTTGAGTAAATTACTGTCCATAGAAGCATAACGATTTAGAGGGAGTGGAAGATCTATTGGCAAGAGAATCTTTACATTCTGTATTAGACCAGCAAAAATAATAACTGCTGTGAACGTTTTATATTGGGCCAATTCTTATGCGCTCCTATATGTGCAGATTTCATCATTTTTTAAAATGTTATTGTGTCTAGAAGGAAAATTGAACTAAAAATACAGATAAAGTGGCCATCTTTATCAGTCGTCTGACTGCGTGGTTTTCAAACATACTGTATAATATCACATGTTGTAGATCTGCAGAAATTATAAATTCACTTGAGAAAAATTCATTTTATTAACCAACCCTTTCAAACTATACTACATATTTTGTATTCATGTTGAACTAAAGAATGAAAATCAAGTGCATATAAGATGCAAGCGGGCTCTTTATTATCCGATTTCTTGCCAACATAAAATTATGTTGGATTCAACGTCGGACCTTGAATGGGGTTGTTGATGTTGGGTCGAATGTTGGATGTCTAGTCGGATCAACTGGAGATCCAACACATCCGATATTCCAAGGTCAGCTGCCTAGTCAAGAGATGAAAGATCCGACTATAGTGAGGTCCACATTATAATGGCAGTGGAGAAAGATAGGAGAACAACGTTGCCGATCCTCAGTCTTGTCAATGCCTTCTATAGACGGTAGCTGATACAGGTTTATTGATGTAATATTAACTGTTCATTCTCGTTTAAAATAATCAATTATATTTTATTAAGCAAGAATCTATATTTTTCAACAATTTCATAATTAAGATGAAATTTTTTGTTAATTAATTATTAATTCTACATTGTTAAAAGCCTATCTGGCAACAGAGCAAAGCGAGAGAGATAGCGCTATCCGCTCTGGCTCTGTTGAATGATAGCAATACCATTGCTAATCAAACACTGCCATTATAACGTGGACCTCACTATAGGTCGTCTATATAGTCCGAATGGACGACCAATCGGGGCGAAAGTGGAGAAAGATACGGCTAGTGGTCTTACTACTGGTCCAACATTGCTGAACCACCAGTTGGACAGTGATTGACCTGCTTCAGTTGATTTCATCAGGTCAATGGTGAAAAATAATTAAATTTATTATACAGAGTGACCACGAGAAACATTTAAATTTTAGAAATAAAAAACAATATTAATTTTCAAGATACTATTTATCTGATTTTAGTAAAATAGTAGTGACAGTATGCCATTTACTTTGCGTAAAAAGAATTGGGTCAGGAAGGTGACGTCCTTCTTCCCTGAGGCAATTTTCTATTCTTTCCAGGAAGCTCTCCCTGATTTCAAGATTGTAGGAGATGCGCACTGGCCTCCTCGATCTCCGGACCTAAACATGTGTGATTCTTATTAGTCGGACATTTGAGAGCAAATTTATCGACATGGACCCCATACTTTAGATGACTTGAAAGCGGCTATTGAGGTGGCGTTAATTACTGAGGATGCACTGGAACGAGTGTTGAAGAGCTTCATGGACAAAATAGAAAATTGTCTCAGGAAAGAAGGACGTCACCTTCCTGACATAATGGTCTCTACGTTAAGTAAATTGTGGTACTCACAAATA
This sequence comes from Nilaparvata lugens, assembly GCF_014356525.2. Classification (NCBI taxonomy): domain Eukaryota; kingdom Metazoa; phylum Arthropoda; class Insecta; order Hemiptera; family Delphacidae; genus Nilaparvata; species Nilaparvata lugens. The sequence continues at coordinate 53,461,653 of NC_052510.1, read as the reverse complement.
TTCCACTCGAGTTGAATAAATATTATCTTTGAAAATTAATATTTTAATATAATTAATAAATGTAAATGTTTCTCGTGTTCACCATTAGTATGTCTGACATAGAGACAAACTTGAGAATCAAGTGTCACTCAAATAATTATCATTCCTCTAAAGATAACTTATTTATCCACTGTAAATTTCTTAAGTTGAACACGTTTTGTTTTCTCTTGATATAATTTTCACTACTGAAGAGAAGTTTTTTTCTGAAGCACCATCCTTTGAAAATGAAGCTTGTTTCAAGGATTGAATACTTTTCAAAAGAGAATGCTGGTAAGGCATTTATAGTGGAATGAGTCAAAGGCTCGGTTGCATAAAAGCCTGTTCAATTTTGACCGTGTTTAAATAAAACAGAAAACAATCTTGCTTTCAAAAAACCTGCTCTGATTGGTTCTCGTGGCATTTAATCATGATTAAAATTTAAAAGGCCTTCATGTTATCTAGTCATAATCTATAATACAATCTTCAAATAAGTATTATTCATAGATCTATTTGAGATTGCTCATATTGATTGAGCACTTTGATCTTTGTAAACAGAGAAAATATGTACAAAATTTTAATTTATATTGCTGATTATTTGTGTTGTTTTTCACTTTTACATTAATTGGTATTTTTGTTTTTTTAATATTATAATTCGTTTCGAGCTCAAGCTAATAATATTCAAACATTATAGCAAGCAGTTGTATAATAGAAACTTTCCATTACATTCACATGAATTGCATAAATATAAGTTAGTATTTGGGAAGAGATTAAAAGCAGATTCGAAAAGACTAATTGACATTATTACAACGTACATTTAATATTATTATATAGACATTCCACTTACAAGTTTCACAACGAATGAACATTTCATGTAATAAATATTGCTCTACGACATTGATTAACATTAATATAATTCAAATATGATATGAAATAGTTTACTTTGAAATCAGATCATCAATCTAATAAAACAATTCCAAACATTTATCAGCTTTATAGAAATATGCTTCCAAGAAAAATACAGATTCAATGTAACTCATACATGAATAATATTGCAATATCAAAATACTTTGGTTGTTAACAGGAACGGATCGAATCATAGTTCCAAAGTTAAAACTATAAAATATTCAACTTTTAAATAGAATTACTTTCAAAAATCACGTTCAGTCTTTGAAGATTGAAATACACACTACTCTATAACAAATCTACAAGTGTTTTCGTCTATAAATTGGCACAACACCTTGTATTTTGTAATGTATCAAATTAAAAATTTTGGACCAGGAAGTAATAGTTATGGCAGTTATATGAGAAACGAATATTTTCCACAATATCTAGGCTACTACAATTTTTCACATTCTAAATACAATACTACTACAGTACCTATTCTGAGATAATTGTATATAGACAAAACATGACTTGTTTGTACTACGATATTGATTCTAAGCTGAAGTATACAAGCTTTAATCAGAAAACTACAAATGTTAAGTTTCTCTATAATAAAACTCTGTAAGACACTATGGAGTAGCCTACATGAATTGATTAGAAGAGGGGAAAAATAGTGTTTACATCAAGTTAATGAGATGGAGAGATCTTAGAATTAATTGAATTGAAAATCTACAAATTATATCAAGTTACTTGACCTGCAAAATTACTGAAAGAGTTCTAACAAAAATTCAAAGAAGCCTAATACATAGAATGTTATTGCAAAATTGATTTGTATTTTGATAACTGCTAATTCAAAAGTGAATGATAAACAAAATGTAAATGCATTAGGTTGTCATAACTCAAAGAAGTGATGTCTAGTAAAATAACGATAAAAATAAGAAGAATTGGAACTAAATGCAATCAATTTATCATGTATGAATGATTTCTTATTGAGCTCAGATTAGATTGATGCGTTGTCTGTTATTGAAAAAATCATTAATTTCAACTACCAACATTACTGTTGTTTCATGAGTCTTATGACCTTGATGAGTAAGTAAATTTATTGAATTTAATACATTCATTTGAAAGTTACAAAAAAAGAATGTAGTACAATGCTGAATCTTGAAAAATGTTACCGGTATGAAATGCCAATTTCCAGCTTGATTTGTTCGACTGGCTCACAAGTGATTTTTAATTCAAATAAAAAGTTTTAATAAAAGTTAATAGAAATGAACTGATAAATTATTTTGAAGTAAGGCTTGTTTTGTGTTTGGCAACCAGTGGTTAGCCAGAGAGCCATAATTGGTGGCCGAGTGTAAAGCACGTTGGGACACCAGGATTGGCCTTCTTCACACTTGCCGATTGGCATTCAGAATTGTTCTCTGATTAGCTGTTTCTCACTAAACAGCTGATTCTCAGCTAATCGGAGGACAGTTCTGAGTATCTGCCGACAATAATTGGTAAGTTAAAAACGGGCATTCTGGCAACATGACAACCCTAGTGAAAGAGAACGCAATAAGAGCTAATGCCCTACGACTTGCTTGAACACTTGGCAAAACACTGGTGGTTTAATGAAATACAAGCCAAAGGTAATCTATCAAGTCCAAAAATTGTTTTAAAATTTTCTACCATTCAAATCGTAAGTATAATCAATAATAAAGTAGTCTACATAAACATTGTTATAACATAATATACTAGGTACTCTGAATTTTAATAACCAGAAATTCACCAACTTTTCATTTTTTGTAAAGGCATGCATAGATTAATTTTTATTCTTCTTTCTAGCTGATCAAACGAGCTGCCTAAACTTACTAACCACAAACAACAATTACTAGAATCACGAGGATATGCTTATTTGCAATAATTGTCATAATGCTGCTTTTAAAAACTTGAAATTACCTCAAAACCTAACCTTGCTTGAACAAATTTAAAGTAGTGTTCTGATCGAAATATTAGCAAAATGATACTTTGAAGCAGCTTGAAGAGTTTACATTACGATTATTACTATACGCTATACGATAGAATCGTCAAAAAATAGGATAATATGAAAACATGGTATTTGTTCAGAAAAGTTTTCTATTGGTGTTTCCCCATGATTTTCTAATCACTACAGACAAATTTACAATTGATACATCCAAATTCTCATGTTCTAAATTGGTCCCGGAATCGTTCCATACTTCAAGTTACAAAACTTATGAGCACACAATGAATTAGTTGAAGTATCATCCTGATGAACATTAGCAAACCTCATAATAATGTGCAACTGCTCTTTTCTCGGAATGGATTTGCTTTTTGAGAACTGAAACCAACCAGTAGGCAGTCCTCTTGTTCATGTTCCGATATGAACTTCATTATGTCCTGCACAGCCTGGGAAACAGTAATACGTTTAATTGCTGCTTCCCTTCGCAGTTGTTCGGTGATTTGTCTTTGATGCTGCAAATTGGCAATCATCATGTCCATTACAGCCGTATCGGAAAGACCTATTTTATAGGGCGTGGTTAAACCGAATACACAAACTCACTCCAACCTGCAAAATGCAGGCGAAATCACAAACAGTATCGATGTATCACCGTCGAATTAATACCAATAATTCTCACCACACGAAGTAGATAGATTTACAGATTTGAAAACTCTTCAAATTACAGCTAAATAAGCTAAACTGAATCAACAAGTAGTCCAATGAACTTCTCTTCAACTCACAACGCAGGATGCAACAAATAGCAAATACGTCACAATTTGACAGACTGTTTTCCTGGCAAGGGCTGTTATGTCAATTGCGCGCGCATACAAGAATTTTTCAATATTATAATGTTGGTACTGTACCATTAATAACAATTGAATGTTCAGATAACAAAAATGCAACGCAAATTATCAATAATGAAATATAATTTTATTAATTGATCATTACTGAGTAATTTATTTTATCAATTCATACTATAGGATAGGTTTTTAAACATACGCCTTTGTGCACACACTGGCTGGTTTAAAGAAGCGATTGCTCGATCAGAAAGTGGAAGTACTAAACTCTTCGATAAGTTGTTGAAGTGTCAGACATAATCACCATAATAAACAGGATGATAATTTATTTATTATTCACAATATGATAATGGAAACAACTGGTTGGAAACCAAATTATGCTCCCTAAACATAACAAAAAGACTAATATACAATTCGTATTAAAAACAAAAATTATTAGAGAAGTTCATTGAAAAAAGTTTAAATTTAAGAAGATAAATTGCTATAGAGAGGAAAACTTAATTATGTAGTTCACTGCCACAGCCACAGAATTTCATAGGGTTTTGTTTCAGTAAAATTTTAGGAAAAATCAATTCTGATGGATTTTAGTTTTTAACCAACATATCTTCATCTGATTGTCACCATTTAATGTTTGTATCAAAATCCTTCTGGGCTCAAATAGATTTTGAGGTATATTTGATAAAAATTTCTTCAATTTCCAAAAAAACTCGAATTTTCAGCTTTAACAATCATTAACTTCTTTGTCCTCAGGGCGGGGCGCCGGCCTTAGGCCTCACGTTCGACAAAAATAAATTGTTGTAGCAACTTCGGGAACCCTGTTCTTTCACTCCTCCTCCGTCTCAAGGCCCAGGAAGCGGGCGGTCCAGTGGCTGGCGGCTGTCAGTAGTGTCGGCTTCGAGGGGCAGCTGAAAAGATGCTCTGTGCTGTGGGGTCCGCCGCCACAGTCAGGATATGAATCATGCACACCATCAGTGATTCTGGACATATAACTGTTCAAATCACAGAGTAGCCCGATCTCAGTTGAGCAAGGGTGGTGCGGGTTCTGGTGACAAAAAATAAATTCTTGTCAGTACGGTATAAAGGAGTGATTAGTGATGATTGATCGCAACACAGGTGATTAGGGCGCGCTGTCAAGATAGACTCTCAGGCCCAGTGCGTGCATCGCACAGCACAAGTGAAGGGGCCCGCAGTCCGCACTGAAGATTAGATTAGCCCGCATCTGCTAGGGCCGGCCCTGCATTGTCCTTACATAGTGTTCTCGTGTAAGTAGGATATATATATTGTAAGGTTTCTAGAATCATGATCTATTAGAATCACCAGTTTTATTCAGCATTTCCTTGTGGGGAAGGGCATAAGGACACTTAAATTATAAAATCTCATTTAATTATATTTGCCGGCCAGATAGCCGAGTTGACTAAGGCGTTGCACACTTCAGTATGCTAGTGCTACCGGTCGTGGGTTCGAATCCCGCTGAATCCCCTGGATTGGGCATGGACGTTCGTTAGATCATCTCATAACTCACCATCGCACTTCCCTTCACCCAAGCACAAGCAAAAAGCTAATGTGGGCATCATCCGCAATAAAAAAAAACTTTCTACTCATAACTTTTGAAATAATGATCAGATTCTTTTGTAATGGGCCATCTTTTGTACTTAGCTCGTCAGTGTTTAAAAACCATGTCACAAGTCACAGTGTATCTTATACACTGATTTAAGATACAATTTTGATATACGTATCTAATCTAATTATATTTATAATGGGTACGGTAAGCATAAGCAATGTGAGACAAGTCTTTGAATGTTAGTTGAAATTATATATTATTAATTCTTACATTACGACATAGGATTCATTCTAATCTAAACTAGAGTACGGTACAAAGTTAATAATTAATTTATGTATGATAAGAACATTGAAAGTGAAAAATATTACTGTTATTAATAATTATATAAAAATATGAAATTTGAAATCTACATATCTGAAAATATTAAAAACATTTAAGCCATTTTGACTTTTTAGATCTATACAAAACAATATGATCACTTATTAGAAAATCATTTTGGCAGTAGAATTGAAGAAAGTTTTTATATTTATAAATTAGTAACAAAATTAATATAAGTAGTAATTGAATAATACTTCATAACTAAAATTATAATACCCTGTATTTTTTTAATTGTTCATAAAACTGTTTTAAATTATTAACCATGGTTCTCAATAACTGCTTTTCAATACTAGAAAAATATTTCAGTTCTTAAGTAGATGAGTCTTCTACTCCAGTTCATACAACCTATAATGAATTTTAATATAACAACAAATTCTTCCAAGTAATAAGAATAGAAGAAATAATAGAATAGATTAACAACTGAACTAGCTAAAATAATGCTTCAAGTATTTGTAAAACCATGTGGAATAGAATCATTACAATATCATTTTTTAAAACAGTGTTTAAAGTATTTGTAAAATCACATGGAATAGAATCATTACAATATCATTTTTAAAGGACGGAATAATTACAGTTCAATAAAACTGTAATCCATCATAAATTGTTTACTCTTATCACAGTATAATACAATATAAATGCAGTGTTAGTATCATTAATGTCATTAGTAAGTTTTAAAAATAAAAAGTCCACAATACTATATTCAGCAGCCTTAAATAGTTGATGAGTCCGACTGAAAGTATCCTTGAGTCTAATTCAATAACATATCCTTGAATTAGAATGATAAGGTACGAGCTACATAACTCATTAGTTTCTCAATGTAAGTTGGCAAGAGAGTAAACAAATAATATCAATAGATTCCAGTTTAAAAGACGTCCTGAACACCATGTAGTGTTAGATAATACCAATGTATATAGAATATATCACAAATGTATCAAGGATACATCATACTGTCACTAGAGATGTGTTGTCACGGAGCAGAGCTCTTAAATAGAGCTAAAGTTAAAGATTATTAGAGTGTACCTGATGAACGGTCTCAGATTCACTTTGAGCAATTTTTCCAGTAGTGGAGGGCAACATATGGCTAAATGTGAACCATTGCCAAATAGAAACAGCTTCTTACAATGAGTCTGAAACCATCTAGTGAAATATTGAACCGGGAAAGAGAATAGTATTATCCTAATAATATAATATTCGAAAGGCTTTTATTGGTGGGGAGTTCCTGACGGAAGTTCCACCTTGCCAGAATATATCATTCAAGCCGTCAATGGATGGGGTTGTCTAAAGGTAAAGCTCTAAACATTTCCAGGACAACACATCTCAAGTCTCCTGCCTACTAATATTATGCTGATATTGTTCAAACATCCATTTCAGGCAATTCGCTTTTTGTTATAGAAGTGTAGTGAACTTTTTTGGTGACTGAATGGAATGCAGGAACCAGAGTTTGTTCGATACGGCTTCTGTGCGAGTAAATGTTCAAAGCTAACGATGCGCATAGAGACAAAAACAATAGAGAGGTCAGAAAATAGCTGTTGCTATCGATGATCAGCGGCTGCATTTTGATCAATTTGGCATTGCACTCGGGTAGTTTGTACTGGTTGCTCTGTACACAGTGCAGTTTGTTCTTGTTTCGTACGTCGACTTTGGTAGAGTTCAACCAGTTGTAAATGTCCTCACAGTTACAGGACAGAGGATTGTTGGAGAGGTCAATTTCGAGGTCATGTTGACGGCTGGTTACCGCTTCGTCCAAGCGAGCGCGCTCTTTTGGCGTCAAAGTGTAGATCGAATTGCTTTCCAGATCGATGAAGCGTAAATTTTTCATGCACGTTATATTGAAGCTCACACCATGTAGATTGTTTTGGCCTGCAACGAAAATAAAATTGACATTTTTTTTATGTTTATAGTCAATTAATACGAATCCCTGGTGCAAGTTTGGAACCGCAATAGTCTTAACTAGTATAATATACTTAACAAATTATAATATATATATATAACAATAGACGGCTTCTCTGATTGGTTCTCGTGGAGTTAATCACGGTTAAAATTCAATCGGCTGTTGTGCAACTGACACTAATGAAGTGAAAACGCACTCACTATAGGTAATGAAGATAGTTTCGACCTGGTGTGGGTCATCATATTATGAGCGATCGAAGTTGAAGAAGAAAATAGAACTTGGATTTTTTAAAAACACCTATGGCCCAGTTGCACAACAGCCGGTTAAATTTTAACCGTGATTCATTTCACGAAAACCAATCAGAGAAGGCGTTGCGTTTCTGAAAAGACGGCTTCTCTGATTGGTTCTCGTGGAGTTAATCACGGTTAAAATTTAATCGGCTGTTGTGCAACTGACACTAATGAAGTGAAAACGCACTTACTATTGGTAATGACGATCGTTTCGACCTGGTGTGGGTCATCATCACACTGTACAAAATTACTCTAATGGCACTCATTTCATTAGTGGAAAAGTATGAATATGTAACAGAGAAAATAGAATTTGACCAACCATTATGTTATGTAGCTTATTTGGTAAAGGCATTATTTGAAACAACCTACATTAGAGCCTCATCCACTGGTTAATTAGCCATTATTAGATATGTTTTGTAAAAATTCTTCATCCCATTGCGAATTTCAACACATCAACATCACCAAAAAAAAAATGTTTAAATAATTGAATTAGATCAACTCTACATAAATAGTTGCTCTACATGATATAATAAATTAATAATATTGTGAACAAAACAATCAAATTGAAATTTTTGAACAATCTAACAAACAAATTGAATTAGATCAACTCCTATTTTTATGGACATGTAACATTATCAAAATTTTGGAATGGAATAGTTTTGGGCTAAGCCTGTTGTTCCTACCCAATCATATTATTTTATATGATTTGTAATATTGTGTCCACGAATAAATAAATAAATAAAACTCTATATAAATTGTTATCATAGAGAAACAATAGCGTAAGTAGATATCCCATGGTATAGGTCGTTTATGTCGCAACTTTTACTGTTATCTCAAGCCGATTACTGTTGATTATTGTCGAATTTTACTGGTTTTTTTTTGGGGTGAGAGTGTATAAACGGCACAATATAAGAGACTACCAGTGTCACACAGCTTCACGGGAAAGAATTAAATGAACATGTAATGGGCTTGAGATAACAGTAAGAGTTGCGACATAAACGCCCTATACCATGGAATATCTACTTACGCTATTGTTTCTCTATGTTGTTATTCTCTCTATATAATATAAGAAAAACAATAATCACTTCACAAGAAGTATGATGGATGGTGGAGAAGAAGCCCTCAATAGAACTGTTGAGAAGTTGACCTTAAGATGAGTTCAATTCAATTAATACTGTAGTTGTTGTTGAGCACTTCTTCAAAGCAATAAAATTTTATCCTTTTTTAAAATAGTTTAATGGAAAGAGAGATAAAACTTTCAAATATAAAGTAATAATTAGACCCAGCTCACCAATATGCAGATCCTCCAGACTAGGCAAATCACAGAATACTTGTTCGTCATCAAATTGAAAAATTTCATTTTGTTCCAAATGCAATTTTTTCAGCTTTTTCAGCTCGCTTGAAACAAAAATGTCATGCAAATCGGCTGCTAGATCTTCTGGAGTGTTGTCAGCAAAAGCATCAGTCAGGTGGAGCTCTTCCAGATTTTCAAAATTAGAAAATAATCTGAAATTAAGAAAATTGAAAGATTAGTATTGCAATTATTTCGAAATGGCAAAAAACTATACTCAGTGTAAAGAAAACAAGATTAAAATAAAGTATACATAGATGGGACTTGAAAATACAATAGTAATTAACAATAATGTTTAGAAAAGTGTCTATCATAGTTCTTTAATATTAATCCAGTTAGTTGGTATAAAATGAAATTGCTATGCAAAATTTAGGAGAACGTTTCTCTCATTGGATTTCTTATGTGGGTAGGATTTCTATGAATATATAAATTTGGCGCAAATAAATTGTATGAGAAGAGCTACAAAAAATTAGAATAAAAATGCCGTTTTTTCTCTAATACCTCTAAAATCATCCAATTTTTCCCTTACTAGATGGATGGATCACATCTAGAGAATCATCAAGAGAAAATCGCTGGTAGACCAGCAACATTTCTTTTTGTTCCATGTAGATTCAAAATCTACAATTTTTATACAGAAAATTCAGCCCTTCACAAGATAATATCCAGAAACCGTACAATTTAAAGATTTACCTATTAGTCCGGGAAAGGCGAGGTTATTAAACTTTTTTATGTTTCCATAGAAATTACTAGAATTACAAAGACATCTTCTAAGTTCAAATGAGATATACTCAAAATTCTTTTGATTTTGATGGATGATCGTTACAAGAAAATTAAAAACTATCAACGCATTTTCAATTGCGAAAATTTCCAAATGTTGTACCCTGTAATACACCGGGTTCAATACCCAGAATTTGATATACATTCCAGTACCTACTTAAAAATAATGTTGAATGGTTATTTAATAATAGCTATTCTATAATTAACATCATATGAAGCTGTAATAAGAGTTAAATATTCAATGTAAACAATTCGATAACTCATTTGAATTGTTATCTAACCTTGGATGGTGCTCCGTAGGATTGTCTGACGATATGGAAATATCATTGTGATTTAATATCAAACGTTGAACATTCGACACATGATGAAACGTTTTCCCTCTTATCAATTTAATATGGTTACCAGTCATGTCTACAATCTTCAATTTAGTATTATTATGAATCCCAAATATGTTCACTGGTAATTCTGATACATTGTTACCTCTGAATATGAGAACCTGAAACAAAATTTCAAATTCAGATCATTATTTGACAATACAATCTTCTTTTCTTTTGCTTGATCATGAGCTATTCTTGAGATTTTTATTGCGTGGGTAATGAGAAGCACGGACGCCCATATGCACTTTTGTAGGGGAGAGGGGGAGACAAGACTACAAGCCTCTGAATAGCGAAGTTCTGGAATAATTTGATAATTTTTGAATATAATATGATACTGTGTCGGAGGGTTTTAATTCTTCTGGATTTCAGTTCATCCTGTCTTCATGATAGTTAACCTTCCGGTAGTCGCGCCCTTCTCAATCACACGAGCAGTCGCCTGTTGTATTTTGTACAACATTCAATTTTCCAAGTGTTACGTACTCTGTTTACTGTCAAAACATATTAATTGTATAATTACTTTTCCATCTTCTTGGATCATTCTACGCCTATAAACATTTTGATGAACATTTTAGTATCTCACAGCCCAATAAGGTACATCAAGCAAAGCCATCAATTCTGTGTCATTGGTTCGTTTACAGTCTTTCCCTATCTTAAACACAGTGCAACTTATGCACTGTCGCGACTAAATGGCACCTAAAGACTGAACCATTGCTCGGTTGATACTGCAACTCAGTGGAGTGATGGGGGGAAATTTTTGGAATGCATAGGTGACTCATTCACTGACACCACCCCATTCAATAGTTTTGTGCAGCAAAAAAAAACTGACACTGTTGTACTTTTTACAAAAGCGCGACTGCTGGAAGGTGAAATAAAATCTAAAAGGTTCTGTTTATTCATTTTTCAAAAGTAAAGGTTTGAAAGGTTGGGTTTTCACTTTTGAATGGCAATATGTTGTATTATTTTAAGCTCCGTTAGCACAGTGACAGTTTAAACTAAATTTCATTTTAAACTGGATTAAATCAGGACTTCCTATATAGGAGGTCCTGATCAAATCAATAAGTCTTGTCTGTTCATTTTGAGTTCTTGTGGTTCATTTTGAGTGTAAGCCACCAGCTGATTAAATTCAGTTTTTTAAGCTTTGACTGTGCAAACGGCCCAAAGTGTTTTAATAATAATTTGAGATAATAATCAAAAAGAACGAAAACGCTGACCAAACAGCTGATCAGGATGAACTGGAATACAGAATGAAACCAATTATTTACCTAGAATCAGAGGAAACTTCTATACCTAGGTTTATTCTCAGGTATTCTGAGCTAGAATTCAATCCAATGTATCCGATGTATTCCAAATACATTGGATGAAACGAATGTCACCAACTGTATCCACTGGACTTTCTTAAAACAACAGGAATTTAACGTACTGAAGTTGCCTACCGTACCGAGGCTGACTTTTGATCAACTGGGATCTCGATGAATAGATGACACTCAAAGAAAAAAGCCACTCAAAGCAAGAATTAAAGATGGAAAAATAATCAATTTCTTCAGTTAAATAAAGATTTGGTTGCAAATTTATACATTCTAATCAGGCTGTCCACTAACGGTAGAACATGCAAGTACATACATGTACATACATAGTCAACTTAGATTGTTGTGTCATCACAGTAAAACGCTTCAAGCAAAATTTTTCGAGGATTTAATATCTCCATCTTTTTTTTTATTTATTCTTCGCTGCTCTATTTGAGGTTGAATTATTTTTCTTCAACTATAATTTGTAATTTTCCAGTGGTTTATTCATCGTTATTTAGGGTTTATTCTATGTTAAGAGCCTCTCTCCCTGATGACAGCTGTGATGACACAACAATGTAAGTTGACTGTGTATGTACATGCATGTTCTACCGTTAGTGAACTTACGTAAATTATTGGAAGATATAACCTAGGGGCGGTTTCCGAGCTCGGGATTTAGCCAAGTTCTGGACTTTTAACAGCTGGAGTCAGAAAATTGGCTTTCCGAAACGGGGAGTAGTCTCAGTTTTTATGATAATCTTCATTTTCTCATTTCTATAATTATTGGAAACGTTTTTCCTTGACGAAATGAAACATTCCTAAATAATCCAAAATATTGAAAGAAAAAGACTAAGAAATTGTCAAAAACCACTGATTTATTGATAATTAGAAAGACCGGTATCGGTTATTACACCATTGTCAATCTCTGATAAACTCAGAGACAATTTCTTAGTCTTTTTCATTCAATATGAATAATTACCACAATATCAACTTCTCAACTACACAAAAAGTAATCCAAAATAGCTGAAACTTTACACTATTTTCTCTTTATTTTATTTCATGTGCAATTTTCCAGATTTTTGAAATTTAATTTAATCGTGATCTGCGACTACGCCCTGTTTAGGAAAGTCAATTTTCTGACTCCAGCTGTTTAAAGTCTAGAACTTAGTCAAATCCCGAGTTCGGAAACCGGTCCTTAACGTTATAAGATCATGAGTAATAATATTGTTCAAACGTCGATATGCCATATAGATTACAATCGGTAAACGTGAATTGGAAATGACAAAAATATAACTTAAATTAACGTATCAGATAAAATATACCTCAGTTTCAGGGGGAAGTCTCTGCAGCATGGAAGCATCTGTGAATCCCGTATACGAGCAGTTGACCACGTAATGATCTCCAGAGTAATCTTGTCTTCCACAAATACACTTATTGCTAAATGCCGGAGGACAGGAGCTGCTTCCAGCCGCCAATGCTACTAACGATGTTATTATTAATATTTGGAACATCTGTAAAAATACAATTTATAAATATTTAGTTCATCCATCAATATCCTCAGTCATTGGTACAGAAAGTTACAACTAATTCTAAGAATCAATACTTACTGTGGGCCATACATTAAGGCTGTGCAAAGGCTAAAATTAAACTTTCTACTGGTAATGTTTTTCGAAGTTTTTCGATTTGTATATCATCAAGCAGTCAAAATAAAAAGTTTTCTCAGGAAAACAATTTTTTCTGATCATTACTTTTCAAGATATGAGCGCCTAAAGTTTAAATTTTGGAGACAGAACATTTTAAATTCGATAAGAGATAAATCCATGAGATTTAGGGGATTGATTCTTCATGGTATTGTTGATCTAGTAAAACAAAAATTTTCTGAAACTATCAATTTTTGATAAAATTATCCAATTTACTAAAAATGACCAAAACTGGAATGACCAAGAATGTTGTCCCAAAAATTTCAACTTTAGGCGCTCATATCTCAAAAAATAATGATCGGAAAAAAATTTTTCCTGAGAAAACTTTTTTATTTTGATAGCTTGATGATATACAAATCGAAAAACTTTGAAATATATCACCAATAGAAAGTTTATTTTTAGCCTTTGCACAGCCTTAAATGTATTAGTAGAGAATGAATTTATGCACAGATATAATTTATTTATTTTATAAATTGATACATACAATATCACTCTCAACTATGAATGATTGGGAAAAGAACAACAGACTTAAAGCCCAAAACTGTTCCTTTCCCAAATTTAGATAGAAATTGTTAGCAAACTAAGTGTGGGGCGCACAATTATTGAACTGAAAATGAACCATGCAGGGGCATTCAACACTGTCTTGCGCCCTCATATGTATATTATATCCATAAAGGAGGTGCTCGACATTGGCATGAGACGCCGGCTTAGCCACTGTCAACACTAGATGACTTCACCCACTAAAGAGTGGAATTCTCGTATAGAGAATCCATGCTTCAGCCATGTGGGCCTAGGCTAGACAAACCCAGCCTAGAGAAACCTATTCTATTCAATAATTAATTTTTATCTGAAGGCTGTGATATTGAAGTATAATAGACAAGGTTCTATTATTATTTATGTTTGGCTGATGTACATCTGTGATTAATTGTTACTTTGTTTGACCTGCCAGGAATGAGTTGTTATCAATTGGTAGGTATTGCTTTTTTTCTATTGTGGATGATGCCCACATGAGCTTTTTGCTTGTGCGTGGGTGAATTATTATGAGATGATCAAACGTCCATGCCTATTCAATGGGATTCGGCGGGATTCGAACCCGCGACCAGGTAGCACTAGCAGACTGGAGGGTGCAACGCCTCAACTCGGCTATCTGGCTGGCCAGATTTAATCATGTATAAAACTGCTCTGTTGTTGTTTTTTCTGTGATAATTCCATCAGAGACAAATAATTGAGATATGTTTACTCTATGATTATATCAAATTATTAAACTCTCCTGGTTTAAGAATGATACAATGAAACAGACAAAAGACTTCTTAATACATCGCACTCATTTGGACTTACAGTTTACTCAGTGAATAAATTGTTATTCAAGTTTATAGATAATGTATTACCGGTAACTCTTAAAATTATGACGAATCTATGTTTTAAAAGGTCTTGAGTTAAACGTAAAACATTATCATTATTATTTTGAAGTGTAAGCATATTAAAAGCAGAGTGAAAAACTCTACGGGCAAGAAGTGAACATTACAAAACAAGAGGCCAATATTAATGTGATCAATGAAGCCAGTAACAGGTGCAAGGAAGCCTGGGACCTAGTCAAGGGTGTCTCTGGATCTGGTCACTAATATGTAAATAATATCTGGTCACTAATATATGAGCCAAAAGTTCCTGCCTGACCTGATGAATTCAACCAGTTCCTGATCCAACAGGTTGAAAGAATGGTGGATTTGATACCAGAGAAGAATGAAACTGCTGGGGTTGTCCAAATACAGAGAGGTCAAAACACTAATTTTGAAAAGTGGGACTCAGTTACTGCCAATGATATTGTCCAAAAGTGACAAAGATAAAAGTACCCAATACATCTATCGCATGTCACTTGAGCTATTAAAATAAATCAATGATCCTGTAGCACACCCCCTCAGCATCGATTTGAACTCCTGCCTCGAGACAAGGTATTTTCCCACAGCACTGAATAATGTCAGAAAGGTGCCTATTTTCAAGAAGAAATGGGCAGCTATAAGCCAATCTCAATAATTCCAGCTCTGGCTAAGATATTTGAAGTATCCATGAAGAAACACCGCCGTATCCCAGCTGGTAATCTGAACTCCTTTGAGGCAGGTGACTCAGTGTCTCTTGCATTGGCGGACTTGAGTAAGGCATTTGAGTGTGTATCACATGATATAGGCCTACTTCTTAAGAATCTGGCCGCTTATGGAGTAACTGGTTCACTTATCACCACTTTCAGATCCTAACTATCTGAGAGGAAGAAAATACTCACTCTTGATGGAGTGAATACAGGTTCGTTTACAATGGAGTGCCTTAAGGTTCAGTGATAGGCCCTCTCCTGTTCCTGGTGTTGATAAACGACCTAGGATTTCTGGGAAACATCCAAATGCTTGCTGACGATTCCACTAACAATACAAGAGACAGAACACCAGATTTGTCTAAAACAGTAGCAGCGGATATTCTTGAAGAAGCCAAACAAAGGTTCATCAAAACGAACTGATACTAAATTAGAATAGAACGCAGGAAACCACATGCAGTCTTGGGCGGATCCAGTTCAGTGGCCTTGGAGAAGTGAAGCTTTTGTGTTTTACTCTAGATACTTGACTTAGCTGGTAGTGGAGTAGTCACATCAACATGTCTGCTTGAAACTCTCCAGGGTAATATTTCTTTTCAGACGACTGAAATACCTTTGATCCCCCGGAAGCATCTTACGGATGTATACTTTGCTATGTTACACAGTCTATAATAATAATAATAATAATAATAATAATAATAATAATAATAATAATAATAATAATGAGTTTCTGTTCATGGCGTGGTCATAGGTATGGCCACAAGTGAACAAGTCAAGAACATAAAAAACTGTCATAAGACAGGTCAAGAACAAAAATACACGTCAAAACACAAAAAGCAGCAAGACTAATGCAAAAAGTATCTACAGTCATATCAATTATTGTCTTCAGTTGTGGGGACATGCATCTGGCTGTAAAGAGGTAGCCTATTACTCCTCCAGAAAAAAGCACTCAGGATATTGAGCTAAGCAGGTTAACTAGACCATTATCGTCAGGCTGAAAATATTCACTGTGCTTAATCAATATATCTTGCTCTCCTTGTTGCATGCAAAAGATAACCACCACTTGCTGACAAGAAGAGCAGATAAACGCTCCTATAGCACAAGAGGAAGAGTAAAATTGGACGTTTCATTCTGCAGGCTGAGCAAGGACAAGACTGAGCAACGCTCTACCTGATGGCTGAAGGAGTGAAGAGCCTGGAGATCAGGTTAAGAGACGAATAAAGAAGTGGTTAGTTGATTCACCATTCTACGCTGTTCACGAATATTTTGAGGCCAAGAAATCAATATCTGAACCTGTGATACTTTTAATGACATGTTATCTTGAAAAACGTGCAAAACTATCTATTTTTAATTGTTTAATATGTTTGACTAAGTGAATAAACGTTATTTCTGACATAACTCATATGTCAATCCTATCCCTCAAGCACCAACTCAGATTCACTTCCAGACAGACAATCCAAACCTCTGGTCATGACTGATGAGAGAAGTATATAAGTATTAAAAACATGTTCCCCATTACAAACAGATGGATAGTCTCGTAGGGATAGCCCTATTACCATAGGTAAGAGAAGTATTGCTTTCAGAAAAAAATTAAGGTACCCCAATTTCTATACGTTTCAAGGTCCCCTGAGTCCAAAAAAGTAATTTTGGTCATTGGTCTGTATGTGTGTGTGTATATATGTGCGTCTGTGTACACGATATCTCATCTCCCAATAAACGGAATGACTTAAAATTTGGAACTCAAGATCCTTACAATAGAAGGATCCGACACGAACAATTTCGATCAAATGCAATTCAAGATCGAGGCTAAAATGTTGTCAAAGACAACAACGCGATTTTTCAAAAACGGTTCCAACGATATTTATTAAATTTATACCTGAAATAGTCATTGATAAGCTCTACCAACTGCCACAAGTCCCATATCTGTAAACATTTCAGGAGTTCCGACCCATCTATGCAAAGTTTGATTTTAGATTCCCAATTATCAGGCTTCATATACAATATAAACAAAAAAAATTGAGTGGAAAAGATTGAGTATGAAAATCTCTACAATTAATGTTTAGATCAGGACTTCACACTTTATCATTTTTCTGGTGAAAAACAGAATAAAAGTTGAAGGTATTTGTGCAGACCTAATAAATGGGCCTTAGTTTGTTTAGGCTACAACATAAATATTAACTTCATATAGTTTGATGATCTTCTAATATTCTAATTATTATTTGAGTACAGGCCAACATGAACATAACCCTAAAAATAACCTAATAATGATTCCGTGAAAATTCATACTCACCATGTACCATGAATAAGAAACTAAGAAAAGCTATAAATTAACTCGACTTTCCAATAATATAATATTTATTTTGTAATGAAAAAAATAAGACAAAAATTAAGAGCAACAGGTGCGCTAAATAGTTTTAGCGAAAACGAAAAGTAAACATTTTTTATTTTTCATCTTCAAAGACCTCTGGTAACTCCGGTTTTGGTTGGCAATTTCAATTTCAATTTGGACAAAGACATAAAGTCAGTAGATTGCTTTACGCTGCACCAATTCAATCTAGTTTCAAAAAGTTGAAATTGCTTGAACGATGTGTAGGAGTAATCTTTTTCTTTGATAAGCTTTATAGGAAAGTTTATATAGTGAGGTCCACGTTATATTAGTAGTGGAAAGGAGAGAGATAGGTGAACAACGTTGCCGAACCTCTGTCTTGCCAATACCTTTGGCAAAATCTTTGAAGCTCTTTTGTACACCCAATTAACTCAGTGCCTATTTCGAGGAAAACTCACTCTTCCCCCTAATCCATTAGGATTCTGAAGGTGAGGTTTTACCACAGACGCTGTTTGTAGTTTGGTGGCAGTATCCCTGTGTGACCTGACCAAGGCCTTTGATTGTGTTTCTCATTGTATATTGTTAAAGAAACTTAGAGACATGGAGTTCAGGGGGTGGCCCTTGGGTGGCTGAAGGATTATCTGGCTAATCATAGGCAGGTGGTGTCAATTGGTGGTGCTGAGTTGGATGCTCGTGATGTATGCTGTGGCGTGCCAGAGGGGTTCTATTCCTGGACCTTTCCTATTTCTCATCTTCATCGATGACCTCGGGCTGAATGGAAGTGCTCTGCTATTTGCAGATGACACAAGTTGTTGACATGGCAATACACAGGTCCACTTGTACTGAAGAAAAATCCACTCTGCACTACTGCACTTTGAGGCGGAATCCACCAATCTTCAGGGATTGCAGTTTAAATCTCCATGGATACATGATGGATGCCACATTGACATGAGAGAAGCATGTTGACATGATCTGCAAAGATCAATCAAACATCAATGACTGTTAAGAGTCACATATTTGATGCGCAAGCTGAGAGGTCATGTTTCTTTGGAGTACCTGGTTAGTGGTTACAGCATACTATAGCCTCTTCCACAGCCCTATCAATTATGGCATAGTGCTTTGGGGTCAAACATGCGGCTATAGAAGGATCCTGCTCCTGCAAATAAGGTTCTCTGTATCATCACCTCATCTCTTTGTCTGGAACACTGTACGTCAATCTTTAGGAGACTGTATATTATAGTCAGCATCTTTTTAGTTTGCTGTTACTGTTGAGAAGAGGCTAACATACCTTCCAGCATAGAGGACATGTACATAGCCACAACACAACAATTTGCCTCATGCCAGGCTGACTCGATCCGACTGAGTAGATCCCTGTCTATACACTTTAGATTTACAAGCATCAGGATGCTGATGTATTTCCGTGAGTAGGAGGGAAACACTCTCAATTCGTGAGAAGCTTAGCACTCAACTCCCTGGATGAAGAGGCAATGATTTTTGAGATCTATTACTGACCTTCCATTTTGATCTCAGTTTTTGTTATAAAGTTTTATTTTTGATGCAATCTATCCAGCAAGTGCTGGTTATGGAAAACTAAATACTAAAATTTAATTGATATTCCATGATTACCTAAGCAATCTACATTTTATACATTTCATGTTGTATAACCTTTCTTTTAACCATCTCTGTAGGTACTTAAAAATATTGAATACTCGATTACATTCTAAAAAAATTTCCTTTCCTCAAAGTAGAGTATTGCTTTTTAATAATAACATTTCATGGGTTTTGAATGGGTTTATTCAACTGATTTTATTTTGCAACATTTCTCATTCTCTGACATTATAAACAAGGATTGAGAGTCTCATGCTTAGTTCATATTTTGATTTTGACTAACTTCTGGACCCCTTCTGGTCAACTTCTGTACCCCTCTACATGTCTACGCTGACTACGCTATTCGGGATGAAATTAAAAACTTTGTTGCTCCATATTATTAGAAAACAGCGAATTTTCCTACCAAGAAAGGTTCAATAACAAACTGAATAATAATGTATTTCAACCAAACTGAAGTTTGATCTTTTATCGAGTAAATAAAAACCTTTCACTTTTTTTCGAGCAATCTTGTAGTTTGTAGAGGTTGTCTTACTTGGGTGCGAGGTCTGTCAACATCTCACCTCATTCAAAAGAGAATAATAGATAAGTTACGTTGGTAATACGCAATCAAATCATAAAGCGCCCAAGCCCAACCATTTTTAGGTTAAGTCGGTGTTCGTTGCATGCATTTTGTTTGTTGGTCTTTCCGATTCCGGAAACTGACTGCAACTGCATTGTTGCTTTATGAATAAAGAGGATTAAAATATCAATTCTCTCGAACCGCAGTTTGGAGTATTTTTCTTGTTGTCAACCGGCAATAGAAATCGTGATAGGCTATTCATGTTTGATATAGCCTTACTACTGGACTTGTGAATGTGAGATATTCTACCCGATGATGTTGAATCGTACAAATTCATTTGGAGAATCCGGTCTTGGTGAGCCAGAACAAGATGCTAACTCTGCCCTTACAGAATTGGATAAAGGTTAGTTTATCAGTCATTTTGTAAACTGCAGGTCTCACGCAGTTATTTTAATCTTACTAGTAGTTTGGAAAACAGTAGAATTGGCTACACAAACAGCACTAACGCCCGCCTATCCACATTCACACACAAACACATACAAATTAGATTTAGAGTACGATGATATTATATGCATTTATGCAAAAAGGATCGATGAAGGACGAGGAATAAAAGTTCTTTACAGTTTTGAGCTAAGATGCACGGTTGAAGAGATAAAAAATCTGAAACTTGAAATGTGGGATTTGAAAAAATTATCGAATTATAAAAAAAAATCAAAATTTCAACTTGTGATGTATGAAATAAGACCGCCTTGGAGCGCTAAAAAATAAAAGTCTCTTACATTTTTTAGCTAGGATGCACGGTTCAAGAGATAAAAAATATGAAACTTGAAATTGGTAATTCTAAATTTTGAATATCAAATTTTGATATATGAAGACCACCTTGGAGCGCTAAAGAATGAATAAAGGATCTCTATACTTTTGAGCTCGGAAGCACGGTTGAAAAGATAAACTTGATGAACTTGGATTGAGACTTGAAAAAATCGAATTCCTAAAATTAAAAAAAAAATTGAACATGTGATACATGGAATAGTACCGCTGAGAAGAATAAGCAAATTTGAACCTGATCCGATAAAGTACCGTATTGAAAAGTTAGGTTGATTTTTAGGGTAAAGCTCCTGAATAAAGGACCGTCATCTTGAAACGAGTATGAGTTAAAAAATGTAAATATATACGTTTCTGCACACCGTTTCAAAGTACTCGTATACCAAATTTTATCCAAATCGGACCACAACTGCGGTACAAACGAACGCCAATTGACTTGAAACATAGAAATCGCTTCGCTCATTCATGTAGGCTACATAGATTGACAGAGTGACTCGCTTGACAAAGTTAAAGGACCAAAATGAAATGTTTTTATCTTATCTGGCGTTATCTGATACTATGAAGTATGTAAAATTTATTTTGTTATATTTATAGTCAAACCACATGTTTACTAGTAGATAATCTAGTAATATCATAGTTAAACATGAGGCCTTGTATTAGAGGTGGCTATGGTATAGCCTAGCCCTATAATATAGGCCTACGAGTGTAATAGACGCACTGAATTTATTCGGTGCGTCTTCAGAATACATGGCCTCTTATGGGGCACGCCTTGAAGCTCTTATATTTTTCCGCATCAGAGACAAGATAAAACAATCAGCGCGTCTATGGCCCTGTACACATGACGGCTTTAGACACTGCGTTTGACACATACGATCACCTATTTCATGACCTATTGACATATTCACTACAAAAGCGCGCGTTCGACTGAGTGCATTTCAATGTGTACGTTCCAATGCCCAATATAGAAGCTCGATGTGCGCTGCAAACGTGGCGCTTGATGTGGAAACTACAAGCGCCGCGTTTTGCCGACGCTTTTTCAAAGCGTGCGTTTGCATATGATTGTACAATTCCATTTTTTCTATGTATGTATTAAACGCAGCGTTTAACGTCGTCATGTGTACAGGCCCTATGACGCCCCGTAACGTTAAAAAAAAATTCTGTCCTATAATTATTCTTGAAATGAAAAACGAATAAACCTTACACATTCACAAGAAGAATTTCACAAAGGAACACAGCCACAAAATTCCATGAAACAATTCCGAGACTGCGTTACAAACATTCACATAGAGAAAGCAAATGCGGCTGAGTTGAAACGTAAACTTTATTTCGTTTGATAAATTAGCATGTCAACGTCCCAATTCCTTTGCTGGTTTAGGGTGAGTTAAGGCGAAATGCAATGATATGGTATTGTGTAAGAACTTTGTACTACACGTGCGATCGCCACATGCCAGAGACATTCTACTGCTCCAAAAGACAGCTCTCCGAATCATCACATATAGCAAGTATGATGCACATTGCCAGCTAATCTTCCGCAGATTGGGCATCCACACAGTCTGTGGACTTGGCTTCATTGCTATATGTGAGGAAACATCACAACGCTACATCGAAGAGAGCAAGTGCACTCCTACAACACCCGGAGGACAAACTTTGATGTGCCGCACTGTCGTTTGTCGAAGGTGAAGGACTGTTTCCCCGTGCTGGCGATGAGGATGTTTAACCACTTGCCAGAGCCGGTGATGGGCGTTCGGTGAACATCTTCAGGTCCTCCTTGTCTAAGTGGCTGATTGAAAAGAGTTTCTATTTAATATCAGCGACTTCTTCAATGAAGATACTTGTAATCTGTAACACTGCCATCATGATCAAGTAAAGTGTGACCAGTGTTTTTTCTCATGTACAAATATACGGAATGACGCAATCCATCCTGGAATGGCCTGGTCTTTGATTGAGATATTGGATATTGGATCACTGTAGCTTATCTCCCATGTTTATTAGAATGTTCCGAGCTGTCAGTGCAAAAGGACAATAACCGATTGCCGTCTCGTATTCATTCTGCCAAACCATGAGTATGTGTCAGTAAATACATGCTGTTTAATGTCAAGGAAAACCCCGAAATCAATAGATAGCCGCCCTCTTAAGCCAGCTCCACTCTCTCGCCAAGTCGCTTGCCAGGCGGCTTACTATAGTATATACATCTATACGGGCGGAGTGATGGCGAGCTGTGACATAGTAGCCATCGTACACTCTCGTACTCGTTCTCAATAGTACGCACTTAGCAAGAGTATGGAAGCGGCATTGGATAATATACAGAGTGTTTCAGAAGTAGTGGCGAACATTCTAGGGTATTGTTCCTAGATGATAGGAAACTACAAATGTCATATTTGAAGTGCCCAAAACTCAGTGGTTATCCTTATAGCTGCCATTTTGAAATTTGGCATGAATGTTTATGCTATAAAAGACTCAACTTTAAAAAATAAATAGAAAAAATTTCGATGCGAATTTTCAAAATGGCGGCTATATTGAATTTTTGATTGCAAATTTCACGAAAACCGTTCACTTTACAGAAAATTTACAAGAGACAAAAAAGTTCAGAGATTTCAAAGATATCTTATTTATTAAGATTGGTCAAAGAATAACAGAGAAATTAATTATTTTCTTACTGCATCCATGACCATGGATCATCTGAAAAACATTGTAAAATTAGCTGGATGGCCATATGTAGCCATACCGAGTTTCAAAGCATCATCTTAAATACAATAATTGGTATTGAAAATTTAATATTTATGTTTAAATAGTGAAAAGTGGTCATGCATGCAGTACGAAAAGAATTAATTTCTTCGATATTCTCTTCGATCAGTATCAATAAATGAGGTATCCTTGAAATCTTGATAAAATTTGCTAACTTTTTTGTCTTTTGTAAATTTTTTGTAAAGTGAACGATTTCGTGAAATTTGCAATAAACAATATTTTAAACGGCCGCCATTTTGAAAATTCACATAGAAATTTTTTTTTTATTTTTTAAAGTTGAGTCTTTATATCATAAACATTCATGCCAATTTCAGATCAATACAACATTTCTTTCTTGAGATAAAAATTATTAAGTGAAAAAAACAAAATGGTAGCTATAAGGATAACCGCTGAGTTTTGGGCACTTCAAATACGACATTTGTAGTTTCCTATCAATTAGAAACAATACCCTAGAATGTTCGACACTACTTCTGAAACACTGTATAATCTCTTCCTTCACATAAATTCACCTTGTGATAATTTATTAAATATATTTTAATAGGCCTATAATGAATTTTATTTATTCCGAACTACAAAATAATATTTCAACTATGAGTATTTTCTCTTTCAGGTTTACGTTCAGGAAGAGTTGGCGAGCAGTGCGAGGCAATCGTTCGTTTTCCACGTCTGTTTGAAAAGTATCCATTCCCAATTCTTATAAATTCTTCCTTCCTGAAGCTAGCGGATGTATTCAGAGAAGGGTGAGTATGCTACTATCTAGCACAGTATACATGCTGTGAGATAATATTATAGGTACTAATAACTAACCATAGTTAATTCACCAAACCTATGGTTTTATTTTACAATAGTTTTAAAATTATTTTCTCGTTACTAATATTATTCACATTCAAAAAATGGTAGCTATAGCTTTTCCAAAGTGGCTAATGTTCAACAAAAAAATTTAGCTGACTGTAGGTTTAGTAACATTCTTTTAAGTATGAAAAATAAGAAAAATGAAGCACTTAAATCCTATTTAAACTTACACCAGTTTTGAAGTTATCCATAATAATTATGTTAGGCGAAATATAGTAATACTTTTTCATAATGGAAACATAACATTTTTGTAAAATATCACTTAATTCGGTGATATTTATTTATTTGAACAAAAAACACGTGATTCACAAAGATATGTAATACACCAATTAGTTTTTTGAAAGGTTATCTAGTACAGCTTAACAGCATAGAAATCGCCTTAGTTATCTGCACACGTTGTTATGGTAGCTGATTTGAAGTTCAGTCGAAGCACTCTCGTAGGGCACTTAGCATCCTCGTGGAGTCGATTTGTGGTAAAATAAAAAGACAAAATTTGGCAATATCTTTGTATTTTTAAAAAATCCAAATGGCTATAGAGCTATTATATTAGCTTTTTGTTAAATGTTGAATTGTTGAAAACCTATGGGAAGTGGGAAACTAGTGCTTAAATTTTAATCTATATAAGAACAATAAAATATTTAATACGCACCAATATTATACATACTGTATTGGTTTCAAAAAATAGTTGTCATACTAATTATAATTAGCCTATAACCATTACTCTTCTTGAAGAATGTGCTAGCTAAATAAGTGACCAGTAAATGATTTCAATGTGAAGCAAGCACTTGCTATTGCAGAATACATATAAAATCACAAAACAAGATAATCACAGTGAATTGTTGTTACATTGTCTCAATCAGAAGGTAATTTCCACTGATAGTTCCACGAAATCTCTATCTAGTGTCGTCAAAGAAAAAAATGTATTCATTTTTCTTGTGTCTAACAAGTATTGTCCCTTTCAATTTCTCAGGAACAATTTTCTGCGCCTATGGGTCCTGCGGGTGTGTCAGCAAAGCGAGAAACATCTGGACAAGATCCTGAATGTGGACGAGTTTGTGCGCCGAGTGTACAGCGTGATCCACTCGAACGACCCAGTGGCACGGGCGCTGAGCCTGCGCACCCTGGGCAGTATGGCCGGCATCATCCCGGAACGCCAGCATGTGCACCACAGCATCCGGCGCAGCCTCGACTCGCACGACTCGGTCGAGGTGGAGGCCGGCATTCAGGCCGCTATGCAGTTTGCCGCTCAGTCCAAGTAAGTCACAAATTTGATGTTGTTTGTGAACTACAGTATTATCCATCATGCACAAAATATTATTGTACAATAATATATATCTATATATATTATTATATACCTAATTATAACATCAGGCCGCATTGTTTATTAATTTTACTATGCCTTGTCCACATGTTGCCCAGTAAGGCTCAACACACACTACCTCGACTCAAATCGTGCGACTCCAGTCGAGGATACTCCAGTCTCTCGACCTTACAACTTTTTTGCTCATTGTCACTACTTCAATTCCATGCTACTCAATTTCTAACCTTACTTTATTAAAAAAATAAGATCCAATTCGTCACTACTTCGCATGTAACAAATTTTATAATAATTATTATAAATATATGTCTTATCTAATTCTTATTATTGTCTAAAATGATAAAACAACACTTTCATACAACATAACCTCATTTTCATTAAAAATGCATGGTACTACGCAACTCAAGTCGAGGCTCGACCAACATCACGTCGAGTCGACGCTCGACTCAGTCTCACAGTCGTGAGGTCGCGGAGACTAGAATCGACTGGTCTGAGTGTCGCCATTTGAAAACACATGCTGCGTCAAGAAGAGACTAGAGTCGCAGTCCCTTCTCGACTTGAGTCGCGTGTGAGTTGAACCTAAACTGGCCTAGCCTAGTAACCCGCGTAGGTCAATGAAGACCAGTGCTGGCAAACCACCAATCCACACACTGGCACTGGTCGACATTGGGCCAACATGTGGATGCGGCATTAAGGTTCGAACCCACTAGAACGTATCAGACACGGACCGTGTCAGACCATGCCAGGCACGTAAAATAACAACTATGCCCACTACACCGGATCAACAGCGGTCTATGCCAGTACATTACGCGTATGGTACGCGTATGATACGGGTATGATACGCGTATGATACGCGTATGATGCCCGGTCAGAAGTTGTTGGGAACGCGTCAGTTAGCAAGAGAATGTAGCGGTGAACTGGTTAGCAACGCGGTGCATACGCGGTTACAACGGGGTTTGCAGGCGTCACGTGCCATGCAAGGAGCGTTCCGTCACAGACAAAATATACTGGCTGACAAATGTTGACCTGGACGTGCATGGCACGCTCCGTGCTTGGCCGGTGACGGAACGGTCTAATGGGTGCATTACATATCAAATGATGCAAAGAATATTTTTTTGCATGTGTCGGTACGGGCACGGTCATGGTATGATACGTTCTAGTGGGTTCGAACCTTTACAGTTGTGTGTGGCCTGATGTGATGAGTAGATACTGTATTGTATAATATTGCAAGTCTATGGGCCGCTTTTTACTTTATGTTCAATTCCAAATCGATTTCAGTTGTTTCAGAATAGCCCATTTTGATCATCGCTTGTAGTTCATAGTCTAAGGCCCGGTTGCACAAAAGTCGTTTAAATTTTTATCGTAATTAATCTCACGAGCTCCAGTCAGAGAAGGCGTTTTTGAAAAGACGGCTTCTCTGATTGGT
Organism: Nilaparvata lugens; assembly: GCF_014356525.2. Classification (NCBI taxonomy): domain Eukaryota; kingdom Metazoa; phylum Arthropoda; class Insecta; order Hemiptera; family Delphacidae; genus Nilaparvata; species Nilaparvata lugens. Next base: position 53,434,616 of record NC_052510.1, on the reverse strand, counting down.
TCTCGTGGAATTAATCACAATTAAAATGTAACCGACTTTTGTGCAACTGGCAATAAATCCTCATTAGGATCCCTCACACTGCCATGAACTATCGGTCCTGGATGAAGTATAACAAACGTGAGGCCCATTGACAGCTTATTCAGGGCTAGGTGGAACCATAGAGAAACAATAGCGTAAGTAGATATCCCATGGTATAGGGCGTTTATGTAGCAACTTTTAATGTTATCTCAAGCCGATTACTGTCGATTTTTACTGTTTTGTTGGGGTGAGTGTATGAATGGCACAATATGAGAGACTACCAGCGTCATAAAGCTTCACAGGAAAGAACTACGTGAACTATCAGCTTGAGATAACAGTAAAAGTTGCGACATAAACGCCCTATACCATGGGATATCTACTTATACTATTGTTTCTCTACGGTGGAACCTTCCCATAAAATAGTCTCTCTAACAAAAAGCTAATAGAATATTTTTTATGACTGAAGTTGTTTAGGTTGAATAGTTGAAGTAATGCCTCTGAAATTTTCTTGAAATGTAGAAACAACTAAAATATAAATGTATGAGTACGAATTTTGTTCTTGGTATTTTCTCAGACAAGATCTATGGATACACTTGAAAATTTCTGTGTAAAATCAATGAAAATTTGTAGTATTATACATGTAGTTGCTATCTTGTATCAAAGCTTGATACAAGTCGATAAAAGAGCTAGCATGTGATAGTACATATAGTTAGCTAGATACAAGCATAAGAACCAGATAGAATGATTCTACATATGACTGTGTAATGAGGCCCTTAACGTAGCAAGTTGGTTTTTAGGCTGTGTCCAATCTATCATGAAATTTCCAATGTAACTAGATACATTTGTATTCTAGGTGCATTGCAGATCTCTATTAAATTTTTTGAATAAGCTTCTTTCAATTCCAGGTCTTTCGCTCTGAGCATGTGCAACAAGATATCAGACATGATTCAAGGTATAGAAACGCCAGCTCATATGAAACTGCAGCTCATTCCCATTCTGCAGCATATGCATCATGACACATCAACTGCTGCCATGGTAAGTCACACACGATATCATCTTGGTGACAATCCGGTTCTTCAAGCTCATATTAACTGACAATCATACTAAATTTATTGAATAGAAAAAAATGAAAATTTCATGTCAAGGCTTTCAAATTGTATTTGTACTTTCATTATTACTTTGAAAATTAATATTTTCTTTTCATTATTTCGTGATTATATACGGAATCTTCTGCGTTTTCAGGTTCGTCAACTATGTACAGATTTGTTACCTAAGTATCCTGCTCAAGAGTTTGTTGTCACAACTTTGAATACGCTAACTCGACTCACATCGGCTACTCTCGTGGAAATTCCTGATCAGGTATTACTTCTTTCCATCATCATTCTTAAATCCTCCTTATCCATTCTTCTATAGTAGTTGTTTAATGTTCTTGTTATGTATTTCTCCTGCTTTTATCAGCTTCCTTCATCCTTTTAATCCTACTCTCCTTTCTTATTTTTTCTGCCAGCTTCTTCCTCCCACTTCTCCACGAGCTTCTTCTTCTTCCGTCTGCTCTCTATTTTTGTCTTCTCTCATATCCAACTTTATCTCTTTTTATTCTGATTCGCGACTTTCTGCTCTATAACCCCTTTATTACTTCAATTTCTTCATTCTTTAACATTTTCTTCACCTCTTTTTCTACTGTTCTTGTAGAGGCGGACCAAGAAATACTTTGGTTTATTCTGCTATTACTTAGTTCTATGTTATTCAATCGTTGAATTCACTAAAATTAATTTTAAGATTTTTTAAAGACAATAAGTTTGTTTTCATACAATAAATCAATTGAAAGTTTAATAAAAATTCAATTTTAATAAAAAATGCAAGGAAACACCTCAATGCTCTTTTGACTCTGTTGACCAGTTTTATACTCTCACGTTCCAGTTCCATGCAACCTGATACATAACTTACAAATTTTATTCCTCTAACCTGTGTACTTCGGTATAATTGGAATGATTTCTTTGTTTTAAAATCATTTTCATGTTTAGAATTATAATATTATCCACCTCACTGCCACGTTATGTAATTGATATTTTTTCTAGTGTTTTAATTATGTTCAACTAGTTGCCTCTGGAACTGATTGTTGTGATTTTGATTACAGGTGGATCTTCTGCTGACCTACCTGGCATCGGACCCGCGTTGGGCGGTGCAGTTGGCAGCACTGCGCGGCCTGCACGAGCTGGCAACACTGGCACCGGAGATCTGGCCCGAACAGTGCATCAATCAGCTGGTGCAGGTGGCTCGAGACTCACCCTACCAGAAAGTCGTCCTCTGCGTCCTAGACGTGCTCATACAGCTCACCAAATCGTTCTCCGTCTGCCATACATGTATTCAAACAGGTAAATCTATGTGTCTCAAGTCTCGTCATTTTTGTTCTTATCCTGAAAAACTTATTCGAAAGACTTGAATCGCGGAACACATGATAGCCAGTGCAACTTAAATATATTAGATCAATTTTGGCATGCTATTTGTCAAAAGAAAGACCATTGTAATAATCTTATTAATTTGCCGTTGAATAATGATTTAGTTGCATATGAGCAACTAAAACTAGTTGCAACTAAGCATAGTGATTTTAGAAAATCGCTTGAGAAATACAGCTTTTCGCTATCAATTGGGTATATATGAATAGTGGATGAATTTATGTGTTGAATGAAAAAGACTAAGAAATTGTCAAAAAACCACAGACAAAAAAAATTTATGTGATGTTGTAAAGGTGATGTGGGAAATATCCTATATTAAATGAAAACGATTTGATATTGTCAATACCACTGATTTATGAAAACAATTTGATGTACTAGTTCCGGTTCTTACATCATTATCAAAGTCAAGTAAACTGAGAAGGCTAGTTTACTAGAGATTGATAAATGTGTAAACTAAGAAGACTAGTTTACTAGAGATTGATAAATGTGTAATAATAGAAACTAGCATCTCAAATTATTAAAAAAAACAGTGGTTTTGATAATATCAACTCTTTTTCATTAAATAATAGTAGATGAACTGTTTTGCTAAGTATAGGCAATTATTAAAAGAAAATATTTTATTGGGACTACTCAATTTCAAGATTTCTTACCTTGCATGTTTGAACTCTTACAGGATCATCTGTGATGGACTTCTGTGGAGAGATGTCGTATTCGGGTGAAATGAGGGTGGCATCAAAAGCTATTCAAGTAGTTACTCAGCTAGTCTGTATAAGGTAAATACATCATTTTTAATAACTTACCAGTATAGATCCATAATAACTTCACGTTTATGAGTTATCTTAATTCACACCATTTGGTATGTTTGCGACAATTGAATGGAATTTAGAAATTTATAAACTATCCTAATTATTCATAATATATTTCAAAACACAATTTTGGGTCAATCTGTCTAGTAAATACTGCTGAATTGTGAAAACTTTATCTGTGACATATCTATGAGAAAAGCATATTAATAGTCACATTATCAAAGACTTTTATATGAGAAATATTTATGAGTTTCATCTACAATTTTTAAAAATAAGATATTCCCATTGAGAAATTACATTCATGTTCTCTTGTAAAACATTTATTTTTAAAATATGCTGATAAATTTCCATATTCCTTTTATTAGTAGTTGAGTTTTCCAAGGTAACATCTCATGTTTTAATATTTTCTTTTGTGAATTAATTTCAAACCACATTAGTTATTTGTGCAACTAGTGCGCAAAGTGTCAGTTTGCTGCACCGAAAGAATCGTTCACGCAAGAGCCGTAGGCGAGGGCGGAATGGTTTCTTGAGTGCAGCAGAGGAACTTTGCGCACGTATTTCACATTACATTTTTCCTACAGTTACCATTGAATATGAAAAGTGGTTGATTATGGGTAAAATGATGGCTGAAATCCATCAAATGTTTGTCTGTATAATTTTGTTATTAATAACAACTTTAATTTATTTTAAACTTGATAATCCAATTGAAAATTTATAATCGATAATTTATTCAAATTAAAAATTAAATTAATTCAATTAATTTGAATAATTTTGAGTAAATCTTAATTTCTAAATATGTTTTTCAACCAATCAATTTATGATTGAAAAAAATATTATTTGAAATAATTAATAATATTCAAAATGTATAATTTAATGAGTTCTCATTTTTATTTATTTGAAAATCAGAAAAAAATATAGATAGAACAAATTCGCATTCAAAATACACGCCAACACTGTCAACAGCTGATTGTGATGGCTGCAAGATGCAAAGTATTAAGAGTACGCAAAGTAATACTTTGCGCATTAGAGCGGAAAAGTGATTCTTTGCGTTCTGTAATCAGTGCAGGAATGGTCACTTTTTAAGGTAACTGTAGGAAAAAATATTATTCGACATGAAAACACAAAGTAATAGTCAATCATCACAATATCACTAAATCTCACCAAACACTGTGTCATTATTTCACATTGTGAAAGAACGTTGGAAAAATTTATTGCTAAAGGCGTACATTGACCTGTGCTTCTCTTCAATTCCAAATAGCCAAGTATTATTCAACATAATTTAAAAGCATTGGAAGTTTTATTTATCTCGTCAAAGCTTGTTTCAAGAAAACTATTATTTAATATTCATCCCAACTAGTCTAAAACTTTGTTAGATACTTTGAAGTATTTTGAAATAGATTCTACACACCTCTGTAGCATTTAGAAGAAATTTGGTACAATGTTGATTAGTGACGAATGCTCTGATTGGCAGCTACAAAGAGAAGCTGCAAATCCAAGACGTGGACGGCTACATAGTGATGGTGGAGAGCCTGTTTCTGGCGGTGACTGCGGCCAATGAGGACGATGCGAGCGAAGCGGTGCTGCGGGTGTGTCTCAAATGCGCCGTCAGCCTGTGCCAGTGTCACCGGCCTCTGTGTCCCAGATTCGTCTACCTCATTGGCTCCTGTCTCATCGATTCTACTGCCACAAGTCAGTTGCAATGCAACACAATTTTCAGTAGTACTACTGATGGTAGCCGTAGGTTTTCAACGGAAATAACCGTATTTGAAATAGTTCCAAATATCGCATTAAATTAATGTTGTTAGAATATGTTATCATACACACCAGTTTAAGGTATTTATTCAGATATGAACAAATACTACACCTCATCGGTGTAAATATTACACCTCGTCTCATCGGTTCTACTGCGACAAGTGAGTTGCAACTGTAAATAGCATAATCTGTAGTAGAACTACTGGTGGAAGGAGTATTTTTTTCAACGGGAATAACTGGTCATTATATTAGACATTAGTTCTAAAATAACGTTTTAAATTACTCAATTATTGATGTTGATAGAGTATGTTTTTTTTATGTATACATTCATAGTTCTTAACTCATTCTCAACTAATTATGAATGATTGGACCAGGAACAACAGGCTTAAAGCTCAAAACTGTCCCAATATTTTCGATAGAAAAAATCCAAAAATAGTTTTGTTAATGTTATCATACACAACAGTTTAATATATTTATTTATTCAGTCATGTACAATTATTACACTTATATGATAATGTACAACAGGCCCAAAATGTCCCTTTTCAAATTTATACTGCAGTCCAAATCAAAATCTAGGGTAAGTTACTATCACCTGTTGAAATAACAATACACTTAAAAAATGAAACAAATTTTCAATTAAATTTATATTATTAATAACTAATATTCACAGAATGTAAAAAAATTATTCAAAAAGCCTGAATTTTGAATAAAAATGGAAAATTTCTAACCAAAACTTCACGCACTATGTAGAACTGGTTATACGACACGGTATTGACACGTTACACAGTAATAATTATAGACACTTTTTCCTTTAGTTTTGATTCATAATAAAATGAAAAAAACATTGATTTCAATCCTTTTTATTTGTATTCATGAGCTTTATATTATACTAATTTGTGCATGAAGTCAATCTTTTTTTTAAGTTTTAGAACTGTGATCTTAATTACATTCATGTAAATGTATTTTACAATGTGTATATTTATTTATTCAGCAATAATAAAAATACGCCATAAAATGATTGAGAATGAAAAAACAGGCTCATGGTATTTACTATTCCATAATTATTATAATGCAACATTTTTTTTTTTAAATATTACAGATTCAACGAATGCTTTGCTATGTGAGGCGTTGGGGGCTATTGGAGGACTTGAACCAAGAGCTTTATTTATGTTCCTACCTGATATTCTCAACAAAATTAGTAAGCTCTCGGATACAATGCAAGCTCATTCCAAGGTATGAAACCGTTAAAATAAAATAATTTTTAACCTTCAACTCTTGATTCATTACGGCACAGCTTACTTTCAAGCCAATTATTGCAAAATTCTTAATTTCCATTTATACAGATCAAAGGTGTGTTAAATTTTCATAAGGTTAGCCGCACACCACTTAATCAAGACAAGACATGATCAGACACGTTTAGTCACAATACTTCACATTGTTGCTTAAGACGCAACTCACATTGATTAGTCATTGCAATTAGACATGTCTTCATAAGCAACTATGTGAAGTATTGTGACTGAACGTGTCTGATCATGTCTTGTCTTGTCTTGACTAACTGGTGAGCGCCTAGCCTAACACACTAATCACTTGAATGAAGGTTTCAATGTATTTAATCAGAACCACAGGGGTCATTTTTCTCAACTTCCGATCACATATATAATGAGATACTGACAAGCGGTAGATGGATGATTTTCACAGATCTGAACAGCTTTTCATCCCCACCAAACGCCCTGTGATCGGTGCGACCAGATCGTCAATATTGTTGTCGAGCTATGGACTCTGAAACATGGCCGCCTCACTTGAGTCTGCCACCATGTGCTATTCGAAAAAAGGCAAAAGTTCAGCATAAATCTAACAATTAACCAGGCCATATTCAAGTTTACGCAGGAAACATTATAAGTGATTATATTGTACGTGAATGGTGTCGGAAAAGAGTCTCGGACCGGTGTCGGAAGACATGTCGGAAGTTGTAATGACTTCCGGAATCATTGTGACAACTCAGCCTCACAGTGCCGGTGCAATTAAACGACTCCTCCAGCAAATCAAATGGGATAATAACACCCACAATACAAACCTGTCTTACCTACTACTAGCTTAAACCTTTTCCCCAAACTCAAAACCTGACTTCTAGGGCAGAGCTCTCAAACTAACGTCATAGCCCACTTGATCTCATTTGGCGACAGTATTTGATGAAAATAGGGCTTTGGTAGGCTGGTCCACTGGTATGACAAATGCCTCAACCTTCACGGCTATTATGTTGAAGAATAATCATAAGTTTTTTTTTGTGTAGTTGAGAAGTTGATATTGTGGTAATTATTCATTATTGAATGAAAAAGACTAAGAAATTGTCAAAAAACCACTGATTTATTGATAATTAGAAAGACCAGTTTCGGTTATTACACCATTGTCAATCTCTGATAAACTTGGTTTAAACCGGTCTTTCTAATTATTAATAAATCAGTGGTTTTTTGACAATTTCTTAGTCTTTTTCATTCAATAATCATAAGTGTAAGTAACTTTTTGTGAATTTTTTATACATTCGTGTATAAAGTATGTTTTGACAGTCGGAGGTTGAAAACAAATGACCCTATAAATACATAATAAGAGTCACGCCCACTTCTAATCTAGCACTGAATTTGTCATAAGCATTGATATTTTAGCTCGTATAAATTAATTTCAAATTGAATACTTATTATTGATCGAAAATCCAAATTAAATGCTGTGAAATGAATAACATTGTACATAGCAATGAATTTTAAAGCAAATGAATATCTTGACCTTGATTATCATGCAATATGCAATCCATGCTAATTGAATAAACCCCTTCTTTGGCGCTATAAACTTGTTATTTATTTTGTAGGTAATGTTGTGTACACTGGTATTTCAAACGTTGACTCCAGCGCAGTGGACTGATGAAGCTCAGAAGGCCATCGATCTTGTTGTCAAAAATACGAACCTCTGGGCCAGCTATCGACTGGGCCGTTCTGCAGCAAGGTAATCACTATGTCTATGTAAATGTTATTTCTATATTTAACAAATTTTGCAAAAATTATGTGAGCCTGTAAATTGAAATTGAGTTAATTGTGATGCAGTTTTGCGCCAAAACATACTTCATTGTTCTTGTATGAGCAGGTTTTATTTATTTTTCAATAATAAGGTCAGAATGAAAAAATAAGCAACCTGATTTTATATTAACGTTTTTCAGAACTCAGTTATTTTTGGGTTGGTGATTACTAATTTGACTCACTGTGACCCTATGTAACACTACTCGATTCCCGGTTGTGTTAATGGGAAGAATATTATTTTATATCCTTTCCAGAGAATCGACAATTATTATTCTTTGAAACACCGCCGATTTATGTAGTTACATTACAATATTATATTATCGTTATTCAAATTGCATTCAATCTTTATTCTCATTAATTAATTTTCTATACTTAAAATTCGTTGAATAATTATCAGTAGTGTAATTTAATGTTAATTAGTGTATAAGCCAGTATATAGGCCTATTGTAACATACATAAATAAATAACCTTAAACTAATCTAATCTAGCTAGTCAAGTATTCAATTCCAGTGTTGTATCAGTCATAATACTTTGGTGGCATAGTAGATTAGAATCCCGCTCCCCAAATACTTTTAGCTAATGAAATACTTTTTTGCTAATCACTCCCAACTTCTTGGATTTTTATGTATTTGGACCTTCGTTCTCATGTCAAAAACAGTGTACCGTATATAAAGCAAACAATAACATTTTATTACCATTCTGCAATATTTTATATTATTTCCTTAATGGGATTTTAAACTCATTGTTTTGTTTCAGATACGGCCATTTTCGAGTTTGCGCAAGTATAATGTCGCAGCTTTCAGAGCAGGTCTCATCAGAGAATCTGCATTTCTGGTTGGTGACACTGGTCGAAATCAGTACCGGCGAAGCGGTGCTACTCTCCTCTATTGATCTACTCGACAGATTGGGCCAGGCTATTGTTCACTACAGTAAAGCATTGGCTGCTATCAAGGTGGGTGTTTCCACATAGGATTTGCTGAATCTATAATATAAATTAAGTACCTCAACTATATCATACTAATATTACAATAATTAATCAATTTGAATCCTTTGAATAGGCTATGTTTGTTTTGATCATATATTAAACAAATGAAATACTAAACGATATCACGCTTCCATACTACTGATAATGATGATACTTTATGCAGACTTATGTATTCATTGGGATATACGTGACACTATACTACACAAACTGCTTGTTAATGACCACTTTCAAATCATACTTGAATTACAAGATAGCAGTCTGATTTATACTGAGTTGAAACCATTTGAATTCTCCATGTTAAAGTCTTGGCACATCGGGGTGCAAATAGTTACTGCTATGTCGCAATTCAAATATTTGAAAGTCTACATATTAATTTGATAATTGCAGTAAGAGAGAATTTTATAATTGGTATGAAAATCTTTCTGTTTCATTTCAAGCTATAGTTAAGACAAGTGATTGCTATAGGGTTATTGCATAATATTGCTGTAGGAAACATTAAAAACAAGGAAAGGTATCATTTTCTACTTAAGTATCATCACTGACTCCAATATCATAGTTTGATTGATGCTGGAATACTGTCTTGATGGTGGAATAAAAAATGAGGCTGTTTGCAGGCAACAAGTACAGTGACGTCATCACTAGTGTTCCAAGCCGAATACATTGAGCTGCGATGGGAGATGCTGCAAGCATGCGCACAATTGGTGTCGGCCTGCAACAGCCTGAGCACGGCTCCACCTCCCGCCATAACGGCCGCCATTGTGCAGGCCACCAGGGACGAGCTGCAGAGGTTTGGGCACATCACTAATCAGGTAAATGATCTAATCATACTTATTTCGCCAATGGATGTTGTTAGTTGTTGAGAAATTATTCAATAAAACTTTATTCCACTCATTGATGTCAGTACTTGAAGAGAAGATCCAATGATCATCCGATTCTGCCCCTTACGAAATATATTCAGATTGAAATGATTTGACGAGATACATATGGACGTCGTAGAACCAATTCATAGAACGGATGTCGGCAGGGATGTTATGCGCAATTTTGTCCCTTCCACGTCTCTCCTATGTAAAAAATGGCATTATGCTCACAGAAGAGATATGGGCGGTTATTTATTCATAATAGCTCTTCATTATTCTGTCAAACAGGAATAATGTGAGATTTTAGTTTAAATATTCATAGTATTAGTCGGGCTTAGTACTGCGTCCTGTATAATTTATTTATTTATCCATTATAGAGCAAAGAAGACTACAGGCATTAAGTCCAAAACAGTCTTCACTACAATTTACAATCGTATTAAGCAAGTTAGTAAGAAAAATAAGAGATACCGTACATGCAATTTACAATAAATAATTCATACGATAGTTTGTATACAATTTTCTCCTATATTATTTCTAGTTTTTACAGTTGTTCTATTTTTTCATAAAACATGCACGATGTTCTTCATATGCATATGAGCACGCGAGTGCTATTTAAAAACTGTAGCATAGGTTCAACTTTATTCTAAGTGTTCAATGAAATCATATTGAATCCCGATTAGCTTGAATGACAATGAATTGAAACGTATTGTAGACTTCTTGTTGAATGCTAATAATTTGGGCCTGACAAACTCATTGAGTTCGTTGAATGTTTTCGAATTCATTTCCAAGATAAATTTGTTCGAAATTGAAATTATATTGTGCTTCAAGTGTTGTGTTGTGTCTGCGTTGAACCCATACAACTACTGTACGATTTTGAAAAGAGGTGGATATCAGCTCATAGTTCAAAACAAATTCATATATTGGATATAATTCTGGAATAAATTATGAACATGAAGGTGCTCTAGCTGAAAACTGAAACCTCTTCTATACAGCAGGCTCCAGCAGTATGTGAATAACATGGCTTTTACAGAACTACTCGCGTTTGGATTCAATTGATGAAAGTATTTTGGGAAAAATAATAATAATAATATCGAGTGACCTGGCTGGCTCAGGTCTGGTGTCAGAGTTTTCAGGTCGCAACTGATCAATTTCAGGGCCTCTGACATGACCTAACGACTGCTTTTTAGGCAGCCGGGACCAACGGCTTAACGTGTCCATCCGAAACACGGGAGTGGCCCGAGATAAATATCTTGCCCGGGCCGGGATTTGAACCCAGGCTTCTGAATCATAAAGCCAGCATCTGATCCACTCGACTACGGCCACTCCCGGATAAATAGAAAAGCCTTTTTCTAATTTTTGGTAGAAAACACTTCCAGGTAAAAGCCTGTTGTTTTTTTCAGTTGTGAATGAGTTTTTAAACCATTATCCAAGAACTGATTTGCAAATCAATAATTTGTATTAAAGGCTATCATTTCCAGATTGGCAGTTTAATTCAATTCAATCAATTTGTGTATTTTGTGTTAGTTATTCTTACTTATTTTTCCCTTATTAGTATATTTTATTTTATTTTTGAAGCTGAGAAAAAGTGCCAAAGAATTTCGAGCGGTCGGTGAAATGTATTGGAAACTGTACCAGTCTGCATTCGACGCTGATCCCTCGACGTTGACGAATCTTCAAATGTATCCTTTTCAGACTCAATTGAAGCAAAAAGTATAGAACACTGTTAGTAAAATTGATCTGCCATATCTTTATCATTTATTTTATGGTTGTATAAATCATACAGTAAGGTAGCCTACATGTCGAAATTAAGCTATTCACAAATTTACATTGAAATTTTAACTCGTTATAAAAAATTTACTATTCAATTTACAGCATTTCTAAAAATGACACACAATAGTGAAGAATTTCAGTGATTGGATAGACATTTTTTATTGGTCCTTGGAAAAGATAATATTGCTAATTTATTACTGAAAGAACTCTATTTTATTTTCTAATCCTACGTTGATCATCCGAAAATAATTATTTCCTTTACTCGAAACTTTGTCTCTTCATCAGACTGCAACACATGTGTATGCTGATGGCTTACCAAATAGAATGTGTAGCACAGCCCAACCATCAAGGTGATGAGCCTTCATTGGATATCGAGTAAGTTGAATTCCTTTCCTATCACAAGTTTGGTTTTTGTTTAAAATACTTTTATCACCAACAAAGTCTTAAAATAAAGTAAATTCCCATGTTGGTGGGGAGTCCCTAACTGGTAGGTCCCTCATAACCTGAATATATAATGTAAGCCGGGCTCCACTACTCACAACTTTTATATATCAGCCGTGACCAACAATTTAACGTGCAGCTGTATAAAAAGCCGTCTTGATTGCAATATTATAAAGTAATATTGTAATTGAATCAAGACCAATAGTTGGACTTTTAGATTCAAGGTAGAAGGTGGATAAAGAATAAATTTGTATTCACTTTTGGTCTAACAAACATTATGATTAATAAAATTCAATGCTGATAAAAACTACTTCAATGAAAAATATATTGGATTTATGCTATACATTATATCGACAATTTGACTTTTTCAATTAAGACTCTTGGCTTTTAGTTAGCCTTAGTGCCGGTTGCACAAAAGCCGGTTGAATTTTAATCGTGATTTATTCCACGAGAACCAATCAGAGAAGCCGTCTTTTCAAAAAAGACTTCTCTGATTGGTTCTCTTGAAATTAATTTGACCGGCTTTTGTGCAACTGACGTCTTTTAAAAAAAGTATTCTCCGATTGGTTCTCGTCAAATTAATCACGGTTGAAATGTAACCAGCTTTTGTGCAACTGACGTCTTTTCAAAAAAGTATTCTCTGATTGGTTTTCGTGAAATTAATCACGGTTGAAATTTAACCGGCTTTTGTGCAACCGGGCCTTAGTCTTTCTCTCTATAGCTGAACGCTACATGTTTATTTAGTATCTTGAAAATCAAACTATAGAGTTTCTATAAATAAAAGTACCCTTTTTAAAATTGCTTACTCACAATTTAGTACATAATAGTGAGTAAGCAATTTTAAAAAGTACAATTTATAATTGTACAATTGTACAAATGTACAATATTTAGTACATAATAGTGAGTAAGCAATTTTAAAAAGGGTACTTAGATTTCTATTTTTATTTATATTCAAGAGTAGCCCTAACGGAAATAAAGACAATAAATTTTTCTATTTGTATAAATTGATTTGTTTTGTGTGATTATTGCAGCTTAGCCACGAGCTGTTTGGAGACGCAGCTAATGATCTACAGTTGTCAAGCAGTGAGCAGCCTTAGGAGAGCAATGGATCCCAGTCTGAAGCCCATCACCCATCATCACATAGAAGTCCTAACCAAACAGGTCGAAATCCTCATCAAAGGTCCTCTGTGCCTACCACGCTACTTCTTCCAAGTTCTGCAGTCCACTAGTGTCAAGGTACAGTGCACGTTTGTTTTTAATTGCGATGTTTTCCGTTATTTCATTTTCATGGCAGCTTCTTATGCTGCCATATAATTTACTTATGCTGCCATATTTATTTTTCCTTTTTCCTATTTTATCGTTTTGTATTCGAAGATGTATCTTTGTTTTCATATGGCAGCATTTTTCAGTTCAACTCAAAGATAGATAGATTCAATTCTTTTGCTATCGGACCATACAGTGTCATCAGCAACGTCAATAAAATATTCATAACACTTGACACTTGATTTATTTATTATAAAGAATGTGTGAAAAACTCCTCAATGTGTGAAAAGAGTAGAAGGGTTTGCTCGCAGAAGATCAAATAGCGATTTGCCGAACAAAGAGACTGGATAATTTTTTATTGACTCTGGCTACCTATTGTAGACCAAATTATTGTATATTCTAATGAAATGATTGGTCTATATTATTAATTTTAATTAAATTAAATCTATTAGTGTTTTATTACCACTAGGTACTTCAATTATTGTTATTTTTTTAACTACCTACTTTACGGTTCAATTTTGTTTATTGTCAAGATTATGTGTGCTCAAAAATAAACAATCGAATTTAACAACCTATTCTATTCAGTACTAATATTGTAATGACTAGTTTTAGAAATATGAGTTTTTTTTCCTCAAGCAAACTTTGTGCTGTGAGATATGGTGAATCTCCAATGGCTTTACATTAGTAAATCTTAAGGTGCGTACAGACTTTCGCTCTGCTCCGCAACCGAACGTCACTCCAGCAGAGCGATTGATGATGATCTAACATCTTCCGTAACGTTCATGATGGGTGCGTGGGCGGAGCGACTGTGGTTCGATGATGGTACGAGGGCGGTACGAGGGAGGAGCGTGCTCGGTGCGGGTTGGAAGCGCGAATATATGTACGCAGCTTTACACTAAGCTATGAAAAAATATTAGAGGAGCCATAGTAAATAGAAGACTGTATCATAGATAGAAGCTGTATCATAGCTATTATAAGCTATGCGAAAAGATTTAGAGGTGCCATAGTAAATGGAAGACTGTCTATCAGAAGATATCTCATGACATAGGTAATTTATGATCCAAATTTCAAGCCGATTACTGTCGACTACTGTCTTTTATTACTGTTTTGGCACGGTACGTTATGAGAGACTACCAGCGTCTCATAAATTCACGAAAAATAACTACTATCGGCTTGATTAATGAAATTTGGAACATGAACACCCTATCCCATGGGATACCTTCTCATGCTATCTTTTATTTATGACTTTATATACCACTTGCATGTTTGAACTAAATTGCGGGTGATTCAACCTGTGATCATCTGTTTTACATTACGACTCCAAAATACTGGCTAATTGGAGTTTGAAACATCAGTTCGGAAAAGACATGATTTTTCCGTTAGGGCTACTCTTGAATATAAGCAAAAATATAATTCAAGTACCCTTTTTAAAATTATTTAGTCACAACATGTTTCGGCTATATAATGCCTTTATCATCATTACTTGATAATCATTATTGATTATTATTATTATAAGAATCATTATCACTTGATAATGATGGCATCATATAGCTGAAACATGTGAGTAAACAATTTTAAAAAGGGTACTTAGATTTTTATTTTTATTTATAGACATCAATTGGTATACATTTCATGACCACTACCGTCAACTTCTATATACCGTGAATTAAAAAAAACGTGATGTTCATTCTATCACGTTCTTTAATTGGAAAGATGAAGATTTCTTCCGGAAACTGGTTGTCTAAGGCTGGCCACTAACGACAGAATATATACATCATGAACATGTGTGTACATACGTGTCTTACATTATTTTTGTGTCATTACAGCGAAAGTCTTTGAAATTTGTATTTCTTGTTGTTTATTTTCTCCTCGCTACTACTCTATTCGTGGTTAAATTATTATCTCTGTATAATTATAACTTGTAATTTTCCAGTGGTTTATCTGCTGTCAAACAGCTTTTGTTTTTTGTTCAAAGCTTCTCACTGATAACAAAACATGCATGATGAACATGTGTTAGTGTGCATGATGTTCATGTGTGTACACAAATGTTCATCATACATGTTCTGTCGTTAGAAGCCAGCCTAACAGATGTAAAGTTATAGTCGATTGAAAAAGGCTAGGTTCACTGTAGGTTCATAGCCATGGCTGTAGTTCTTCAACAGCCCTTGTAAACCCTCTAATTTGGCTACTAAAGTCCGAGAGATATTACTTTTTACATGACTCTCCCTCGAAGACAGAGAGGCCCGATGCTCTTTCCTTCACTAATCACTGCCACTACCTAACATCATTCTCCCTAATTTTGTGTCAGCATCCAATTGTGCGTAGCATGCTTGCTCCTCTCCACTACTCTGTCCATGCTACAAACTGTGGAAGGAGAAATCAGTTTCCCTTGGAAAGGAAGTCTTGGGCTTTAGTTCCATAGCCGCTCTACTCTCCATATAGTAAAGAAGGTGATATTGTGGTGAATATTTATGCATTGAATAAAAAACTACTTCAATTATATTTTCTAGAACCACTTATTTATAGGAATCCTATTATATTAAGCGAGCAATTTCTGTATATCTGTTTATATTTTTTATTTTTTTATCTGGTTATTTATGTTCAACGGATCTCGAAAACGGCTCTAACGATTTTCACGAAATTTGGAACATAGTAGGTTTATGATATAAAAATTTTATTGCACTAGGTCTCATCCTTGGGGGAACTCGCTGAACGACATTAAAAGGATAATTCATCCTTGGCTGAAACAGCTGAGACTTTGGTCGTCTGTGGATAGTAAAAAGTGAGCGAGTGATTCTGTGGAAAATAAAAATATCACATCCCGGAAATTCATAAGCTGACTTATAGCTAGCTGTAAAATATAAACACGATCATTTTAGAGAATTGTGTTCTGTTTATCAATAAATAAAAATAACGAGCGAAGCTCGGTCCCCCGATATTAAGTGTAATGTTGTTTAAGGTTGTTACAAGGCTATTTATTACTAAGAAAACATTAATACATCATTGTCAATTTCTAATCTGTATTGTATTTCATTAATTTGAAGTAAATTATGTTAATTAATTCAATAATGAATGAATTGTTGACATTTTATTTATTAATGAATTGTGTAGTTGGCAGTTTCGCCGCAGCCGCGCGTGAACGGCGAATGGATCAGCGTGGCGAGTGGAGCTCAGCTTGCCGTGAAAGTAGAGGGGGTAATCGTGCATGGCTCCTCCCCGCCGCCCTTCCGCCAAGTGCACGGTGTCCTCCTCACCCTCAACTCACAGCAGACTGCCAGGCCACCCTCCACCAATCACGACGCCAAGGTAATCATTCATAGCAACAATCTATACATATAAAAGCGAAATGGCACTCACTCACTGACTGACTCACTCACTCACTCGCAGAACTAAAAATCTACCGGACCGAAAACGTTTAAATTTGGTAGGTATGATCAGTTGGCCCCTTAGAGGCGCACTAAGAACGGATTTGGAAAAATTTCCAAAGATACGCCCAAAATCTGCTTTTTCCCAGCGTTTTTTCTAGCGTTTTCTCAGCTTTATCGAGAACAAATGAACAGAAAACGCTGAAATTTAGTACAGAAGCTCAGCTTGAGTGTAATAATGTTGTGTTAGAAGGAATTTGCAATAACGTCAAAGATACGCCCAAAATGGGATTTAGGGGCAAAATAGGATTTTGCTTTTCAATGGCAATATGCTGGTATCAGTCAAAAGATATTTTTTTTTTTAATTTTAGAAAAATATTAGTGATATCATTAGAATATTATGATACTGTATCCACTGGACTTTCTGAAAGTAAGGACACTTGACGAACTGAGATTTTGACAAACTGAGACCCTACCAAACAGCTGATTCGTGATCAACTGAGATTCGTGATGGAGTGGATGTGACCACTACCACCTACATTTGCATAAATTTAGGTGGTAGTGTTGTGACCCGATGTATTATTGTGCCAACTGAAATTCGTGATGGAGTAACTGTGACTCGATTATTGTGCTTCAATTGAATAGTAAATAGAAGCTGAAAATTTCACATTAGAAAGATTTTATCTGATATTAAAAAAATATTTTAAATATCATTAGAATAATAAGGCCTAATTTTAAGAGTGATTTGTATGCATTTCTGGTTGACAAGACATATTATAGTGTTGAAGAGCTTTTAAATGATAGGGTGTTATAATTTGTTCAACTGTAAAATTACAGTTATTTGTTGTATGTAAAGTGTAGAAGAATGTTATAATTTAAGTGACGTGCTATATTTTTGTAAGCTTCTGTTATTCTATCTATTCAATGTATTTTTCAATACCTGTTGACATGGCCAGTTGTAAAGTGTTTTGGCTTAATAAAATTGAATTTGAATATCATGATATTGTATCCACTGAACTTTCTGAAAGCAACGGGCACTTGACGAACTGACATTTCGACAAACTGAGACCCTCCAGCTGATTCGAGATCAACTGAAATTCGGGATGGAGTGGATGTGGCGCGATGTATTATTGTGCTTAAATTGCTGCCTTTATTCAATGGTTATTGAATTGTTGCAGATGGTGGACAACAGCATATCGCTGCGACAAAGTGTGGTGCCGCACAGGGACTTTTTCGCGGCGCAGTTCCTGTTGGCGCTGACCGGCGGCGGACAACACCAGGTGCTGGTCGAGGCTGCAGTCCTCGACAAGGACGGAAACATCTGGAACACCGGACCCAGGACCACGCTCGCCGTCAAGGCGCACGAAGACGCCAACGCTGCCCGAGCTAGGACCAACTTCTAGACTCCATACATTTCCTAATCATAAGTAACTGCATTAGTTTGCTATTTCAGTTCAAATTTTAGAAATTTACTATATTTGATACATAGAAAAGCTACATTTTTAATCAAAATTCAGCAATTTCAGTCCAATTTCTAGAAATTTCCTATATTTGACACATAGAAAAGCTACATTTCTTATCAGTATATTTCATAAACAACTGCAAAAGTAATTTTAGTTCAATATTTAGAAAACATTTCCTATTTTTGATATTATATAGATAGAAGAGCTCGTGGACAAAGTCCCTTATTACGTTTCCCTTATTACTTTTCTAGCTACATAGAAAAGGTTAATTTCTAATCAAAATTCAGCAATTTCAGTTCAATTTCCAGAAATTTCCTATATTTGATACATAGAAAAGCTACATTTCTAATCAGTATATTTCATAAAATAATTGCAAAAGTAATTTTAGTTCAATATTTGGAAAAAAAATTCCGATTTTCGATACATACATAGAAATGCTCGTGGACTAAGTCCTCGTATTACGAGCCTTTTTGATATTTCCAGTAACATAAAATTACATAATGAAAAGGGGAAACATAAAATAAATACAACGCATTCCACTACATCCAGAAAAATTTCCAGTAACTAATATGATTGGAAGGGACAATGTATGAGTTAGAATGAGGAAAGTTCATCAAGGGGTAAATACTATGAGATAAGATGATACGTAAGATGATCATAAGATGATGAAGGGTAGATACTATAAGATACCTATGAGATAAGAAAAGAGGAGGGAATAGTTGTAAAGTTGAGATAGTAGAAATAGTAGAGCTCCCAACTAATGATGATCTCAAATCAAAGATGAAGCAGCATAATTTACCAAAAGAGTTTTTGAATGTAATGTAGTCTAGCATATCATACCACTACCCAAGCTAGAACCAGCTTCTAATTTCAAACTGGAAAAATTTCCCTTTACAATTATGTTTTATAAAAAACTGCATTAAAAAGTAATTGTAGCTCAGTTTCGTAAAATGAATCACCCTAGTACTTTTACCTTTTTCAATTACTCTAGTACGTAAAAGGCTACGTAAATAATGTTTGGGAATGTTTCTTCAATGGACCAGCGAAATTCTAACATAAACGAGTCGAGACGATCGTGGATCAGCAACTGTGTCAAAAAACAAAAAGTAACTGATGGTGAGTAGCTTGCAATACCTAGGGTGGTTGGAAAGAATAGGGTTGTGTTTGTTCGTTTGTTCGCATCAAAACTTGTCAACTTGTGGATTGCATACCGGGAAAACGGGAATGATTTAGATTTCCAAATTGTGCATATAGATTCTAAAAATATCAATCTCGTGCACCTCGAAGCCCAAATTTCAATTTTCCTTCTAGATTTTTCAGAATTAATGTTCAAATTTCATTCATGGGACATGAATATATTATAATTAAATATAAAAATATCAATCTCGTGCACCTCGAAGCCCAAATTTCAATTTTCCTTCTAGATTTTTCAGAATTAATGTTCAAATTTCATTCATGGGACATGAATATATTATAATTGAAATTTACATACCATATGAATGTTAATATAGAGCTATAATCTAGAGAGACTACCTCTTCGAAACAGATGGTTAAAATTGGTAACTAAATTAATAACCAGTCCAGTTATGTCAGGTTGACATTAAGTTGAGGAAGGTTTCAAAATAAGATTTGAGTTCTGTTACTTTATTATATTAGTACCAAGTTGAAAAACTTATCTATACTATAATAAAGGAAAGAACACGTACGGGATAGGAAAATTATAATATGTTTGACGCATCATCACGTCTAAACTACTATACTGAAATTAACTTAATATTTTGCATATAGATTCTTGATTAACCGAGGATGGTTGTAGGCCTACTTCAAACTCTTCAAGATTCCACTCGGTCAAGTTTTAAAATAGACCCTTGCGGAGCACGGGTTACCCGCTAGTAATGTATAAAAAGGCTAGATATTGTCACAATTCATTCATTGAAACAACCGGAGATTTGTCTCTTCTATCTATCTACATCTAACATCTATCTAAAAAACAGATACTGTAC
This sequence comes from Nilaparvata lugens, assembly GCF_014356525.2. Classification (NCBI taxonomy): domain Eukaryota; kingdom Metazoa; phylum Arthropoda; class Insecta; order Hemiptera; family Delphacidae; genus Nilaparvata; species Nilaparvata lugens. Next base: position 53,414,372 of record NC_052510.1, on the reverse strand, counting down.
TACTGGCATTATGATCATATAATATTGATAGCTTGGCAATCTTATGCAAAGCTCATATCTTGTTGGACCTTTTATTGTGATTATCGACATATTTTTGGTCGTTGAGATAATGGACCTTTACACTCATTGGACTGTGACTTAAACTCTGGCTTTGAGTCCACCTTCGGTTGAATGTCAACTCACCAGAAACGTCACTTGAAGCACTGTTGATTTCTGTCGGGGAAAATTATAATATGTTTGACGCATCATCACGTCTAAACTACTATACTGAAATTAATTTAGAATTTAGTTTCAATATTAACCTTTTCGCTGCGTAATTTTTCTAAAGCTATCTGCCATAAATTGCAATTATGAAGGGTTAAATTTTTTTATTTTTTTTCTCTTATTATTATGCATTGCTACCTCATAGAGTATCATATTATGTGAAAAAAATGCATAAAATATATTTTTTTATGAGTTTTTTGACATTTTCATTATTTTTTTCTCAAAATTTACCTTTTCGATTATAAAATTTTGTTTTTCTCTGGAATCGTTCAGAAATGTAAGCAATAGTATTATAAATTATTCATACTGTATATTTCCTAACAAAAAAAGTAATTGCATGCTTACAAAAATTTTATAACTCACCATTGCATCAGATCAGCAATACAGTATCAGATTTTGGACGCATCACAAGATGGGAGATTTGACTAACATTGTTTTCAGCACTATCACATTGTTTCACTATTTTCTAATTCAGCTGACAACACATTTTTATTATCTACCTACTCTACTTATTTTTATCATAAACAACCCTAACCCTAACCCTAAAAATTGATCCAAATTTCCTATTCCCAATCACTGTCTAATTCCTATCAATAGCCTTATCCTAAACTGCTTATTCCAACTATAAAAACAATATTTACATCTTTTGTATTCTTTCTTAGCATTTGCAAATTTTTTTGTAATCTTTTTTGGTGTGATATGTTTCAAAGCATGGAACAATGCACAAAGGAGGATTATCAACACAGGTCTTGCAAAAGTATGTTGTCTGCTTCCTCTTACACAGACCTTTTCCCTTCATCTTGCAAGATGATGGCATTATAGCACACACTGCACAATTAGGTTTGTGTGACTTATCAGAAAATTGATCGAGAAAATGAATTCTACCAGAAAGCCGTTCAATAGCAAGTGGATTGCTCAACCTCCTCCCACGGCGAACTTTGGGGGTAATCATTTCGTGATTTTCAAGTAGTCCATCAATAACTGCTTCACGAAATTGCTTGTGTGATAGTGGTTTTATATTCTCTTGCATATTATAGGCTATGCAACCATTCACCAATCCAACTTCAATCAAAAAGTGCCATATTGGTTGATACCACTTCATGCTCTTGTGGCCATAACGATATGTAGTACAGAACTTATCAAAAAGATCCACCCCACCCATGTTCTTGTTGTACAATATTTGAATGTTTGGTTTTGTTTTTGTTTTCTGACTCCTATCCCCACTTTTTGAGCGACTGGTCACAGCTGTTACATTTGTATCCCCCACAGTGGACAACATATTGACTTTCCCTGTGTCCTGCCAGGTACATGCAATAATGGATTTATCGTCGTTTATCCACATAGCTGGCAAATCCCCTTTTTTTTGTTTCAATGATCTCATACTGGCAGGAAGATGCTTCCTATTAGCCCTTACTGTCCCACATGCACCAAGCCCCAAGTCCTTTAAGTCATTGAACAACCCTACACTACTATAAAAATTGTCCATAAAAATGGTCCTACCACTGAATGTGAGGTCTGAGATCAAGTCTTTCACAACCCTTGCTCCTAGTCTATCATCGGTATTTATTGTCTCTTTACCTGTATAAATCCTGAATTTCAGCATGAAACCATTAGAAGAGTCACACATGGACCACACCTTTATTCCCCATTTGGAAGAGGGTTTAGAAGGGAGGTACTGCTTGAATGAAAGCCTGCCTTTGAATTTCACCATGCTTTCATCGATGGCAATGGCTGTACCAGGAGTGTAGCTCTCCATATACTTTTCTGATGTAATGTCAAGCAGAGGCCTGATCTTGAACAATTTGTCATATCCTACCTGTCCTTTGGGAATTTGTTTAGCATTATCATTAAAATGAAGGAATGTTTTTAGAAGTTGGTAGCTGTCTCTATTGAAAATTCTACTGAAACCAGGGGTTTTTGTCAACCAAAAGCTATCTTGAAAAAATGAGTCCTCAGCTGGTTTTTTTGTTAGACCCATCCCAATTTGAGCTGCAACAAAAGCTTGAATTTGATTTGCAGTGAATTCCTCTAATTTATGGAGTCTAGACCTCTTAGGTATGTCATAGGTAGCATCAACACATTGCAAGGCATAAATGTTACTTTGTTCAGCAACATGTTCATAAATTTCTTCTGGAAAATATAAATGAAATGTTTCGGTGGGAGTTAGGTGTTTCTGGAATTTTATACAAGATTGTCCAGAATATTGTGCAATGCTGTCCAATTTGAAATGAGGTCCATCAGAAACATTCACAGTTCTCCATGTAATATCCTTATGACTACCACTACAAGACGATGTACCTGCTGCAGGGATATTTTCTTCAATTATTGCTCCATCATCTGAATCGTCTGATTCATCATTAGATGAGAGTTCAAAATCTAAATCTGAATCGTCATTGGTCTCAAGAAAGTTTAGAATGTCATCTTCTAACAAAGGACTCGTCATTTTTAGAATGAAAATAACCTAATAACAATGCTGTAGGCTACATAACCTACCTAACAAAAATGTTTCTACATTCACTACTACTGAAATGTTTCTAAATTCACTACTACTAAGCCTTACACAATCAACTAAACACTATTTTCACTACTGGAACTTATACACTACAATTCAATAAACTTGGTAGAAAAATTTCGAAACTAAAGAGCAAAGCAATTGTTAGAAATATATCGGAACACGCCGCGGTTGTACACTGTAAACTGTCTTGAGAACGTAAACAAAGCCATGTGACTTCTCCTACTTTGGAAGCATCTCCCTAGGTTGCAGCACGATACAGGCATGAAATGAATGCATTTTCATCACTTGGGACTGTAGTCGAATAACGCTGCCAAAGGAGAAGTTTTTTCAATGATGTGGACTAAAGTCGAATTACGCACTCAAGGGCTAAATTGTCTGTTCGACCGTAGTCGAATTACGCAGCAAAAGTACACCCGTTGCTCTTTAAAGGTGTATACAGACTTACGCGCTGCACCGATAACAATGAGTGTTACACGAGCAGTTCGCAAGATGATCACAGGACACGCAAGAACAGAACGCGTGCAGAGCTTGGCGAGTTCGTAGGGCGCCCAGCGAGCGCGATTCAAATGCGATGCGATGATACGGTTATGTAATCGCGTTGATAGCTTGTTGTATACATAAATTCTGGGTCTTCAGGTGCAGGTTTGACGTCTAGTGGGACCGGACTCCCCTCGATCCAAATGCCAATAGCTGGGCATGCGCGGTTAACGTTTTGCTGTTGGTTATCCATCTTGTTTTCACTGGAATTATTATTATTGTATTCTTATATAACTTGAAAGTGAAAAAAACGCTCACATTCTTTGGTGTGGCGACGTGTTTCGTGCTGTTGTTGCACATACTCAAGTCAAACAGAAACTAAAGTATTTAAGGTTATGAGGGTGAGTATTTGGTCAGGGTGGGGGAGGGGAGTTTTGGCGGTTGATGGAGGAGGATTTAAATGATTTTTTCTAACAGGGTGGGAGGAAAAGTTGATTTGGTCATTGAGAATATTGTTTGGCTGTTGTTTGGTGTACTTGTATATTTGAAACTGTTCCAGTACATCTAATTTTCTGTTTTTGTGGGAATTGGATTAATTCAAGGTATGAATTTATTTATGCGAGGGTGTGTGTGGTCAGTGGAGATAATGTGTTCTACAACGGTGGAAGGAAGGGTGGGTAATGGCTCTTGTGTGAGCCACACTTGAGCCACTTGTGTGAGAACTGTCTCAATTGTGAGACATTGGTCTGAATGGTTCAAAGAAAAAAAGTGTAACTATTGTGACAGTTCATTGTTTGCTGATTTATTATGAGAAAAATTGCATGACAATACAATAAAAAAAGAAAATAATTATACATAATAGAGTAATATTCAAATGATAAAAATTATTAAAAAAGATGAATTTCATATTTTGTCAAAAGTTTATCAATAAGTTGAGATACGGTTGATAAGTTGAGTTGAGGCTGAAATATGATGAGATATAAAATCACTTTCATTGTGAATGAAAAAAATGTATGAAATGTTTATAATTCATTCTTATGAAATTTGATAAAACAATTAGAACTTTTCGACAAACAGAGGTTCTCGTTGCATTTTGGTACATCTTGTCCTTGAGCGTGATGTGCAGTACTCCATCATCTGGTCGAGTACACCCACCCCACCCATGTTGGCATTATATTTTTTCACCACTAAAGGACACTGTACCTCTATATATTTCTTCTGTTTTTTGTCCCAGCGTTTCACACTGGCAATAGGTTGTGCTCCATCACTTGTTGAACCCATGATTATCCCTTTGTTATCCTTCCACAATACCAAGGCCAACTTGCTATCATTTCTGGTATATTCATCAAACTCGCCTCTAGTCATTTTATTCTGTCTGATCTTACTGACATTGACATTTTGAAACTGACAATCTTTCTTTGAAATTCTATTTAATGGACCGAAGTGGTCAAGGGCGCTGCGGCCAAACGATAAAATAAAATAAAAATCAGAAATAAACAAAAATATAATAGAATAAAGAACGCCGCAGAGAGCGTGAATAAAAAAAGGCCAAAGATAAGTAGGCTATTTAAATAAGTAGAGGAAAGTAGCCAAAGCCAGACCCCCATTTTGTTTTTTCATTATAACATAACTGAATCATTCAAAAAATCTGTTTTAAACACATGTAATATTTACTTTATCATGCTATCTACTATTTGTAATTCACTTATGACAAATATATATGTAAATTATTGGAGTAAATTTAAAAAAAAAAACCTTACACTTTTGTGATTTTCAAAAAGGTTGCATAAACTGGACCCCTGGGTAAAATTACAAAAAATTAATTTAATTAACTACATTTAATGAGCTACATGAAACTTCTCACAAACGTTACACCTATATTTTTTGGGAGAGTGAAAACTTAGATTAAATTCAGTACAAAAAATGTGGTTGTACATTGACAGGTTCTATTTGATCCCCACATTGCTCCGTGTAGAGATCGTACATTTTAGATAAATTCAAATGAGACTCTAGATACTCTCTATTGCTGTTTGCACGGCAGTAGTGAGATTCTACTTTGGGGAATGATCTGATATGGTTTCTTGCCGAGTCAGGGTCACCTATGGGTTTACGTTTACTGGCTTCATTCTTACCACGCATATCTGGTGCAGGCATAATTGTTTTCACATCTTTTGTATTATGTGCTGTGTAAATTGGTTTTTGGGAAATTGCCAGAGTGGTCAAGTAAAAAGTTTTACTCACACGGAATTTTTCTCCTTCTACATTGAAAAAATATTTATAGGAATAAATTCGTCTTGATCCGGTTTTTTCTGAATTACTATAGTCACTTCCTTCATCACTAGCTTCACTATCATGTCCTCTTCTCTTTGGCCTGGCAGTCATTGTACGTTCTGTCGTCGTAGAAATCAAAAAGTGTCTTTTTCAGAAGAAGAAGGTAATGAATAGTATGATGCAAAAATGTCATCTCTTTCATCCTGGGATACATTTTTGGCGCACTCAAACTTGCAATTAAAAACACAGTTTTTTACCGTTTTTATCACTTTTTTGGGTACTTCCTTCCCCCTCCGGATTGTGTAGTTGGAACCAGCTTGCCAGCTTGATGAGCTTTTCTTCTTTTATTGCACTTCCAGCTCCCAGGAGTTGGCATTCGTTTGCGAACATTTTTCTTTGGTGTCACCAATTCAACAGCTTGCATCCTGAAACAACAAAAAACAAAAACAAAAATTTACTATTGCACTGAAATGGAAACTATTTGGATATTAGTATTTTAATGTCATATGAGTGCGTTGTAGCTGAGTGAAATCATCTATAATTGAAACTAATTATTTTTCATAGAAGCCTGAAATTTGTTGGAGGGCATTAAATAAATAAATAAATAACCCGTTTATTGCTTTCTTGAACAATTACAAAAAATTTCAAAATCAAAAAAGAAACTAGTATCATAGTAGGCTGCAATACCATCTTGTATGATATATTGCACATAAATTAATATGAAATAATAAAATAATAGACTCAACTTCTTCAAGAAAATAATAAAAAAATTTCACTCGAATAACAGGAACTAGACCACATAATCCAGTATATTCCTGGTCAACTGGTCAACTGGTTCATGTTTCTTGTTGCTTCAGTTTGATTTTTTTTGGAAAAAGATCATCCCTGGAGTTGGTAGCATTGTGGCATGAAGTTTCTCTTGCTTAATCCAGAGTCTGAGCCCATGCTCGCTTAGAAGATCGCAGTAGTCATTCAATTGATGATGTGGCCGGATTTTTCATAATATTCACTGTAAACAATCCGGTTACCTATTCAATTACTTGTTTCAAAATTACATCATTAGACAGCAATTCCAATTAATATTCCTCAAACTAAGACTTTATCACAATGATTCATAATTAATATTTGAACAAGAATTTGCTAACTCACTCTACAATTTAGGGCCTTGGTGAATTTATCTGGTCAAACTATTCGAGCTATTTTCCATACTACATGCTTTTTAAAAGTTAAAATTATAAAGTTTAATCTTCTTTAATACCAAGTGGGACAATTAAATGGGATTTTTCACATGTTTTATAAATTTTCACGAAGACAAGTCTGTCAACCAGGATAGCTTTTAGAGAAAGTCTTTACTGTCGAATGGGGGAAAAATATTAGCGTAATTTTGAAACTGGAATTGAGATGAAATAATTATTTTAGAAATTGTTATTGCTCGGGGATTCGTCTTACTCCGTATACTTTCAACTGAATCAGCTAATTGAAGTTCAAATCAATGATAACGGGTGCGGCAAAGAGGAAGGACAGTTTTAAAATAGTAAATTTTCAATCAAAAACAAATTTATTGATGCAATCAGGTTTGCAAGGGAAGTACCCAGTACCATTGATTTGGACTCCAATTAGCTGATTTCTGTTTAAATTATACTGAGTGAGGCAACTTATAAAATATAAATCAGCCTAATTTATTTAAAAACTCTCAACAAATCATTTCTCTCAGACTGGATTCTGTTGCTTTCTTTAATAGCCAGCGTAAGATTCTTTAACTCATTCACCCTTTCTTCTTCCAACTTCAGTGCATCTCTTCGTTGCCTTTCCAAGCGTACCCGCCGTGTATTTTGGAATTTTGTTCTTTTTGGTTGCACATCATCTTCTTGAGACAAATTGTTGTGTGCTCTTTTATTAGGTGGTGATGAAGGTTGAGGGGGGAATTGCTGGGGTTGATGGTGTAAGGACTGTGAATGTTTTAGATGATGATGATGTAGTTGGGTGAGTCTGTCGGTCTATGGATGCAGCATGAGGGGAAGATAGAAAGGGTGATGTGGAAATTATTAAAGACCTATCCAGGTTGACAGACTTGTCCTCGTGAAAAATTTCTAGAAACATGTCAAAAAATTCCCACTTAATCGCACCTCGTCCTGTCTTGTTTTGATTGTCCATTATCTGTGTAAAAGTTGTTTTCAAATTCCGAAATTTGTTGTCGACCATGTCATGGGTCACCGAAGTGTGCCCAAGAGCATGGAATTCTCCGGCAATGTCCCTCCAAAGGTTATTTTTCTTCTGTTTCGGATCGCGAAACTGCGCTTTTCTTCTCTTATACCCATAGCCATAAGTTGTGTTGTGAAAGAAATAAAATAATAGAACCTATATAAGTTTAATATTTATTAATAATAATTAATATTATTTCACCCAAAAAACATTCAAGATCGTCATAGATTAAACATGGTAAATAAATTAGCGATAAGCTGTGTTGTAAAATAAATAGAACTCATATAGACCTATATGAGTTTAAGTTTAATATCTATTAATAATAATAAATATTATTTCACCCAAAAAACATTGGTCATAAGTTTTGTTGTAAAATAAGTAGAATAGTAGGACCTATATGAGTTTAAGTTTAATATTTATTAATAATAATTAATATTATTTGAAATAAAATAAAACAGTTTTATTTAATATTAAGATGTTATTAATGGTCACAGTCCATGTCTTACCATGGGTTTTAAAATAATAAAATAGGTCTAACAGACTATAGCCTCACTTAACCCCATTTATAGGCGTACATTGTTGTTAACCATAAAAAATAACATGATACTGAAAAACATAGAGATATTTTGTGTAGAGATAAAAAACAATGTACTACTTACTTGACTTTAAGTAATCATGTAATTCTCTGGTTCCAATAACATTATAATAGAGTCCATTCGATTCATAAAGAACTTCAAATTCATCCATGATGTTTGTTTACGTTCAGAAAGAACAGAAAAAGTAATCGGTGGAAAAAAGCGATGAACAGATCAGTGAACGAACCGGATGTGACGTAATTTTTTTTCCTGATGAGTTAGAACGATCAGTGCTTCGTTCAGAGCCACGTTCACTCACCGATCTCATCGTTGACTCACCGATTAGTGGCTTTGAACTCAACCATTGTTGCCAGATTCATTGAACAGATAAATCGTTCCATAGCTATGGATTCTATAAATGTTAAAAAATTCTAATATGTTTAAAACCCTGGATGAGTATGGTACAATTTTTGTACCTTATTGAGTACGGTGGGGTGCCAGTGCACCCCACAAGGACGAGAAGGAAAAATGTTTTTTGAAAAAGCAACTATTCAATTATTGATGTATTATAAACTTGAAAATAGTTTTTTATCAAGTTTATTTTTGATTCATACATTCCAAAATACTAAATAAGAAAATATTACATGATATGAGAAAACTTTATAAGAAAAAATATGGCATGAAAATTTTCAATACCTTCTTTGTTGTTAATTTGAAAATGATGAACTTAATTAGAGAATTACTTTGCACAGTTGGTGCTCTTGACAAACAGCTTTTGAACAGCTATGACAAAAAACTTTAGATTTTCTGTCCTTGCTCCTAGGGCAAAGGTGGCATCTTCCTTGAGCTCCGGGGTTCTGAGCCTGCACAACAGCGGTCTGGTTGGTTTGCTGTGATCTTCCCAGCTGATCTTCCAATGCTGCTTTGATGTTCCGTGGTAGTGTCCTCAGCTGTACTCTTTTTTCCATCCATGGAATCATTAGTTTTTCTCCTAATGATAGAAGAAAATTATCACGTTGGATTGAGAACTTTCCTTGTGATGTCACATTGTAGCGGAGAATGATGAATCCATTCAAGCATGCACTGTTGAGCATGCCATAAAACATACACATTAGCCATCATTGGGTTTTACGACTGCAGCTGTATGTGTGAGACATTTGATCGAATGTATCTACACCACCTTTTGTAGAGTTGTAATACTCAATAATCTCTGGGATGCCACTTTCCTCATCTACATTTGTTCCTGTGTGCATGGTTGACAGGAGAAGAACATCCTTTCCTTTCTTTGGAACATAGGAAACAATTGTCATTTCGTTATCAAAAGCAAACATACTTGTTTTTCTTTCCTCCTTTTCACATCTAATAGCTGAGGTGGTATTTGAGGTTTGTTCTTGCGGAGAGTTCCTACCATTGTCAGTTTGTATTCGATCAGTAGCTTCTTGAAGAGAGGAACACTTGAGAACCAGTTGTCAACAGTTATATTCCGGTGAGTTCCATGTCCTGGTTTTGAAAGCTCCTCTACAAAAAAGTCTGCCAGAGGTTTACCATTGGATTTCATACTTTCCCCAGTGTATGGTATCGCAGTCAGCATGCATCCTGTGGATGAATCACACATCATAACTATTTTGAGGCCGTACTTTGCCGGTTTATTGGGGATATACATACAGAAACGACATCTCCCTCTAAATGCTAATAATTGTTCATCAATTGTACAATTATCACCTGCACTGAAGTTCATAGTACAATTCTTCACAAATCTGTTCCAAATATCGCGAATAGGACTGAAAGAATCTTCTCTGATCCTTTCCTTTCTTGTGCTGCGATCTTCAAAACGTAAACAGTTTGTGAGGAAGCGAAAACGCCGCTGAGACATCACAGTTTGTGAGTTACGCAGACCTCTGAGTTTGTGTCATAGTAATTCAGTTGACACGTGATTGGAGTTATGAGCTCCCAAGTATATGTATAAGCCAAGAAGAGCCAGTAGTTCGTCCTTTTCCAGAACGCCTAAATTTGAGTAGCAAGCCCTTTGTCGCTCAATTTCAACATTTGTATGTGCAAGTACTGTCTCAATAATACTTTCATCCATGAATAGAAAAAAAGACTGAAGTTCATTACATACATTTCTTCCATCAGAAATTGGTGCTGGTAACTTCACCTTCCCTGAATAGTCTGGGATTATGTTGCGTTGCTGAGTACGTCCAGCCCTAGATGCTGCTTTACTTGACCATGGATGACCATTTCTTCCTTTCAGTCTGGTTGTTGTGGGAAAACATAAAAATCGAGTGTTCAATGCTGGTGAATTGTCAGTGATTTCCTCAGATTCTGTAGGTATGTCTTGAATATTTTTCCGTCTTTTTGAAACGGTTTGTCCATCACTTTCCACTGGTTGAATTTGATGTTCAGATGAGGATTCATCTTCTGCACTATTTACATCAGCTTCTACATCATCACAAAAAAGTTCATCTTCTTCATCACTAATAACTTGTCCATCTTCAAAATCTTCATCAAGCACTGCTCTTATTTCATCCTCAGTGAGCTTTTCAGACATATTATTATGTAATAGAGTTTATAATACTTATTAAAGTATTTGTTAAAAGAGAAATAATACCAAAAATAAAATAAAAAAACAATATTCACTCACACAAATACGGAAATAGCTCAATTTGAGAAAAATAATCTGATTAAAAATAATCACAGAATGAGTAAGGTGGGGTTCAACTGCACCCCAAGGTCAATGTACTGGAGAAACAACAATGCACAGCCGATGCTCCACTGACTCACTACTAAGCCTCTATGAAATCTAACAAAGTCATGGAATGTCAGCCATGACAGTGCAACCAACTTCGAAATATGGGAAACCAAAATTTCCCTGGGGTGCTCCTGCACCCCACAGTACTCATCCAGGGTTAAGAAACCAATAAAAATTTATTGAATACAGGAAGTTATTGAATCAATAGCTATAGCTTTGTTTATTGAACGAAATAGTGCCAAAATGGCCTTCATCTTCAATCCATCCTAGAGGGACTTTAAAGTTTTCACCTCCCTCAAACCGGTGATTTGAATAGAATTATTATTATATTCTTCTCCCACTGCATCCCATGCCATGTTCTTATCTTTTATCGAATATTTATCTGTTTTTTATTCTCTATTACAATTTTGTACTTTAGGCAGATTTCTACTAATTGATCTTTTTCGACCTCTGCAAAATTCTTGCCGTGGTCTCGTTTCTCTGCTACTATTTATTGTGTTTTTTTTTTCAATGGAAAGATTGTCCTTGCTTTTCAGTAACTAATTTTCAATAACTGAGAAGTCACAATGCGCAAACTATTTTGCAGATTACTGTCAGTCATGCGATTCCTTGATTTTGACTTCACAATTTTCATTCTTGAAAACAATTGTTCACACAAGTAAGTGCTACCGAACATTGACATGATATTTAGAGCATGTTGACGGATGGCAGGATAATCCGACTTTGTGACATATTTAGAATAAAATTCATGGAGTCCAGCACTGTCAAACTTTTCCTTTAGTGTTGAGTTGCACTGCAAGTCAATAAGTTCCATCTGCATAGGTGGCGGGGAATCATCAACAACTGCAGTGAATGGACTTGAAAAGAGATTAATAAATTTTTCTTGCTCCTTGAGTCACGGAGACGTTCTTCAAATTGTCCTTTAAGTTCAGCTATTGCGGTACTATATCTTCCGATGCTTGTTGGATGTACAGTTGATAGCTTAGGAAAGTGAGATAGATTGCATTAATTCAACTGACTTTCCCAAAGTCTGTTTACTCTTTCAAAAGCTTGGATGTATTGAACAAGTGTCGTTATTAGATTGTTTTTCCCCTGAAGGCAGGTGTTAAGATCATTGAGCTGACCAGTCATATCAGTCAAAAAAGCAAAGTCGCTTAACCATTGAGGATCCTTCAATTCAGGTACTTCCTTGCCTTTTTGTGCCAAAAATTTAGTATGTGATCTTTCAGATGAAAAAATCTCTCCATCATTTTCCCACGTGATAGCCAGCGTACGTCAGTGAAATACAATACGTCCCCATATTCTGCATCCAATTCCTCTATAATATAGAGGGAGAGGATATTATTAAAATGAAAAAATACTTGGGAATAATATTAAAATTAAACATTCTTTTTTGCTCTTTTGGTACATTTTTACCTAAAGAATCTACACTCAAACAACTCCTTTTATAGTATTTAGACCACCAAGAACTGAAATTCAAAAAGTCTTCACTCTCCATTTTGACTACAGTCAACTTCTCATTTTTTTGAAGCATTGACTATAGCTTCAATTATTTCATCAAAAGTGTAGTACCTTTCTACTTTGCGGAGTTTTCTTTTGATAACTCCAAAATCCCTATCATTCGGCATGAAAGTGTGGCATGGCCTCTCTGGAGAGAGTAAAGAGTCACTTTCTTAAAACGCTTGATTTCGGTCAATGCCATTACAAATCGAATAAGAGTATTGTTCTTATTTTGACCAAAACAATTATCTCCAAAAATGTAGAGATTTTCAACTTTACTGTTAATTACATTGTCAATGTACCACTTCACCATTGTACAAACATCATTAGAGCCTTTCCCACCGTTTCCTTCATGGTACACAAAAGCTGTATTTTTTTGTGTGCTGAAATCATGTATTCCAAAAACATTAACAGTAAGCTGCCGAAAGTAGTAGATGTCTTGGACTGGAATGCATGGTAAAGAAACATTAGCTATGAAGTCAATGGATATTCAGACTGTTTTTGGATCATCATTACAAATTTGAGTTATTGATACCACCTTCCAGTTGCGACTGGTGTAAATATAGTTTGGAAGTTGCAGATACCAACCCTAACTTTCATAGTAAATAAGAATGCAATAAAGTGTACAAAAAGTACATTTATTTGTACAGTTATTCAGGTATTGCATTTGCAGTTTGACATTTTCCCCTTTCATCTTTGGCAGTTTTATTTTGTTGTAATAGATGGGAAAGCCTTTCCAGTTGATTTTTTGAGTAGGCCTAGTTGTAGGTCTGAATAAATGATTTCTTACAAACTCTGGTACGTACCCCATTCAGTTGAATAAAATACTTAACATTAAAAGCCTTTGGTTTTGACTTTTCACCATCAGATCTTGGCCGCTTTCTTGCAATTGGCTCCAACTCCATCAGCGACTGGATGAAGATATCTTGTTCGGTATTTGAGTTTGAGTTTGGAGATGATTGAAGTTATCCAGCATGTTGTCTTCTGTGAAACCCTTTAAGCAGTTATAGCGGAATCTGAAGCATAACAAAATAAAAAAATATATTAGTAGGTCTAGTATTCCAATTGATAGTAGGAATGTGCCTATTCATTGATCCAAAAATTAACTAAATTATTAACTAAATTTGGGGATAGGAATATTGTAGCCGTGGGTTGGGTTAAAGGTTCAATAAGATTTACTTTGAATAAAATGACTCAATAAATTTGCCAAAGCCTATTACTGACCAAAGCTTTACTTCTTTATACATATTATTATTATTATTATGACTGAAAAAACATCATGTTTCAGCCTTCTAGGCTACTGATTATAAAATTTTAGATTTTTTCCAAAAATTACGCCCAGGCCTATCCACTTGTATTCTATGTTCTAATAAAACATTCTTGTTCTAAAATATGTTATTGTATAGAGTATAATGATAACTTACCCGCAATTTGTCGAGCCAGGTTGCTTTGCTTTTGTATTTCGTCCAGCCCAGTTATTATAAATTAATTTCGCCTTCCCACCGCCTCCATCCACCTCGCGGGCCCCTGGGGACGGCGCCACCCAGCTACAGGAGGCACTGTGACAGGGTCGTCGATCGGCTGCCCACTGGCTCTAGGGCGGTAATTGCTTGTCTACCTGCAGAATGGTTAGCCTCTTTGTTATTAGAAGTAATCCACTTGTAAAAATTGCGCGGCTGAAACTCTGGTTCTGTCAAATTCCTCCTTGATTGGATAGTTGTATTTGATCCTTTGCTACATGTTTGCTGCAGTATAAATTGAAATTTACTTGATACTTGTAGTTATCCCACTGGAAACGCTGCTGCGTCGTGGTCGTCACTCTGTAGATACTCTTCTACCGAGTAGTATGGATTCAAGAATAGTGTATACCATCCTTGGTATGGATTGGCTGACAGATAGCTCTTGAATGCTCTCTTGAATCTGTCCTCTCTCTCTATGCTTCTAATGCTAGCCGGAACTTTGTTGTATATTTTTGAGCTGAGGAATAATTCCTAATAACTGAATTAGGATTTTTTACTCCATCACATTCAGTAAATGCATAACAATAGCTTGAATTATCATTAAACACATGAATATTAAAGCAATATAGCCAGAACATCCTTTTATAAAACTGATTGTTCACATTCAGTTTTGGGATTGGATTATTCTTGGAGTAATCGAATTCAATAGTGAGTACTTTTGAGTTTTCCATCTGGCTTTAAGCAATGTAATCATCACGGTTTTCCTCCTAATTGCCTTCCTCTGATGTAAATCAAGCAAGGGTTTGCAAGGATCATTTGGATCACTTTTCAAATTATTTTTACATTCAGTACAAAAGTCACAAACATCGGTTTTTTTCTTTTGTACAGCATAAGAAAATTTAGTTTTATAATAGTGTTATAGTATGTTTTATATGTCATTTTTAAATTCACATTAGTTTTCAATTTATGGAAGTCCTTGAACAAATCATATAGTGTTTTAATGTTTAGCATGCAGTTGCCAAAGTATAACAAGCTACTTTTAGCCTTACAATAATGACTTTCATCATGTGGGATTGATTTCAGATGTTCACCCATTAGCAAAATAACATTTTCAGGAACATTACGTGGTCTACTTTGATGAGAACCACGCTTTTCTTTAAAAGAACTATTGGACAGGAGTTTAGCTTGTATCATACGTAATCGTTTCTCTGAAATTTGGAACAAATATAGTAAAAACTTTCTACAAGTAAAAACTTTCTGAGACCCAAGTGCCTGATACTAGTCACTACAGAATATAGTACTCGAGACCTGGAATTTTTGTGGATATTTAGGAATTAAGACCGAAGTGCCTAATAATAGTCACTTACAAAAACTAGCCTTGAGACCTGACAGTTTTTTTGGCGTATTTCTATGATTAAGTGGTATGAAGTGTCTACCCACATGTTACTTATGATGGAAAAAATATTCAAAAAAATATCTAATATTTTCCAATGCATTTTTTCGATGTTCTAATACTAGGCACTTCGGTCTCATTTAATAGAGAAAGACTAGATTTTCTCAAGAATATTATTTATTAATCAAAATGTTACTTTCTATTATTTCACATATTATTGATATCGACATGTTATGTAAATGTTACATGATTTACTTTGTGTGGTACTTCATAAAGCAATTTCTTCCATCAACAAGGCATAGATATACTTTACAATGAGTACAATAAACTGTTGACTTTTTTGTACATTTGGGAAAAGCACATCTTTTTTGGTATTTTTTCGTTACATCTGGAAGATGGAGTGCACCTTGAGTCCTTTTTTCCAAAGATGGATCGAGAGATTTCCTCCGATCTAAAAACTGTAACTCTTCTGCCAGTTGCTCTTCTCCGTCATCTTCTTCATTGTCACTCTGACTCTGGATACAGTTTTTTCCTATCAAAAACTTCCCATACTCCAATTTGAAGGTTCGAAACTGTGGTATGTTCTTAGCTGGAGTACCCATCTCTTGTTTCACTTGTCTCATTTGGAGCCAAGCATTACTAATGCATAAATCAAAAAGGTGCATGATGAACCTGTGAGTCCACTTCTTAAGGCCTCGCCACACCAAGCTCGCCAGTACCGCCGAGGTAGTACCGCTGGTGGTAGTTTTCTCGGCTGAGCACGCCACACCGAAAAACGTCCGCTAGCGGTAGTCTCAGAGTAGTGAGTCTAGTAGCGCATGCGCACTCTGTGCGCATGCGCTACCTCTTCGAATCGCCTGCCATGTATTCAGGTTGAGCGCGCCACACTGAGCTCGCTTTGTCCGCCGTACTACCTCTCAGCGAACTTTTGTTGAATCGCCTAGCAGGCGGTCGTAGGTGGTAGTACGCCGTACTACCGCCGCGGTAGCGAACTCGGTGTGGCGCGATCAACCTGAATACATGGCTAGCGATTTTTAAAACTTCGCTACCGCCGCGGTAGCGAGCTTGGTGTGGCGTGCCCTTTAGTTCTGGCTCTGCAGGGGCAGTAGGATAGCATCCTGTCAGCTAAATCAACCCCTCCCATTTTCTGGTTATATGAGTGAATTACTCGGGGTTGGCTGATGCTTACATATTTTCTTTCTCTTTTTGACCACCTCTCCACCGTACACAATGGTTCTACTGACTCATTTGTAGATAGCATAGCGACTGGATTGTTATCTAACCATTTTGTTATTCCTACACGTCCATCCGGTCTCACAGAAACGACTGAGGATCCCCTGCTCTCACTTTTCTTGAATGCTTTGTCATCGGGAACATTAGCTTCTGGAGGAATCCTACTTTTCATTAATGTTCCACTGCAACGAATTCCACGTTTCAAAAGTTCATCTGCTAGTCTTATAGTAGTAAAGTACCTATCAATATACAGTACATGTCCAGGAACTAAGGTTTGAGATAAAGCACAGCACATTCACATTGCCAGAAATCTTTGGTGAGATCTTTATGGAAAGTATTTCCTCCTTGATAAACTATGAAATCACATATGATTCCATTTGGGTTTGCTAGCACGAAAATCTTAATTCCGAGAGGATTCGGCTTATTTGGAATGTATTGTTTGAGATTGCATGTACCAGTAAATGGAACCATCATTTCATCAACGCAAAGTTCCTGATTTTTATTTTGTTTCTGACAACCTTGCAAAACTCTATCAATAAGAGGTCTCAACTTCCACAGCCTATCATTTGTTCTTTGTTCTTTAGAAATATCATCATCATATACGATTTTAATGTTGCTTCTTAGTTGAAAAAATCTATCTCTCACCATTGCATCTGCTATAACAGAAACTCGCCATTGCTTTTCCCAAAACATTCTGATTTTTGGCATCTGTATTGTCGCCATAACAAAATTAATTCCTAGCCAAGTTTTGAATTCTCTTAAGGTTAAATTCAAAAGTGTTCCTTTTCGTTGTAAGAAACTTTGGTTACTTTTTTCCACAATAGTCTATAAAAACTCATCATCAAAATATTGAGAGACATATTTGTCATAATCCCAATCATTACAGTTCTGTACAATGTAAGCAGGTTGGTGTAGGCTGATAGTTTCAGGAGAAAATTTACCTCATGTCCATTGAGAATTTACCGGTTTTTCCTTTTTCAACTTTTTGTTCTTTGACATACCAGGCTGCTCTTCTGTACTGCTCGTGCTCTTCCTTTTTTGCTTCTTAAATGCCTGCAACAATTACAAAGAGCATAAGTTTTCTAAATCTGTTCCTTGTCCAACTTATGTGTTAGTTTGTTAAATTATGTGCTACAGTTCATTTGTAAGCATACATATTTTTTTTAATGAAAATGTTAACAAAAGAACAAGATAATTATTATTAAACGAAAATCCAAATTAAATGCTGTAATTCACCCCGAAGACTTCTGCTACTGCAAATATTAACAACAGGGTAAACAGCTAGATGGAAATTCGATGAGCGCTACTATTCAAAAATTATTTGTCAGACCGGGAATCGAACCCAGTACCTCCTAATCTCCGGTCAGGTATGCTTACCCTTACACCAAACTGACAATCTCTGGATAGCAGCGCTCACTTTATTCGAAGCCATAGCAGCCAGCCAGTCTACAGATGGAAATTACTGAGATATTGCAATTATTCAATTTGCAAAAATATATTTGCAGTAGCAGAAGTCTTCGGGATGAATTACAGCATTTAATTTGGATTTTCGTTTAATAATAATTATTAATTCATTAGCAATTGAATAATTGCAATATCTCAGTAATTTCCATCTGTGGAAAAGAACAAGACGCATTTATGTTATGATTGCATGGAGAAGCTCCAGTCTGAACAATTTAGAGAATAGTGAGAATGACAATAATATTCGTAGTATCAATAGTAACTGTACCTCTTCTGACTCTGGAACATAATCGGGGTCAATATCCGTATTGTCACTCCAATTTCCATCGATTTCTCTGGAAACTTGGTTAGCAAAATGCTCTTTTTCATCGTCGTCATCTATTTCTTCAAGATCTGATTGATCAAGCTCTTGCAGGATACAACTCAGTTTTCTTGGTGTCACTGAAAAAATCATAACAAATAAAAATTAGTGAACATAATATTTATAGTACCTACATTTGTGTCCTGCAAAACTCGGACTCTGATAACCTAAACCAGATAACCTGGACTTTTCAGTAACCTGGTCACTATTTAGTCCGGGTTTGAGGGACTCTACTGTAATTGAGTCCGAAGTGTTTAGTATTAGGCACTATTAAAAACAAGAGTTATGGCACTGAGTCCGAAGTGCCTAATACTAGGTACGGTACTCAATTTTTACACTAATCTCTACATTTTATTTTCTATTATAAATCAATACAATCCAAGCTCTAACATCAGTAGACAATATATAACCAAATAATTTATCATTTGAATAGTTTTAAATGTACTTACAATTCAATATTGGCGAAGAAGCTTCCCTGTCACCTGACGCCATGATGTCAACGTGGCTGTGTCTCCTATTGAAAGTGCTCTAGTGGCGATGGAGCAAACTAGAACGGTAAAGTAGATGGCCAGCTATGCAGTGGTGCTACCTAGTGCTTGCTTTTGCAAACATTAAGTGTGATACTGAATTTTGAAGTTGACTGACTAATACTAGGCACTTCGGTCATACTTCTAGTTTGATAACGAAAAAGGTCAGGTCTCAAGCCTGACCTTCCCAATGTACTAGTATTAGTCACTTCGGTCTCTAATCGAACAGAATCATATGGAGCTTCAGGTCTCAGGAGGTTAAGTGCCCCAACAAAAATTGAATAATTCCACGAATGTTCTCTTGGTTTTTTTACGTTTTCAACAGTTCTTTTTTTAGGACCATAACACTTTTCAATAGAACGAGCCAAATAGGCATCTTGAAGGCTTTTTGATTGACCGGAATAAAAAGCATCAAATGCTTCGACTTAGTTTTCAAATGGTACTTTCTCGTAACATTTACTGTTACAACAGTTCTCTACGACAGTTACAACCTTGAAATTATAACAGTAAAGATATTTCATTTATATTGTAAAAATATGCAGTAATGTATCATAATAATAATAATAATTCAAAATGTACTTCCACTATAATATTGCCTATCTACTAAATATTTCTACTTTGCAGAGTTGCATTCATTTCTTTTTCTCCAAAGCTTGGATATGTTTTGAGAAACAACTCAAACAGATGAACTTTTTACAAGCATTGCAAATCGTTTTTACAAGTATTACATTTTTTGGGGCATATTGCCGACCATGAATTCTAGAGGCTTCCGAGTAGCATAAGGCGCATCTTCTCTTTATCCGTCTGTTACGGGTGTCCCTATCCTGAGTCTCCTCCAAGAAGTGTTCGGGGATGGGATCGATTGGCCTACTTTTGCTTGGAGGAGTGTCATATTTTTTCTGAATAGGCTACCTAGAATATTCATGATCAATCGCTCCCTGAAATCTATTATTTGTACCTTTCTTTGAGTAAGTTTATTGAATATAATCCAGGAATTTACAACAGCAGTGTTCAATAAAATCTCGAAAGCCATTTTGTGATACCATTTTATTGTTCTTCTCAGAGGGCTGAAGTAACTTGCCATTTGATCAGATTTATCAATCCCCTGTTTCCCTGAATTGTATTCAATAATTACAGCTGGCTTGATAATGTTTTCCCTTCTCCTATTCTTTTTCCCAGTATCTACCATACCTAAGTCATGCTTTGTAGTTAGAAAGAACACTTCCCTTTTATCCTTCCACTTGCCAACAACAATACCTTTTTCGTTTTGTTTGCCTACTATTTCACCCTTCTTGATTTTTTTGTTCATAGTATCTTTTGGCAAGTCTCTCCTATTTTTTCGCAATGTACCTATCAGATGGGTGTTTTTTTTTCAACAAAGATGTGGCTAAAGAGATGGATGTATAAAAGTTGTCAGTGACAAGAACACGCCTTTTATCAGTATATTTATCTACAAGTTGCATTACAACTCGTTCTGCTAGCCCTACACCTGCTGACTCAGTTTGATTTTTCCCAGCATATATTGACAACTGTAATGTATACCCTATATTATTGCAAATTTTGAATACTTTCACCCCATACTTATGTGACTTGTTTGGTATATACTGCTTGAAGAGCAGTCTCCCTTGAAATGGGACCATGGACTCATCTACAACAATAACTTTACCGGGAACATGTTCTGTTTGGAATCTTTCTTGCATCAAAGCATACAAATTTCTGATTTTGTGGATCCTATCATCTCCAGCTAAATCATTGTTAGCAAAGAGTATGAATTTCAACAATAATTGGAAACGATTTCTACTCATTATTGTAGGAACAAGAGAATTATTATACAAAACACTTTTTTCCCAACAGTTCTCAATTTTTGGGTGCCTCACAATTCCCATGTAGAGAACAATAGCAAAAAACTTCCAAATTTCATCGCTGTTGGTGTCTGACCACTGTTTTGTTCTGTAAGAAAGTTTTTGTTTCTTGCGTCTTTCCTCGCGTATGTAGTTAGCCTTATTCCTGTTTGTTTCATGAACAACTAACTCTACAATGTCACTGTCTAAAAATTTACGATAAACTTCGATTGGAGTCAAATCGTCTGGATCAGGTGGATAGTCTATATTGTATTTGTACACTTCCTGTTCAGTGAATGGAATTATTACTGGAAGTTTTTGTGTGTCAACTTCCATCCAGTTGTTGTTAGTTGCTTCTGGATCAATCAAATCTTCAATCAAGGAAAGTTCTTGGTCTTCTTCAAGAAGCAGTTCTTCTTCAGTAGGCACAAATCAAGACCTGAGAATGAATCCCAATACATTCTTACTCGAGGGAATTTGAACACACCCACAGCAATATGAAACCCAATCAGGGTTTTGATCTCAGCAATACTTGTAGGTCTGAACCTCGAAACATTTTTCTGTACTGCATAAAGGTTAGTGAATTCTTGGAATTTATTGAATACATCATTTGTAATATATTTCATGAAATATTCAATGGGATAGTGCCCATCATCATAAAAGTCTTTCAAGGCATTGTTATTTTCAAAATTGATGGCAGTTTCATTGTATGGTCGGCGTCGATACTGAATGTCCTTTCGATTGGTGATAAAATTGTAGTTAGAAAAGTCATCTAGTTGAGACTCATCACTGTTATCATCACTTACTGTTTGGTTGTCAACTTGAACTTGAAGAGTTTGGTCTTCTGCTGGAAAGCCTATGAAACCATGATTATTTACCACAATTTCGTCTGCTTCAGTCATAGTAGAGGCACCCACACGAATTCCACTTAATGGACCAGGAATGTCTTCAGCATATTCCTCATCGTCTTCATCAAGATCAATCTCAGGCAGGTTACCATCTTCAATCATTGAGAGGATCATGTCAGCATCCTTATCAGCATAGTAGCCCCCTGAATAACAGAAAACGAAAACAAAGCTAATATTAATACCACAATTAATTTACAAGAACCAAAAAGATACTTGGGTTTTTATAAACTAAAAGTTTATTTGAATACAAAATTCAAAAAACTTACAAGTGATTTCATTGTATCCAAGTGATTCCTGCTAATATTTTCAAAAATTAATTCGTTTTAGGAAGAAAGTAATCATGAGATCAAATATATTAATATTTAAACTATTCAATTTTACTAATATATCAGTTAAAATATTAAAATTTTAGCAATAATATCTATTTTGAAAAATACCAACCTGGTGAAGCAGCCATGTTTCTTGCATTCAATGTTTGTTCTGGATACAGCTGTTATTAAACAAAGTATTCCACAGCCTTCATAAAATTCGTAGTCGTTCAGCAGTGTCCATTATAAAGGACAGAAGGTCTGGATTAGTACTGAAGACGGAGCATAGAGATTAAAAAAAGTAAGAAGTTAGTGTCCAAAATATTGGACACATGGACTGAAAGTTTAATAAAGTAAAAATCATGTGGTTCAACAAAGAAGACAAAACCACTAGTGCTGTGCCAAGTGGAGAACTATTGAACTATTTGGAAAGCATCATTCCTTTCTTAGTACTGCACCCTAGCTGAAAAAAACTGGAATCAGTTTGAAACTGGTTTCTTAGGGTAAACAGAGAACTTTGAATTAATTTCTCAGTTTGGGCCAAAGAAGGACCCCAGGGCCAAAGTAGCCCTCATTTACGGTACCAATCATTTCTTCAAAAATAAATTATTATATGTGAAAATATGTCATAATAATGTGTCTTGGAATGCCAGTAAATTTTACATGATATAATGAAAAAGAATAGAGAATTGGATGAGTTTATAGCAGTATTTGAAAAATGCTAAATTGGATAGCTTTGCACAAAAATATTATCTGAAATTATTTTAAAATGACAAGTACTCTAGTTACTTACTCTTTCGTTGGTTTTCTCTTTTCTTACTTTGGCTTTCAATGCCTCATATAACGCCTTCAATGCCTTGCTGCCCTTACACCAGTTGATTGCAAGGCATTGAACTCTGCAGTTATTTTACTCCAATAATCCGATTTTGTGGAAAGAGATATTTTATCGCTCCTCTTATTTTCTATGACATCTTTATACTTCAAGACTATTTCCACTAATTGAGATTATTCGATTTCGGAGAAATTCCTCCCCTCTCTCTCTCTTTTGATCAGCTGTAAAAAGAAGAAATCACTATGAAGCCCTTTTACACTGTCACAATGTTTTGATCAATGATCAAAGGTAATTGCAATGACTTCATAATAAATAATTAATGTCCAGAAGTATTATTCTTGATACTTGTGTGTTATAATATGGAGTGCTGGAAAGTTAGTGGATATTGTCAGCCCACTGCTCACACGGAAACAAGTGTAGTTCAAGTGCAAAAATAGGTTTAGTATTAGCTACAAATTAAGACCAACCATCAAGACTTTTAGGGCCGGAAAGCTTTACTATAAAACAGTAAGGGTCGGTTTCCGAGCTAGGGATTTCGTCAAGTTGTAGACTTTAAACAGAAAATTGGCTTTCCGAAACGGGGCGTAGTCGTTGTCCGCATTTAAATTGAATTTCGAAAAACAGTAAAAATTGAACACAGAATAAAATAAAAGAGAAAATAGAGTAAAGTTTCAGTTATTTTGAATTATTTTGGAATGTTTCATTTCGTCAAGGAAAAACGTTTCCAATAATGATTTAGGGTAAGTGATATCAAACTGTAGTTGTATGCTATATTGATGCTACACAATTCACTTGCTTACGAGGATGTAATCCCATTTATATGACAATGAATTACTGCCGTTCAAGGAGGGACTTTACCAAGTCTCGGCTAAGTATGTATCCAAATAGATACATTGCCAATACTGCTAGAAAAAAGTCTCGGCTAAGTATGTATTCAATTGAATACAATTTATATTCTTCAAGTGTACTAAAAGGTAAAAATAAGTGTAAATCAATTGCCAATGGTTATAAAAACCAATAATAATATTTAATACATTATTCAAGTTATATCTTTTACAAAAAGTAAAATTGTAGAAATATAAAATTGCACAGCGAGAATAAAAAACTACAATATTTGTAAAAAAATAAAAATGTGAGAAAAGTGTTCATATTCTGAATAATGAAATATTTAAAATCATTAAAACATATATAATGGAAGTTCCATAAATGTTTTTGTTATTCAAGCAATCATTTTTTATTGTGGAAAATGTGAAAACAGTTCTTCTTTGACGTGAGGCAGAGGTGCATATTGCACTTGTTGCAAGCTGTTCTTGTTTGTCCACCTACACAGAGCCGGCATCTTCCCTTCTTTACCCGCTCAGGAAAATGATGTAGACCATCATTTCGGACTTCTGGTTCTGGGCGAGGTACAGATGGTGTCTCGATAAAAGTTTTGGGAGCTGGAGGTGAAGTCGTCATTCTAGAAGGCTTGTCCTTTTTTGCCAGTCTTTCGGCTACTCTTGCCCTGAACTCCTTCAATCGGATGCATGATTTTCCTAGCAATGTGGAGTCTCTCCTCATCAGCAACCAAGCATTGTTCACACATAGATCTAATAAATGAGAGAAAAGAGATAAGTACCAACGTTTGGATTTGATGCCTGACCTATACAGTGAGATAAGCATGTCAGACAAGTCAACCCCACCCATATGCTTGTTGTACTCTTTCACAATTTTTGGGCAAGAGACATCGATTTTTCTTCCTTCTGCTTTTGAAAAACGTTTTACAGTAGTAAGAGGTTGTTTCCCAACAAAATTGCTTGCCAGTAGAACGTCTTTATTATCAGTCCATTTTACAATAACAATTTTCTTCTCATTGTCAGCCTCTTCAATAGAAGATCCTCATTCTGCTTTCTTCTCTTTCATGCCAATCTCACATCCACGAAGTCGATTATTCCTAATATTGTGCCAAGTGCTAAGATTCCATATGTTTCTCTCAGGTAGTACAATAGTTCCAAAGAAGTAAAGAAATTATCAAAATAGATTGCAGTCAAGCAAGGCTCAGGGATGGTCTTGCATAATTTGAGTACAACTTTCCCTCCAAGTCCAAAGTTTTCCTCTATTGCTGGCAATGAAATTTCTTCTCCCTAAACAATGAAGTCATAGACGATTCCAGAAACACCTGATCGAACAAATATTTTAAACCGCCATTTATGGGGCTTTGATTTGATGTATTGTTTTCGTGATCCAGCACGTGTTCCTTTGAAAGGTGCCATCATTTCATCTATCGACTGGTGCTTTTCATTTGCAATACTGTGACAATTCCGCCTAATTATATCAAGAATTGGTTTTATCTTGAAGTACCTTTCATTCGAAGTCTCAGTAGGGTCTACAAATCTTATATACTTTCTTAGTTTCTGATAACGTCTTAGAGGCATTATTTCTGCAATTTTGGAAACACGGAATGCCCTGCTCCAATAATCCACATAAACTGGCAATTTAATGACTCCCATAAACAAGTGAATTGCTAAAAAATCCTTGATCTCTGCTTTTGACGTATTTATTGAAACTCCAGTCTCGTGAACAGACCGCTGATTTGTTCTCAAAACAATAACTTCAAATATGTCTTCAGAGAACATTTTACAAAAATATTCTGTCTCTGAGAGAATATTTTGTGGCACATCAAATCTATCTACTAAAATATTATCAACATTCCCCGTGAATGGATCCTTGGTAAAGTTAAAAGTATTCTTGCAAGGCTGTTTTGGTGGCACCTTTCTTTTTTTTGTCCCTTTCTTAGCTGATGTTTTTGCTTTTTTGCCATTTATCCTTTTTCGTTTGAGAGATGAAGAGGTGGATGTAGAAGCACTTGTGATGGATCTATTGTCACCTATATTGAAACTGGATGAAGCTGACATTTTATCATGTGGCCCAATTATTTTGTTGAGCTTCATTCCAAAGTTACTGTTACGGTTGGAATTAGATGAAGCTTGCACGTTGTCAGGAACTATTTCGAAGGGTTCCTCTTCCAAAATATCATGAATATTGAGTTTGGATAATAAATCATTACCTTGTTGATCCTCTTCTTCCAACTGAGCCAATGAATCTTGTACAGATGAAGTCAATGATGGTGGAACTGAACTGTTGTCAGAATCTTGGTCCTGGAATTGATTTTGCAATTCTCCAATATCCTCCACATCACTCTCTTCGGAAATAGCTGGATCAGGAATGAACACATTGGTGAGCTGAGCCAGTTCGACGATTTTATGCGTGCGTCCTCTGTACTGTGGTTCCCTCTGAAATGAGAACAGATTCATGTAAAAATTATAATAATGAACATAAAAGTCTAGAAAAGAAAAGAGATAATTAACAGCAATGTGAATAAAAATGATAAATATCAATATATGATTGAATTAAAATTTTTATAACAATGCGAGGACTTCACAATGTATCCAAATGGATACAGCTTCAACAAGCAGAATTAGTTAGTTGGCTTGGCGATGTATCTATTTGGATACACTCAATTTGCACTTCTTGTTGTGAGGTTATTTTTACTGATATATCAGTAATCTATGCTGAAAATAATTGTTCAAAACATTATTTATCAATTTAGAATGCTACATAGTTGACAAAGTGAGAAATATACGAAATTTACTCACCTTATGTACACCTGGTTTGGGTGGACAGTCCTCCATTTTGATATTGTAGTCGGAATAGTTCTCTTAGTGACCGCTAGATGGTTCTAGCAATCAGACAATGTATCGAAATTGACACATGCGCATTCAGAACCTCATAAAAGTGGTTCAAACTGGATCACTTGATCTTTGAAATCAATGTATCCAAAAGGATACATGCCAAACGAAGGGATAATGCAGATTGATGCAATTATATTGTAATGTAATATAAATACAGTAATTAATTGCACATTTTTGTTCTGAATATTTAGCTTGAAATATTCATTGTCAAGGTGACATAATACTAATTTTTTGCTGAAATCACTAATAGGAATTTAAAATCACTATTTGAGCAATTAGTTAAACTTGAAAATCACTTCTGATAGGGCAGAGAATCATAAAAACTATGATAATCTTCAGGGATCACAAATTTTAAGTCTTGTAGGTGTTTCCACTTGCTGAAAGGGAGCTTGATACTTTCCTTGGAGAGAGGCGATGGTTCAATCTATTTTTGTATCTTGTTGGGCCTTCTTGGAAAGTCAGCAAAATTGTCCTCAAATGTAAGTTTGTATTGAATTTTCCCATTTGTAGTGAATTTTAAACATCTTATATCCACAACACACGGATCACCCTTCTTCCTACCTGGTCTGATTGAGTCATAGTACATCATTTTTGAAAAGTCCTTTAGAAAAGTATGTTTCTGATAAAGTGCCTCGTATGGATATGGATATGGTGTCGGTCTAGCCTGCATATGGCATGAAAATGTCTTTGCCTCTTATTTTATTTTCTATTTTGGAGTAGGAGAGAGTCGCCTTCCATTTGTGTATGTCCCTTTACCAAGATATTTCTGAGTAATTTCTACATTTCTTGTCACTGAAAAATGAAGCAATGCGTTTGACACAAATTGATTCCTACTTTGGTTTGTACAACCAACTGTGTACACAACAATAGGAAGAGATGGGTTACAACAATGTTGTTCCAAGTACGCCCACAAACAGGAGGCAAAGATATTGGCCGATAGATCACCTTGCCTGCTAGCTAGATTATAGACTGTGTAACTGTGAGAGCATAACTTAGTTTTATAGTACATTGCAGACGCCTTAGTCATTGGGGTCAGTTTGACTGCCTGCACATCTGCAGTCAAACAATAGATCTCACCTCTCAAGGCAAGTTCTTTATCCTTCTCTTTCTCTCTTCTGGCATCATCTTTTTCATGAATGTGTTTATCATGAACCTCTTTTGTAATATTTCCTGCTTTAAAGGCATAACATGTATCACACTGGTCTTTTCTAGGGGCAAAAATAGAAAGGTTTTTATCTTTGAAAACGTCCATGAATTTTGTTATGGATCCCCATGGTTTGTCATTAATAGTGCAAAACTCCTTGTATGTTCTGTACAAGTCCTGATTTGAATCCCAAATTGGCTCTAAATACAGTTTAGAAGATGAAGCCCTGCAATAATGTGACGAAACATTTGGCAATGAGTCAAGCCAATCGGAAATTACTTTATTTTTTCAGAGTTTTCTTTACTGTGTGCATGTTTACCTTTTGTCATCTGATTAGAATTTCCTGGAACACCATCTTCCAGCATCTGGTCAGCATCTTCACTATTGTCCTCAGGATCTTCTGTGCCTTCATTATTTTTAACCCAGTTTTGAACCATCCAAAAGTATTTCATTTAATCCAAAAGTATTCAAGAACATAGTTTTACAGACTGGTTTGAATTGGCTTTCATTATTCAAAAAATATTTATAAGAATTCGATCTATGACTCTTTTTATTTTCATCTTCAACAGTTTTATGATACATTACACATTTTCTCACATGATCAGTGATATACACTATCTTCTCTTTCCAGGATAAAGGCCAAAAATAGTTGATCATTTTTTTCTATCTTCTTCTGAAAATTCAGTGCATTTTCTTTTTTTGTTTGCCTTGCATAATTTTGATTTTGATGGGACTTTCAGGACCCATCTTTCTTTCTTCACGTTCATTCTCACTATTTTGTACTTATCATCTTCTTTTACTTTTTTGTAACCAACATACTTTTCTCCAGTCATACGTAGTTTTTTGTGAAGTGAAACATTCCATGCAGAATTATCAGGTTTCCTGTTCCTTTTTCGCGTACCGCAATATCACTGCAATCATTGTTTTCATTGGAGATATCATTCAATGTATTATTATTTGCACTTTCCATACTAGCATTCAATGAAACGCTTTCTGTCAACACAAAGTCTGGGTCGTTGGAGTCATCTAGCTCTTCATTTGAATCTTGATCTAGTTGAATGTTGTCAATATCCGTAGTAACTTGATCCAGTTGAATGCTGTTGTCAAAATCCGTAGTAACTTGATTCAGCAGTTGAATTTTGTTGTTAATATTTGAAGTAGCTTGATCCAGCAGTTGAATTTTGTTGTCAATATTTGAAGTAACTTGATCCAGTTGAATGTTGTTGTCAATATCCGTAGTAACTGTAGGCCTACCATCAATTTCAGCATTCAACAGTCCATCATTTTCGACCACCGAAATCACTTCTCCATTAACAACATCACTAATACATAAACCATCTTCCAAAAGTACATCTGCGAAATTTATAAAGCTCAAAAGAATCCATCTCAATTCTGGAGATCTGTGTCACAATTTGTTGATCTGTCTTCCTGGGGATTAAATGCCTCGAATCAACTGGTTCAATTCCTGGAAAGAGATAAAGTATGACAGTATAATATTTGAGTAGTCAATTTTTAGCAAAGTGTTTTGAAAGTAGAAAAGTAGCTTCAGATTATCTTCTGTTGGCAGTGCAAGAGACAATTAATCTTTGTACAGTATTTTTTGATATTATTCTTCATGTAATGTATTGCATTAATTTGCTGTTGTTCTATATATTTCAGACTCATCTGATTGTGAACGACTTATTTTTGCAATAACTTTGAATTCAAGTGGAATCAATGATGTGTGGTGATGTCTCAATAGGCTAATAAGGCTAAGGCCACACTACTAAGAGTCAAGTGACTCGCATAGTGACTGATCTTAGTGAACAAAAGCATTGCTTACTATTGCAGATGGCCACAATTCAAGCAACGTGCTAAGGTAGGAGCTTCATTAGTCACTAAGCGGTTGCAGTGTGGCCATCTGCAATAGTACGCAATGCTTTTGTTCACTAAGATCAGTCACTATGTGAGTCACTTGACTCTTAGCACCAAGTGACTCTCCTTGTAATATTTTTCATAAGAAAAATGTCACAACTCAAAAAATGTAAATTGTTCAGGAGAGCCAGTTGAAAATTTGGTCTTTTTGAATACTTTATTTTACCTAGTAGGTTATTATATATATTGATATAATTAAAATTATAATGGCTTAAAACATGTTTACATCTGTTTATAATATCACAAAATGCAAAAATCACCATCCCTTTTTTCTATTTTTATTTTTTGTTAACATACTTCGAGTTGAGTCTCTTTTCTTGTTATATTGTGCCTAAATCTACCCTATATTCTGATAGTGAAAATGACTTAGAGAAACAAGTATTGTTATTGAACAATTTTTATTCATGAAAAAGTATCACAAACTCACCAGTTTCGATAGTAATTAAAACATTATTGCAAGGACTGGTAGAACTGTGCATAAGTACTTGGAATAATATGTTTATCAACCAAGTATTTCAAGTCTTTCTTTTTGTTTGTAGGAAGTTCTATTCTAGCATTATAAAGTTTTTTAAGATGAACATCTGAACACTTTTTTAAACTTTTTGGCACTTCGAGTCTTCTTAGCTCCAGTTTCTTCATTTTGTCCAGCAGCCCGTTGAATAAAAACTTCTTCAAACTGTTCATTTTCATCAAAAGTAGTCTTATATTTCGCTGGTCTGGAGCAGAAGTAGCTCAAGTCCAAAAACACAATTTCACAGGAGAGCAAAAACAAAGTTGCTTTTGAACATCTGACATCTATAAAAAATATCTTGATTGAAAGTGAAGAACATTTTTATGGGTTTTTATCGATGTTCTTCAATAATTTAAAAGTTATTTACGAAAAAAAATGTTTTTCCAATTTTTTGAGGACTTAAGATAGTTTTGCACTAAACATAATTGATGCAGAACTATTGTAAGTTGGACATCGAATAGTTCTGCACCAATATTCTTTTCCAATCTATTGAATAATAATTATCTAATGTTGTATATTAATGTTGAGTATTTTGAGCAAAGCACACAAAGTGGCTCAATTATGTAATTGGCTCTTAAGTCTGTGCTATATGCTCTCATTAATGTGTAATTTTCGTTTCAGATCGTAGGTTGAGACACTTTACTCAGCAAAATAACAAGTAGCTGTTGTAAGGATCTACAAAGAGGGGTTATACGCAGCAGCTATTCTGTATAAAAAATAGTAGTCCCAAATTTTAATTCATAATAAATAAATTAATGGGCACTTGGACAGTGAAACAATTGTTGTGAGAAATTATCCACAAACCAACCGTGTGGGGTGATTAAAAGCTGTTGGCCCAGAATGGTGAATGATGCATCTACCTGGTCTTTACAGACCCCTAGTTATGAGGATTTCCATCTCGACCAATATGAAATTCTTAAATAATTATTCAGCTCTCAGCTGTTTTCAATAACAAGTATTGTGAGCGGTCTCAATCTAAATTCGTGAAACGAAATTCTTGTTAATGTAAGTCTATAGCACATCAATAAAGACCATTCCCAGTCATCTACTCAACATAGATTAATAATAAAAATAATAATAATGATAATACTGATAATAATAATAATAATAATAATAACTTTATTCTCGCAAAGAAAGCACAAACAATAATCACAAAAAATGCAAAGAAAAAGAAAATGAATTAATATGTTGGCAATAGAATTAAAAGTAAAAATAAAAATTAAATGTCTATATCGTACATTACCTATTTCAAAATACAAACAGCCTCTATTAAAATAAACATCAAAATTAACAGAATAGCAAAAGTAAAAGAAAATTAGTATAACAGATGAACAAAAATGAAGGAACAAAGTGGATGTCCATTCAATAATAATTATTAAATTTATTAACAATATATCCAATAATAAGAAAGAAAAACTGTATATAGACATAACATAACATGCTATTGCACCAATAAATCTTAGTGAAAATAATTCTGTATGCAAATAATTTCACGAGAAATTATGTCTGCATACAGGAGCATCAGAAGAGAGGAAAATATTATTTACAACAAATCAACAAATACAACATACTATGGTTTGTAAATTAATTCTCAAATCAAAATAAAATAGAAACTACCCTCAAGAATATTTCTTTAAACAGAATCACAATATTAAAGTAATAGCATAAATTGTAATAGATTCATTGTATTGTAGGCCTACTATTCTCATAATTCAGGTGATCAGAGGCTGTTTCATGGGATTTAAAAGCACTTATAATACAAGAAAAGATGATTTTACTGTGAAATCAGTATACTGAAACTGAACATGTTATTTTGATATAAATGTTTATTGGTGATTCTCCTGTGTTACAGGACTTGTAAGTTCAAACATCCCCCAGTAATCGGAATAAGTCAATAAGTTAGTATTTTAAATGACTGTATGTTAATTTTTAATATTCACAAAAAGTTAAGAATTAAAAGAGTAGAACAATTATTGAAGAGAAAAATGCAAAAGCGTAACAGAACTAAGTACTTAGGATTCATCTGAAAGGTTCTGGACTCTACTACAATGTTTTATGTTTCTGTAGAAATTGTGATAGGATTTCGGAATCAGCAAGGTATCACACAAATATTTCAGATCCAAGAACTTTTTCGTGTTTATGGGCAATTCACTAGCATAAGCTGTTTCTATATCTTTGTGTAATAGTGATGACAGCTTCTTTCTTGTTCTGCTCTCAGTATTCATTCGAATGAACTCATCATTGTAGTTGTATTTGATGAAAACACAATTGCTCTCATTTGGGTCCACCATCAAAACTCTTACCTTTTGCCATTTTACTTTCTCACCGTACTCATCTTTGTCCATATTATTGCAAGTGCAACTTCTCAAACCCACAAAGTCTTGGAACTCATCCATTTCAATCACTTTATATGGAGATTTTTTGCAGGCAGACCTTGCCAGTAGATACCACTGGTCTGGGGCATACACTGCAACATTTTTTGATGCCCTCTCTATCGAGCTGTGAACACTATCACCTTCATTTTGGGTGTGCCCTTTTTCTAAAAAGCAATGTGTAATTTTTATGTTGTAGTTTATGGCTGAATGTAAATACATTACCACAACATTTCTGTTTAAATTTTGCCCCCCGCAGTTATCGGAGAAAAAACACATTTCTTTCTTACCCTCCTCTACTTTCTTTTCAATCATTTTCTTCACACACGTTGCAATTTCATTAGATCCTCTTTGTCCTTTGGTTTCGTCCCACATGAAACAGAACCCCTTTTTTCATGTAGATTTCCCTCCTTCAATAAAATGTCTGCTGGTATTGGCCCTTAAGTAGTGGCTTTCTACCTTAGGAATGGATTCAGTGTGACGCCTGATCCCGTCATTAATTGATTTCTCTTTGTCTGTTTGATGTTTATTGTGCTTCCCTCTTTGATCATTGGATACTAAACCCCCTGTTGCAGTGTCTTTTTTAGAAATAACTGTTCCGATGGGCCGTCGTTAATATCTAATGTATTTTTGAAAACCTCTTTACAAACTTGTAAAACAAGCGGATTTTCTTGTAATTGACTTCAAAATAAAAGGCATGGTTGAGCTTTCTGTTACTTTCTTCTTTTTTGTATTGGTAAGTTGGTTTTATTGCTAGCATGTGTGAGGCTAAGAAGTCTCTTTGACGAGTTAAATCTGCAAGTGCCCAGTAATTTTTAAAAATCTGTAACCTCTCATTTTCATTTATTTTTGTTTTACAGCCGATCCTACAGTTATCCTTGCAAGGTGGTTTGAGCTCTTTTTTGGGAAATTCCTTTTTTGTCTTTGATGAGGATACATAAGCTTCTCCACTGTTTCTTAAGTTTTTTGATTTGTTTTTCGACCAATTATCTTTATTCAAAGATTGTTTTCCACTTTTTTCTTTTGAACAGAACCATCAGCATTTTCCAAAAATATATTATTGTTTTCAGCATTTTTGTCATCTCCATCTGAGCCTTCCTCCATTACTTCAATAGCATCAAAATGTCTTTCTTTTTCTTCTTGCCTTTCAATTCTTTGAACAGCTGTTTGAGCCATTACTTCTTTTAGCCTCCTCCTCTTTTGCATTTTTAAATCATCAACTTCATCAGGTGCATACATTGGATCACTATCTGAGTCAGATTCCTCTAAGTCACTAGATAAATCACTTTTGTTGAAATATTGCTTTGGTTTGGCCGACTATTATTCTGTGAGATTGATTTTTCTTCCAAATTTGCAAATTTGGCCTCCATATTGTCATGAACCATAGCTGTTATAGCAATTGAATTATTTTTTGGAGTGTCATCTTGGTTAGTAACTTGAAATTCAGCGTAGCAGTGAGTTACTTGTTCTGGTTGTACTTCAAACTGTGCTGGGTCAACGATAGCATTTGAATTATTTTCTGTAGTGTCATCTTGGGTAGTAACTTGGAATTCATCACAGCATTGAGCGACTTGTTCTGGCTGTACTTCAAACGGTGCTTGACCAACAATAAGAGTTTCAGCTACCTCTTCTTCTCTAATCACTTTCCAAACATTGCCTAAATCTGTAGTAGTTACGCTATCTATCACTAAGATTCTCATTTTTATAATTTCTAGCTAACTTCAAAAGTAATGCAGTTCTATTATTCATTCTTGATACAAACGTGACAACAAACCAAACTAATGAAAAGTTTTACTAGTAAACAGTCATTACTCAAAATATTTGAATGAAGAAAGACACAAAACTAAATATTGTATTAGAGTTTTACTGCTTAACCGTCACAACTCAAAATGTCACTTTTGTGTGGATCTGCAATAAGAGTTTATCTGTAATATTCCAGGCAATAATGACATAACTCAGAATATGTCATTTTCAATCGAATTAAATTGAACAGCTCACTGGATGTCTTCCAGGAAAAACGATACAACTAAAAAAATCACTTTTGATGGAAACTTGTAGAAACTCACTCAATGACAGCTCCGTCACTAATGAGGTACTGAGTTGTGTCGTTCTTCCAGTACAACATAGCCTAGAATATTCCGGGAGAAAAGAGACACTAATGCATTCTAGCGGAACCAGGCACAGTTAGACTTCTGACGTTTTTGCACTGAAAACATTTCAAAATATTCTCAGTTCGTAGAGTCAATAAAAACAAATTTGAAAAATGTTGAGTTGTGACATTTTTCTTATGAATGAACGATATGGCCTTAGCCTTCCTTACACAATGAAGCACTAAAACTTTATAAAACTTTTAAACTTACACTCCAACAAATCTCGCTATTCGATTTTCTATCATGGATTAAAAAATCCATTTAGTAGGCCAACTTCGTCGGCCAACTCGGTAAAATTGATGATCAATAACTCATCCATAATTAAATATATTGTAAACACGACGTCAATTAGTTGGCCAACACAAAATTGATGAATTTGTTGAAGTGTCTGAATCAGGCTTGAGAAGATATTATTCGTTATTAGACTATAATAATTGATACCTAAATCAAAAATTATTCAATTCGTTGGTCTTGTGGGAAGACAGTTGATAATTAACTTGATTATTGAACAAAAATTGAAACATGGTACTGGAATATAACTTATATATTTTTAGGGCACTAACGAATTGTTTTATTGAAGATGTCATCAATAAAATCGTCATCATCAATAGAATCCTCAATAGAATCACTGCCAGGCTCATCCACATCCATGATTCGATAATTCATTGTGTATCTCAGTATCTCCAACTCCACGTATCTCAGATCTGTAAAATAAAATCATAAAGTTTGAAACCACATATCTTGATATCCTACTTTAGTTGTTATTTTTAATGGGAATGAAACTGATTCAGAGTAATTCATTAATATCTTATAATTTACCAGATGAATAAGCATAAATTCTATCAATAAAACATTACTAATAATTCGAACAACAATCACTTACCTGCTTTGAATTTGCCACTTTAGACCAGTCGCATGCTCTTAATGCACAAACATCCAACATACAATCATACAATGTTGTTGAATTTCATGCTGACCAACTTTAATATACACGG
This sequence comes from Nilaparvata lugens, assembly GCF_014356525.2. Classification (NCBI taxonomy): domain Eukaryota; kingdom Metazoa; phylum Arthropoda; class Insecta; order Hemiptera; family Delphacidae; genus Nilaparvata; species Nilaparvata lugens. Next base: position 53,378,678 of record NC_052510.1, on the reverse strand, counting down.
TTGAAATTTCTCCGATTTTTACGAATTTCCCCTGTTTTTAGAAAATACGCGTTGCTTGATACGGGTAGAGAATGACACGAGCTTCCAACTCTCTTAAAAATGTCAAAACCACGAAATTTCTAGATACGTGTTGTTAGAATTTAAGCGACGCGAGTATAAAGTTTCATTTTATGGATTTAATTATTGTACTTTTCACTTGTTTGTTGAGCTGTGTTTTACTTTACGTTATTGGGGGTTTGGGTATATTTAAAAAATAAAGTAAAATATACATCAACAGTGCCATCAGCTAATAATACAATACATCAGATGGCCTCTGCATAGACATTTTCTTCATTGAATAGTTTTTATAAATAATACGGTATTGTCTGTAATAATAATTTTGCTTATCAGGCCTATTTATCATGTATAATAATATAATTATAGTTTTTCAACTTACCCATATTGGAGAAAATCTTGAATCGAAACAATACGATCAATAAATCCTTCACAAACAAGAAACAAGCCCAAGCCACACGCACAACAAACTTTATAACTTTAAAGAGTTAATCTTGTTTTGTTCGCCATCTTGTTTTGAGGAACTTATGTGAGCGCTTTTAGATCTGTTCACAGCTATTCCTTTTTGCACTTTACCTCGTATAGCGGGTTAGGTGCCATATGGCAACTGGGTCACACGCTTCGTAACAGAGCAGCAGTGTGACCTATGTGTTTTACTAAAGGCGCCTATAGCGCAAAAGGCCTCTACAAAACGACTGAGCAACGGCCAACAGTTTATGTGTTTGATTTTAGTTTATGTCTTACATAGCTATGGGTGGAGTTATGTGTGGACTCTGCAACCGGTTATTTATGCATACATGTGTCAAGTAGTTATTTCTTGTTTTCACAGGAGAGAAATTTCAAAGTTCAATGCATTTGGAAAATGTAAATTTTTCATCCAAATCATGTGGATCATCAGTATATCCTAAATATTTTTTTTTGCTGACGGTGATGCCCATAAGAGCTCTAGGCTTGTGCGTAGGTAATGAGGTAGATGAAAATGAGAGATGAATGAACCTACAGGTTTAGGTGGGTTCCGACCACCGGGAAGCGATTTTACAACTTGAGAATGCATTATTCAGAGGAGCTGGCTCAAGCGCTCACCCTTCCAACGGGAGTACCAGGTGCATGATTCTTAACTTATCTAATCGATAGCTTATCAGCGCGACCACTGAGTCAAATCGCAGAATTAGAACAATTATCAATATAAAATCTATAGAAATATTAAAAAACTCACCAGAGCTTGTTTCTCCAGGGTTGTTATGAATACCTCATACTCACCACATTTGTGCACTGAAAATTTCACCAACCACAAAGTGCAGAAAGAGCTGTTTCAAATCCATAATGTTTTTACTGATCACTTTCTAGGAATTTCATGATTGGAATTTACATTCTATCAATATTAGAATTGGAATAAGGGTTGTCTTGAAAAAAAAGCTAATTTGAGTAAGGTATTTATTGACTTTCCCGACTGATGCTAACACTACCCAGACAATTATTTCTTGCGCCGATTTAAGGAATCTGAATTGGTGTTCACTCTACGTGATGTTCATTCATCATCCAGCTGTATGTTGGACAAAACTTATTCCACTATAGAAATGTCTATAATCATCGGGAATAATTTTAATGCTTTGAATTACACTTTTAAATTTACATTCCTTTTTATTTATACTATGTTTATTTATATTTCAAGGTTCTTTTCGAATTCCATGTCGACTGCTCCTTCACTCAATTTGTCTATTAAACCCTTGTTGCTCAGGCTGTCCAAATCCCACTGTCTAACAGACTGAGTAGTGACCGTGTTGGACCCACCATATGTCTTCACGATATTTAGAGCCTGATTCACTATAGGTTGTTGACTGTCAGTAGATCGGGTTGTAAGGCCGATCTGCAAAGTAGTGGACTGTGTGGAAGTGTGTAGATGAGATCTATATCTGATCTAGGCACTGACAGCTTTTCATTATTTGCTATGAGCGGATTTACAAACCTTGAATGTGTAGATCCGAAAAAATACCTCTGGTTTACTGTGCGTCTGAGCACAAGTAGAATGCACAAAGGTAGTGCAATAATGATGACTAATAATTGAAGAATGATAGATAATAAGTTTCTTATTATCCGTATGTAAAGCTGATATTTGAATGTAACTATTGGAATGCTTAAAATTAATGTAGTTGTAATTAAAATAAAAAGAATTAGGAATGCACTCAAGATGTTTATTGTACCTAGACTTTTTGCTAGTACGTTTAAGAATACTGATACAATGTTTCAAAATGATGTTACCTCTGTGAGCGCAAAAGATTGAGTAATACAAAGATAAAGTTGGGATATCAATGTTAATGTTGAAATACACAAAAGAGTATATTGATGCTGAAACTAATAATAGAATAATAATGACAATGAGTAATGATTGAATTGAACGTACAAAATTTAGCAATGTTTAAAAAGAATAAAATTTAGAATACTTGAAAAATGATAGTAAATATGAGAATCTTAACCTGACTAATAAAATCAGTCGAGAGACAAAAATCCTAGATAAAAGTCCTGCAAAATTCTTAGTAATCTTAAAGGTATGAAAATACAGAAATTATATGAATATGAACAATTACCTAATTTCACAAAAAATGAAAACTAGGAATTCAGTTTAGGTAGAATCCAATCGTACCTGAAGCTTTCAAGCTGTTGACTATGTAACACTGAAAGAGGACAAATATAGCAACTTGGCTATAATGTAAGCAGAAGGAGCAGAAAGTCTGTCCAGAACTGAAGGTTCGATTAATAATTAAAAATAGAAAAGGTTGAAAAATACCAAATACAATATTGAAAGGAGACGAAGCTCAGCATATTGTATTACATAAGCGGGCTGGGAAATGACAGCTTAACGCATGTCAAATTACATGGGGAATATTACTATATGTAGAACACATAAGTAATAATAATAGAAGATAAAAAATTGAATGATTGATAGTAGTTAAATAGTTATTATTTAGGAATAAAAGTTAATCAGGAACAAAAATTGATGGGATGAAGACTACCAGTAAACACAGTGCCTCTGAGAGGGTAAGTACAAAAATGTGAATAATAGAATAAGACTTCCCTGAATAATTAATGATGTGTTGCCGAAGTGATAGGCCTACGGTGACTCAAAATCCGAGGATGGAACTTGACTCCTGTCAAGTACATTGTAGTTGCAGACAGCTGCTGGGCTAATAGAAGTTGAACGATGAAGATATCTTGATTATATCCTGATAAACGATGACCGATGCGGAAGAGAACTTGACTTGAATATGTTGAGATATTGAAAGTTGAGACTGTTCCAATATTAAAATTGATAATGAATATAACGACGAATGGGCACTTCACAAATTGAATGAGTTTCACTGGTTGAATGTTAATTGGAAAAAAGGTTCCACCATGAGTTAAGTAGAATAAATGTTTGAGGTTATGTCCTAAAGTTGATGAAATTGCAGTGAATAAATATTTGAAAAAGGAGATAAAATGTTCTTGATGAATGAAATCACTGGCATCAGTAAAAATTGAGATTGACAAAGTTCGACTAAATAACTGATGAGTAGCTAAGACTGAGTAGCTAAAAATGAGTAGCGGTTGACGATGAAGGGCAAACTGCACTTGCGCGAATTTCCCGAGTTGAAGTGTTGAATAAGGTAAGCTGCACTTGCACAAGACTTCCCTGAATAAAATGTATCTCCTACGAGCATACAAGATGAATGAATAAATGATGAGTAGCTAAAAATGAGTAGCGGTTGATGATGAAGGGCAAACTGCACTTGCGCGAATTTCCCGAGATGAAATATTGAATAAGGTAAGCTGCACTTGCACAAGACTTCCCAAGTTGAAAAATGTATCTCCTATGAGCATACAAGATGAATGAATGTAACCGCTAAAAAATGTGTACTGATGCTCAGTAAAATTGAAGTGAAAAATAATAAATCAAAAGTTTATATTGAGGATTGTTGAAAGCTCATGTGGAATTCATGTTGAAATTACTTACAGTTCATAATACTAATATGATGAATAATTGAAAAACGTTGTACGCAGAAAGCATGGCGTGATTTGCAAAAAGGACGCTTAGTAGAAAAGTCCCGAAAGGTAAGTTAAATTCATAGAAATTATGGTTGAAAAACGTTCACTGATGAAAAATGTGTTGAATGGTTCTCGAATAAGCACACAAACTAAGACATAATGAATGATGAAAATGGATAAAGTTTTCCAAAGATGGACGCGTTAAACTGAGATGTTACATCGTATGACTGTACAAAGAGAGTGACCCTTCTTGCCAAACTGGTTGAAGAAACAGGAACTGCCCAAGCGGAAACATGACGTGAACGGCAGTCATGAGCACAAACTCAACGAATGAAGTGAAAATATAAAATCGATATTAAGCGAACTGAAGGTGTTGAGGTTGAAGTGACTGTTGAAGTATACCAATGGAGGTTCAAAAACAATGAAAATACAATTCAAAATACTTATAGACGAATATTAAACTAGAAAACATTGAAAGAAGCAGACGACAACTAGCGCTACTATCGATCAAGCGATCAATGAAACTGTGACGTCAGAGATCGCATGACACGTGAGAAAGTTGTCCGCGGACTGTAGCAGCGGTAGATTCAAATGCTACAAAAACAAGATGGACGACCATAAGACTGGCTAAAATATGAGACGAAATCTAACATAAAGCTCCCCCCTCGATGCAGGAACAAGTCTTGTCAACCAAGACGTAGCGAGTGCAAAAAAATGATGAGTACGAAAAAATACATATATGTTAGATGAGTCGAATAGAAATACACGAGCAATACGAATAATAGGTGGATAACAAGATGAATAAATGCTAATACAAAAAGGACAAGTAGTGAAAGACTACCAAAATAATCATCTTCAAATGCTGGAAGCGGAGCGAGACTAGAGATGGCTCTCTTGAACCTACCATGTGCAGTCTGCACTGTAACAACACGAACTTTTCCATCAGCACCTGGATGGGTTTCAATGATGCGAGCTAACTTCCATGTGGAAGGAGCAGAATTGAGATCTTTCAGAAGAACCATGGTGTCAACTGTGAGATTGTCCGATTCAGTAAGCCATTTGTGCTTGCGTTGAAGTGTGACTAAGTACTCCTTAGACCATCTGTCCCAAAGTTCTTGAGTGATTTTTTGAAGAAGTTTCCAACGACACCTGTTATCGACATGGGTGGTGGGTGGGCAATGGAAAGGCAACGCAGTCAATGGGCGACCAACTAAGAAGTGACCTGGCGAGAGATACTGAAGATCTTGAGGGTCCTCTGTAAGAGGTACGAGTGGACGAGAGTTAAGGATAGCTTCAATTTGAGCTGCGAATGTAGTCATATCTTCAAAATTAAGAATATGATTGAATGTGACGACTTTGAAAATTTTCTTGAAATTCTTGACAGCATTCTCCCATAGACCTCCAAAAGATGGGGCGCGAGGTGGAATGAAGTGCCACTTGATATTGAGAACCGACGTGTAGTTATGAATATCTTGTTGAGTTTTAGATGACTCAAAAAACTGATGTAGATCTTGTAGTTCATTGTTTGCACCTACAAACGTGGTTGCATTGTCCGAAAATATGGAGTGTGGAATACCACGACGTGATGAGAAGCGAATGAGTGCCACAATAAAGGCTTTCGTTGTCAACTCTGAGACGACTTCTACGTGTACTGCTTTCGTGACCATGCAGACGAAGATAGCTAAATAAGCTTTCAAATATGTGCGTGATTTCTTGGAACCAACAAGTAATGAAAACGGTCCAGCATAATCTATGCCAGAGTTATAGAATGGAAAATCAGACTGTATTCTGACAGGAGGAAGTTGTCCCATGATTTGTTCCGAACGAAATTTGGCGAAGCGAAAACATAAATGGCAGGATTTCAAAACTGATTTGACTGTACAACGAGTAGATAGTATCCAATAACGCTGACGTAATGAAGTCATGGTGCTCTGAACTCCATCATGAGAAAGACGTCGATGATATGACATGATGAGCGCACGAGTGAAACGATGCTTAGAAGGCAAGATGATTTGATGCTTGTAGTCGTATGGCAAGTCCGATTGACTCAATCTGCCGCCAACTCTCAATAATGAGTCATTGTCAATGAATGGCGATAGCGCTTTCAAGGAACTAGACGGAAGCAATTCTCTGCCTTGATGGAGAAGACGAATCTCTTCTGTGAATGCTTCTGCTTGAACCGTGCGGATGATCGCAATTTCTGCCTCTTGAATTTCTTCTACTGTGAGTAGACCACATCTGCGCTGATCAGGATGATGACGTCGAGTGATGTTATGGATGAAACGACGAACGTATGCTGTTGAACGGATGATGCGATAATCAGACAATTTATGAATGATATTGTTCAACACTGAAGTTGTGACTCTAGTGGCATGTGATGAGATAGGATGGATGATTGCGACATTACAGGAGATGTCATTCCATGTAGCTTCTTTTTCCAGCAAGGCTACAGAAAATCTGCCATCATCTTGACGTTGAACATTCTCAATGTAGTGCTGCTCAATTTGTGTGTGTTCTGCTGGCGTGCTGGATTCAGTATCAATTTCTTCAATTCGCCAAAATTTTTCAAATTGCTTAGAGATGTCTGCGTTGGACACATGTTCAATGCTAGAAACGAAATTGGAAATGTGTTGATGGGTGACAGATGATTTATAAGCAGGAATGGAGCCCCAGACTATCCAACCTAACTTGGTATTCTGAAGAATACAGCTTTCGGACAGGCGAATTTGACCAGGTAAATGAAGCATGGCGTAGACATCAACGTTTAAGAGTATATCCACTCCTGAAATTCTGAAGAAGGTAGGATCGGCTAAAACAACATTGGGGGGAATATTGAAATCTGAAAAATTGAGTCCAGATGGTGGAACACTAGGAACAATTTTCTCTGTGACAATGCAATCAATGTGAGTTGACCAAGTTCGGTCAGGTGAGTGAATACTCAAAGATGACAAATTCAATAAGGTAGCATTACTGCCAGACACAGTGTGAACTGTGCTGCCAGTACAAATAGTGGGTAATTGAAGTTGAGTAGCTAATTGACGTGAAATAAAACAGCTGTCAGAGCCACTGTCGAGGAGTGCGCGGCAAATTACAGCTTGACCACTCTTGTCAAAGACGATCAGCTGGGCTGTAGGCATGATGCAAGTGCGTCTGCTATCAATGGATTTGATTTGTGGTGCGCTGTGGGCATAGCTGACTGTCTGATTGTGAGATTCAACAACATTTGTGGCAGGCTGCAAACTGGATTGAGATGAATCAAATTGACGACTTCCCTCAGAATTTGATGACTGAGGTCTAGAGGGAATTGAATTGACAACAACACTAGAAGTCGGCAACTGCTGGACAAGGCTAGTTGATATTTGCGGCGCAGGTGAAACCATGTGTGTCATTGGCACTGCTGAATTGGAGTTCATTGATGCTGGATGCACTGATGACATTTGCGATGGCTGGTTGTATTGATTATCATACCTTAATTGTTGTTGTGACTGATGAGGTATGTTATACTCACAGTACGGCATGCTCTGCGACAGATTTTTCACTGGATTGCGCGCATGGTTCGATGTTGTGACATAGTTGGACCTCTTAGGGACAGGACTTGACCCATGAAGTAGCGTGTGATGTCGTAAATTGCACGTCTTGCAGGAACCTTGACATTGGTGAGCTCGATCCCATGGCCGAATACAGTTGACACACAAGGATTTTTTCAATACAGCAGAGGTTCGCTCTGAAGTTGGAATTTTGAGAAGTTGATTACAATTGAAAATGTTGTGAGAGCCATTGCGACAAAAATAACACTCAGAAGTTGATGCTCTGTTGAAAACATTTGGTGAATTTGAAGTGTTGAAATTCATGATATTGGCTTTGGGCTGTGATGGTTGTGGACTGGTGCTAGGCTGGTTATTAGCTGGCGTATTGCGTTGCACTGATGTGTTGTTGAATGAGCTCGACATTGCTTGTGCGATTTTATGTTGCAACTCTAAAAAGTCCCAAAGGCAATCAATGGTAAGTTGAGATTTGGTAGAACAAAATCTCTCCCAATCTCTAATCGTAGCATTGTCAAATCGTGACACAGTGAGAAAAATAAAAATGAGATCTTTCACACTGATATTGAGCGCAAGGGCTTCAAGAGCAGAGATATTTGTCTTTTGATTGTCAATAAATAATCTCCACGATTGGGATGATCTACAGTCAAGTTTAGGAGGGTTGAGTATGGCTGAAATATGAGTTTTGGCAATCAATAATGAATTATCATAACGTTGAGTCAAGAGTTCCCAAGCTAACTCAAAATCTCCAGAAGGAGAATTAGAAATTCTATTAAGTGCTTCTCCAGAAAGGACTTGATGCAGGTAATGAAATTTCAATGTATTATCAAGGTTACGGTTATTGATAACAAGACTTGTAAAGGTCGATTTGAAATTGAGCCAAGTGCTGAGACTACCGTCAAATTTTGTCAATGGAATGTCCGGTAGACGAGCGCTCACCATGTGAGGAGAATCAACGTGATTTGAGTGAGATGGGGAGCTGACTTCACTTACTCTTTTAGTTTTCAATTCATATTCATATATGGCATTGGAGAGTACAGAATTAACAGTACCAAAATTCTGGCGAATTTGGTGACACAATTCAATGTCAACAGGCAAACCTTTGTTGGAAAAATTTTCAGTAGTACTATGAAAATTTTTCTTAAGCATTAACATCTCTTGTTTGAGATCTTCAGCAAAAAAATAGTCATTACGATTTTGAATTTCTTTGATAACACCATCTTGAATTAATCGAATCAATTGCTGATTGATAGTGTCAAGATTGTTAGGAATGGTGGGAGACGGACATTGTCTGACCTCACCTTGAGAAACTTCACCTTCAAGGGTGACGAGCGAGTCGTTTGGATTCTCCATACTGAATTGTACAAAATATATAGACTTGAAAAAAATTAATTAATATTTGAGTAATATAAGAATAGATATATGAATATAATGTTGAATGGACGTAATAAAACGATGTAACACAATAACTAGCGCAATAAGTACACAATGGTTGATTGTAGAAATTGTCAATGAAAACTAATCGGTTGATTGTTTGAAATAAATGAATGTCGTCAATGGTTTGTTGACTAATTGCGTAAAAATTAATGATAATTGCACAATGAAAATTGCTTGTCAAGATAGCACCAAATGCGTGGTAAGTATTAATATTTGCATGAATTCAATGCATTTAAAAATATTAAGTAAATTGATGAATAGATAAGTCTCTTGAAATAGCAAGAATTGATTAGTAATCCTAAAAAATTTATGACGCTCACAGAGAAAAGATATTACAAAAGGTATGTCAGTAAAATGAATTTACAGAATTGATAAATGGTTCGGTCTTACAAATTGAATAGCCAGCGACTGATTCGGTCCCCAGATGAATTGCCTTTAGACTTGGCAAGATGCGAGGTGCAGCAGTGTTCTGAATGCTTCTGTGCTTGGAATCGGCTCTCGCTCAGGTCTGGGTCCACGAACAGTTTACAGGTTGGCTGGTTCACTGCGCCGATACAACGTAGTGTACCTTTCTGGCCGCAGTGCTGGTTCACCCTTTGATAACTGAAATATATACGAGTATTATTAGAATGATGTAAGACTAATGTATGCTAGAATGCAGTTGATAAACATGGACGCTGACTGCTCTACCTGTATTGGGTATATTCAACTAACTACAGAGGACTTGAAAAAAATTAAGGTACCCAAAGAGAAACTTGAAAATTAGCAATCCAATAAATAGTTACGAATCACCACAGGATGCCAGACGATCCGTGCCTGGAAGAGGACCAAGAAATAATGTTGACTGTCAGTAGATTGGGTTGTAAGGCCGATCTGCAAAGTAGTGGACTGTGTGGAAGTGTGTAGATGAGATCTATATCTGATCTAGGCACTGACAGCTTTTCATTATTTGCTATGAGCGGATTTACAAACCTTGAATGTGTAGATCCGAAAAAATACCTCTGGTTTACTGTGCGTCTGAGCACAAGTAGAATGCACAAAGGTAGTGCAATAATGATGACTAATAATTGAAGAATGATAGATAATAAGTTTCTTATTATCCGTATGTAAAGCTGATATTTGAATGTAACTATTGGAATGCTTAAAATTAATGTAGTTGTAATTAAAATAAAAAGAATTAGGAATGCACTCAAGATGTTTATTGTACCTAGACTTTTTGCTAGTACGTTTAAGAATACTGATACAATGTTTCAAAATGATGTTACCTCTGTGAGCGCAAAAGATTGAGTAATACAAAGATAAAGTTGGGATATCAATGTTAATGTTGAAATACACAAAAGAGTATATTGATGCTGAAACTAATAATAGAATAATAATGACAATGAGTAATGATTGAATTGAACGTACAAAATTTAGCAATGTTTAAAAGAATAAAATTTAGAATACTTGAAAAATGATAGTAAATATGAGAATCTTAACCTGACTAATAAAATCAGTCAAGAGACAAAAATCCTAGATAAAAGTCCTGCAAAATTCTTAGTAATCTTAAAGGTATGAAAATACAGAAATTATATGAATATGAACAATTACCTAATTTCACAAAAAATGAAAACTAGGAATTCAGTTTAGGTAGAATCCAATCGTACCTGAAGCTTTCAAGCTGTTGACTATGTAACACTGAAAGAGGACAAATATAGCAACTTGGCTATAATGTAAGCAGAAGGAGCAGAAAGTCTGTCCAGAACTGAAGGTTTGATTAATAATTAAAAATAGAAAAGGTTGAAAAATACCAAATACAATATTGAAAGGAGACGAAGCTCAGCATATTGTATTACATAAGCGGGCTGGGAAATGACAGCTTAACGCATGTCAAATTACATGGGGAATATTACTATATGTAGAACACATAAGTAATAATAATAGAAGATAAAAAATTGAATGATTGATAGTAGTTAAATAGTTATTATTTAGGAATAAAAGTTAATCAGGAACAAAATTGATGGGATGAAGACTACCAGTAAACACAGTGCCTCTGAGAGGGTAAGTACAAAAATGTGAATAATAGAATAAGACTTCCCTGAATAATTAATGATGTGTTGCCGAAGTGATAGGCCTACGGTGACTCAAAATCCGAGGATGGAACTTGACTCCTGTCAAGTACATTGTAGTTGCAGACAGCTGCTGGGCTAATAGAAGTTGAACGATGAAGATATCTTGATTATATCCTGATAAACGATGACCGATGTGGAAGAGAACTTGACTTGAATACGTTGAGATATTGAAAGTTGAGACTGTTCCAATATTAAAATTGATAATGAATATAACGACGAATGGGCACTTCACAAATTGAATGAGTTTCACTGGTTGAATGTTAATTGGAAAAAAGGTTCCACCATGAGTTAAGTAGAATAATGTTTGAGGTTATGTCCTAAAGTTGATGAAATTGCAGTGAATAAATATTTGAAAAAGGAGATAAAATGTTCTTGATGAATGAAATCACTGGCATCAGTAAAAATTGAGATTGACAAAGTTCGACTAAATAACTGATGAGTAGCTAAGACTGAGTAGCTAAAAATGAGTAGCGGTTGACGATGAAGGGCAAACTGCACTTGCGCGAATTTCCCGAGTTGAAGTGTTGAATAAGGTAAGCTGCACTTGCACAAGACTTCCCTGAATAAAATGTATCTCCTACGAGCATACAAGATGAATGAATAAATGATGAGTAGCTAAAAATGAGTAGCGTTGACGATGAAGGGCAAACTGCACTTGCGCGAATTTCCCGAGTTGAAGTGTTGAATAAGGTAAGCTGCACTTGCACAAGACTTCCCTGAATAAAATGTATCTCCTACGAGCATACAAGATGAATGAATAAATGATGAGTAGCTAAAAATGAGTAGCGGTTGATGATGAAGGGCAAACTGCACTTGCGCGAATTTCCCGAGATGAAATATTGAATAAGGTAAGCTGCACTTGCACAAGACTTCCCAAGTTGAAAAATGTATCTCCTATGAGCATACAAGATGAATGAATGTAACCGCTAAAAAATGTGTACTGATGCTCAGTAAAATTGAAGTGAAAAATAATAAATCAAAAGTTCATATTTAGGATTGTTGAAAGCTCATGTGGAATTCATGTTGAAATTACTTACAGTTCATAATACTAATATGATGAATAATTGAAAAACGTTGTATGCAGAAAGCATGGCGTGATTTGCAAAAAGGACGCTTAGTAGAAAAGTCCCGAAAGGTAAGTTAAATTCATAGAAATTATGGTTGAAAAACGTTCACTGATGAAAAATGTGTTGAATGGTTCTCGAATAAGCACACAAACTAAGACATAATGAATGATGAAAATGGATAAAGTTTTCCAAAGATGGACGCGTTAAACTGAGATGTTACATCGTATGACTGTACAAAGAGAGTGACCCTTCTTGCCAAACTGGTTGAAGAAACAGGAACTGCCCAAGCGGAAACATGACGTGAACGGCAGTCATGAGCACAAACTCAACGAATGAAGTGAAAATATAAAATCGATATTAAGCGAACTGAAGGTGTTGAGGTTGAAGTGACTGTTGAAGTATACCAATGGAGGTTCAAAACAATGAAAATACAATTCAAAATACTTATAGACGAATATTAAACTAGAAAACATTGAAAGAAGCAGACGACAACTAGCGCTACTATCGATCAAGCGATCAATGAAACTGTGACGTCAGAGATCGCATGACACGTGAGAAAGTTGTCCGCGGACTGTAGCAGCGGTAGATTCAAATGCTACAAAAACAAGATGGACGACCATAAGACTGGCTAAAATATGAGACGAAATCTAACAAGGTAGATCATTGATCTCAAGATACCCTCTGATATTTTCTGTTGTTTTGGACCCCTGGACTTCCGCTATTTATTTTTATTCTATTTACAATACAAATGACACTAATGTAATAACATTGAAATATAAAATAAAATGGTAGTCCTTGTGCTATTTTTCTTCCAAATTTATAGGTGACAAAGTCCAAGATAAGGTTAGAATTTCACGTGTACAATTTTTATGAAATTTTGGTTCAAAATAAACATTAAAACTATAAATTTTGAATTCAGATGGCTTAAATTGATAAAATTAAATTGCTTAAATTGATTATTGCCATAGCAACGGTGTACAGAACCCCTATTTCTCTGCCCGGAATTCTGTTGTCTCAGATTGATCCAATTACAGTTTGAGGTAAGGAGCTAACTCTGATGGTTGACTATAATACTTGTCCGCTGCTGCAAGATATGCTGGTAAATACTTCCCCAGTTCATTCCATCCAATCAATATGGGATGTAAGTTTGCAATGTAATATAATATGTATACAAAATTAGTCATTTCAGCGCCTCTTTGTAGCTGTCAGAGCGTTACCAAGCAGTCCGCTGTTCTAAAGGGCTCTTCCTCTAAAGAAATGGAAGAGTCTCCTGCGCAATCCTGGTTTTGTTGAAATAGCCTCATATATCCTACTACAGCATGAGAGACTGAATCACATCTCTCTTATTAGGGGATCGTCCTTTGCGATTCCACACCTGGTGCAATAAGCAGCTGTTCTATTGTCGTACCATTGCTTGTGATTTTTGTCTCCCAAGAACTTACCAATGAAGCAAGCAATAATTCTCCCCGCATGCTTATTGTTGAAATCATCATACTTCCTCAAATCTTCAGCTGTGATCACTGTTAATGCGCTCTCCAGATACTCCGCCATAGATGTTTGAACAATATCGATGTAATTTTCAGAGAGGTCATCTGTCATTTGTTGAAATATGTTGATATGGAAAGTCTTGAAGAAGTTTAGGTATATCTCAAGTGCCATCTCTTGAGTGCATTTGTCCAAGTTCTTTCCTAAGCATACCATCAATTTTTGAATTGCCATTGTTTCAGCAGGATTTTGGGTGTCATATTGAACTTCTCTTACAAGAAGAGGAATTATTTCAATGTTATCCGGTTCTTGATGATGGCTTGAGTATGCTACTGTAGCTTTAGCTGATGTCCTTGCTTGTGTGAGCATAGCCTTCACTTCAGTTTGGATCCCAAAATGGATCGAATTGTAAGAGGAGTCAGCCATGATAATAACGATTACAACTCATATATTAAGAAACAAATAAATGATAAAGAAGTTAATAATACACCACTACACATAATTAGAAAACATTACACTCTTAAGAAGTGCCTCCAAAAACTTATTAAATACAAGTGTATTATACTAAGAAATATAATCAAATGGAAAGTAAATCAATTGTGTGTTATATAAAAGTACTACTCATACATTTACAATTATGTTATCCATAAAGCCTTGATTAGTTATTAGAATATATGTTAATTATTCTATGTACTTAATTATTGAACATATGTTAATATATCATATGTATATTCTGTAGTATCATTGACTCCGGAGTGATCCGTGGTCTAGTGGATAGAGTGCTTGCGTAGCAGCATAGAGATCCCGGGTTCGAACCCACTCACAACCAAAAGTTTTTTAACCAGATCACTCCCGTGTTATCGGATGGGCACGTTAAACTGTCGGTCCCGGCTGAAGTATGACAGTCGTAAGGCCCATTGACGGCTCAAATTATATATTCAGGCGGTGGGACCTTCCCGCAAGGGACTCCCCACCAACAAAAGCCATACGAATTTACTTTATTTACTATTGACTCCAGGTTGGCTTTCTTCTCTCTCCTGACTGGAAGACACTGAGGGTATTTTGATACCAAACTCACTCCTGCCCATAATTTATTTCTTCCTGAATTTCTCTTATGATGGATGTTGATTTCCATGAATGTGTTATTCAAATCATACTTGAACTTGATACTGTATGGTCCATTTTTTTCAAATCTCAACCATTTAACCTTCAGCAACTTAATCTTCTCTTTATCTGTGTTCAGTGTTATATTGGGTAACATTGTATATCAAAGTTGTTTCAGATCGTGGAAGTCTGAGTGGATAAGTGTTTCCACAGTGTAAGCCTTCTTTATTGCAGTGGCAGTGGACATCAACAAAAAGCCCATTCTCTAGTGGCGTATATATTTTTTCGTGCACGCTCAATTGTTGCATGCATGGAATCTGCCTTCAAATAAGAATGCCCAGATTCCATGTATTTAAGATCAATTGTATTGATATTTTCACATACTGGTTTTCAATATTTCCTGTCGGCGTCTCATTGCCAGTGTCGCCACCAGCGGCGAAGACGTCCATATTTAAAAAAAATCCAAACCTTATTGAAATTGCAAGTCTGTGAAATTGTGAAATAGGCAAACTTAAGAAGCTGGTTGACTATTTTATATTTTAAGAGCATATTTTCGAGCTTGTTGACTGCAAACAACATTGCTCCAACAACATACTTGTTGCTGTTTTTGACCCCCACAATTGTCTGAAAATGATGATATATTAGACGGAGATGGAGATAGTTGGCTCAAGTATCGTAGAATAAAAGTACCTATCTCTGAACTACCTTTTCTGCCATTGCATTCGTCCCATATGAAAGACAGTAGCCATAGTTGTGACAGTCAAATATTGTGAAATTATACACACTCAATTTGCGCCTTTAGTACAGTTGACTGTCATTACTGTAGGGTACACTTAGCAATGCTTGCAAATCTAATGATATAGCTCGAAATGTTTCCCTTTTCTCAGAATGACACTTATTCTTATCTTCTTGCTCCATGTCCATTGACGCCTTCTCTCTACTTTCACGAGTCTATCTATTACTAAGAGCTTCATATTGATCAACATCTCTTTTAGGGTGTTGGCAATGTCATTTGAAAGACGTTGCATATTCCCAGAGAATTATGCTACCTACTGGAAGAGAAAATTCTGTGTGGAGTGTGGACTCAATTAATAATAAAAGCTGCTTTAACAGCACAGAAGGTGCACACAGCAGAACAACCACCTTATCTTTGTAACATCCAGGCTTTTCATCAAAATAATTTATAATTAATTGATACACCGCTCTAATCGCCGTGCTTTTTTCCTGAGATCCACTCAGGAAAATGTTGAACGTTAATTTATCGGTTTTGTACCTATGCAAAAGGTGCATGATAAATAATTGCTTTTGCTCATCTTTTAGAGATAGAATATGTTTTCTCAAATCATCAAAATTTACGCGCCTTGTAATGCATCTCCTATTAATATTATTATTATTTTGCTAGTTTGCTCCTTCATAACCAGCTGGTTGGTATTTAGAGTGCTTGCGGACCTAAAATCAAGTAAGCGCGCTTTACTATTGAATAATTATTCGTTGTCTATTAGAAATAGTCCATATCATTCATTCATACATTCATCACTAAAAAACAGTAGTAATTTGTCGACTCTGGAATATATCAGTGTTCTATTAAAGTTCATAGAGAGTTCATAGTATTGAAGTACTAGTTATTTACAGTTGTTTTTCACTGTAGTTTCTCACTGTGTTTGTTGGTGTGATTGTTTTGTACTCACTAGTTTTCTGCTTCAACTTTATTTCTAGCTGATAGTTGAGTGTTGAGAATAGTTTTCAGGCGTTTGGTATATCTGTTCTTTAGATTAAATTTTATTTCTTCTTGTATTGTGCTTACTCCTTGATGATAGTATTTGTATGTTGTCACCCTGGGTCATATGTTCTATTTAATACTGTTAATTTCTCTATTCTAAACTACATGCATATGTCATGGCTGTAGTTTTAAGGAGGTAATACAGTTGCTATATGTTGGACGCAAACAGTTTGAACCTAGAAGAGGTGGGGAAGGGTGTAGTTATTTTGCAATTTCCATTCAATTTGTAACCATATTTCGTTTTGTCCGGAAGATTAGAAAGAGGGTCTAGGGCAAACAGAACCATAGAGGACTTGGTGAATCTCCTTGGAAGATTCCTCGTGCTATTTTAATTGGTTTTGTTTCATTTTCATTCATACTAAGGGTTGTCGTCCATTTTGTCATTACAGTTTTGATAAACTTTATAACTTGTGGATTTACATGGTATATCTGCAATACATAGAGCAACCAGGAATGTGGGACGCTGTCATAGGCTTTATTATAATTTTGCTAGTTTGCTCCTTCATAACCAGCTGGTTGGTATTTAGAGTGCTTGCGGACCTAAAATCAAGTAAGCGCGCTTTACTATTGAATAATTATTTGTTGTCTATTAGAAATAGTCCATATCATTCATTCATACATTCATCACTAAAAAACAGTAGTAATTTGTCGACTCTGGAATATATCAGTGTTCTATTAAAGTTCATAGAGAGTTCATAGTATTGAAGTACTAGTTATTTACAGTTGTTTTTCACTGTAGTTTCTCACTGTGTTTGTTGGTGTGATTGTTTTGTACTCACTAGTTTTCTGCTTCAACTTTATTTCTAGCTGATAGTTGAGTGTTGAGAATAGTTTTCAGGCGTTTGGTATATCTGTTCTTTAGATTAATTTTATTTCTTCTTGTATTGTGCTTACTCCTTGATGATAGTATTTGTATGTTGTCACCCTGGGTCATATGTTCTATTTAATACTGTTAATTTCTCTATTCTAAACTACATGCATATGTCATGGCTGTAGTTTTATGGAGGTAATACAGTTTCTATATGTTGGACGCAAACAGTTTGAACCTAGAGAGGTGGGGAAGGGTGTAGTTATTTTGCAATTTCCATTCAATTTGTAACCATATTTCGTTTTGTCCGGAAGATTAGAAAGAGGGTCTAGGGCAAACAGAACCATAGAGGACTTGGTGAATCTCCTTGGAAGATTCCTCGTGCTATTTTAATTGGTTTTGTTTCATTTTCATTCATACTAAGGGTTGTCGTCCATTTTGTCATTACAGTTTTGATAAACTTTATAACTTGTGGATTTACATGGTATATCTGCAATACATAGAGCAACCAGGAATGTGGGACGCTGTCATAGGCTTTATTATAATTGGTGTAGGTGTATGGTAAGCTCCTGTGTTCCCTTTTGAGGTGATTTCAGCATCAATAATATTATTATAATTGTTCCTTACATTCTTTCGAGCTACTGTGGAATCCTTTTTCTTCACACATAAGTGGGTCTATACAGGTTATTTGTCTGTAGTTGGCTGGGTTTTTTCTATAATTATTGTATTTGGTTAGTAGATATGTGATTCCTTGCATTATGTGGTCTGGTTCACTTTTCTGGGGTTTTTATGAAGCAATTGAGAGTTCTTATCAGTGGTTTGTGAATGGATGTGAATTTTTTATTGGTCCCGGCTGCCTGAAAAGCAGTCGTTAGGTCATGTCAGAGGCCCTGAAATTGATCAGTTGCGACCTGAAAACTCTTGACACCAGACCTGAGCCAGCCAGGTCACACGATATTTTTTTATTATTTTTTCAGCCAGAAATTTCGGCTTGTCAGAGCTGGGGGCTTTATATGCTTTTTTGTCATTAACTGAACCTTTTGGATTGCGCTGGTACAGTAATAGAGTATTTTCAGACTCTATAGCCTTGATCAACATTTATCAAATTATTAACAAACATTTCATTCAGCAAATTCTTTGCCATCAAATCTCCTATTTTTTTCTTCGATTTCCTTAAACAAACATTTATGTTAGCTAAACATTGTTTCTATATTTCCCTCTTAGCCATTAATAGTACTCATGTAGGAATGCATCATCGCCTATCAACTCTTCTATACTCTGACTTGGCCCTATCATGATGAGTTGTATTCTTCCCCAAATGGTCCACCACAAAATATTTTTGGGAAACAAAGCTGTGTTTTCAACAAGATTCCAGACAATTGGATTCTGATTCTGGTGCAATAGATTAAAATAATTTTTATATTATAAAGACATTTACAAGAATCGAACCCTTGTTTATTCAAATTCTTAGAGTGAAATTAATATTGAGTTAATTGAACATTGTAATAATGGTTAAAAATATTGATATGAAGATACTTTTTTAGATAAGATTCAAGATTTTCAATTCCCGCAAATGCTGATACTTGTGTGGCTTGAACTTTAATGATTATTTGTAAAGTTTTGTTGGGTTTTCAAAAATAACATTTTTTTCTAGAAGTTCTTTGTGTAAGCAATGTCCATTCTTCATCGAAACTCAATTTATAGTACACCTCTTTGTTTGGAGTGTGCTTTGAAGCAGTGATATCTGTAAAGTATGAGTTTCCTGCTCCAATGCAAGGTTTTATAGTGCTGTATATTATGGATTTTGTAAAATCCATGAAAAAGTCATGATCAATGTACTTAACATTGTATTTTAACATTGTATTTATAACACTGTTATACACCCACAATCGCCTCTTATAAAAAATCAATTTGTTGGGTTATGTGGGAGTGGTAGGGTTTTCTCAAGATCGAAGGTCAAACATTCCACATAGTCATCATCTGATGCCAACTTTAAATCTGCTCTCATTTTCTTTCGAGCATTGGTCCACACAGCAATGTGTTTATCTCGTTTCTTTGCAATCAGTAGCTTGTCATTGACATCTGATGTATTATCGATTTGAATGTTCAAGGAATCACATAGATTGCATGTGTCTTTCTTCAAAGACTTGGTTTGAAGATTAAATTTAGTGTAGAATATTTTTTTATACGTAGACATACTGACTGCTTCACTATTTTGATCCTTATATAGATCGAACATACTTCCAATCGTTATGTCTGGAGCCAAATACTCAGAATCACTAGTTGAGCATAAATTAGTGGGATTTATATCTAGACAAAGAATTTATATGGTTTATCACTCTTTCAATGTTTTCATTCCCCAATTATTGGGGATCAATTCAAGCAGCATCAGGTCAAGAATTGCACCATACAATGCCTTCCCGCTCCTTGCAGCACGCAGCGCTCGATCAAGTATTGCACAATAAATCTGGCAACCCTGGCCAGGTTGAAACCCCCTCTGCCGTATACTGTAGTAGGTTTCACATCATTATGAAGGGTAAAACGGTACACCATTAAAAAGGGTACTCACTTCAGTGGCATCCTCCTCCTCGGAGACGCGGTCCATCACGGCCTGGTAAATAGCCTCTTGATACTTGCTGTACTTCACGTGATCCTTCTCAAACACTTCGTAGGTTTGAGAGTCCATTTCATGTGCTATAGGCTGGAAGGGGTACTGGAGTACATTAGGATAGGCTTTTGGATAGAAAGGATATTTATCATCCACTTCATCTCTTACTCGCTAAAAATATTATGAAAATATCAAGTAGTTAGTAAGGATAAAACACTTAGGCACTACTCATACTACCTCAACTCAAATCGTACGACTCCTGTCGCAGAAACCAGTTTATCAGACCTTTCAACTTCACTTATTTAAAATATTGTGTAATTGAATGCTAATTTAAATCTATTTTTAATGACATAGAATGAGAAATTCTACTACCTGATTGATCTCGTTTTCAACTTGGTCTCGTTAATATTTACGCTATTTTACTTCAAATCCTAACCTTACTTTTTGAATGTATCCTATACGTTCTGATCTGCTTCTCTAGCATCCTGGCATTTACCCTATAAATAAGAGAGCCGATTGTTTATGGCCGCCAGGACTCAGCCTTATTCAGGCCCTTTTGAGGTTTAGGTATGAATATTGTCCTATTTTATTTCCAGGCTGCCGGGATGTAGGCCTTGATTGTGGACAATTGCAAATATTTTTGCCAGGAGAAAGGCAACATCTTGGTTTTGCAGTAAACTCTTTTTAGTTATCCCGTCAGGTTCAGGTGCTCCATTTGTTTTCAGATGGTTTATCCTCGCAAAAATTTCATTGGGCTTGAGCAGAGTGAGAGCCTGCCAGGTGTGACGGTCATCATGCAATTGATGAATGTCCTGCAGATCATCCTCACAGGCGAAGTCACTGCTAGTGCCCCATAGCTCAGTATAAGCACAGTGTAGATCAGCAATGGGCAGGCTTGCCTTCTCAGTCCCATCATCCTGAAGCAGTGCAAAATTGTTCTCTACCACACAATCCGCTAATTTCCTTGGGTTTTTCCTGAAGAGCTCTTGAGTTCGTGCAAATATTCTTCTGCCAATGTTATTCTTCAGTTTCCCCTTTTGTTCACCCTGGTTATTATGTCGCCCAGACCTACCACTTCTTACGGAGGGTCTGCTGTCAGCCAGCATCAGATGCACCCCACTCATCAATACCTCAAAGACATCTGCATCAAACCTTCCATATCTTAAGACTGCCTTCAAGATGGTATCAGCCTCATTAATCTTCGCTCTCATTTCCTCACTGATCCCTCCAGCCTCATTTCCAATGGATCCCATGGCAATACTCTAACACCAGATGGCCAACTCTTCTTGATGGTTGCCATTGATATTCATCTCCTCATTCTCAGTCACCTCCATAACAGCATTCACACCCATGCTCCAGACTCTGCCAATATTGGTCCTTCCACCAGGAGCAGGGTCAAATTGAGAGGCACCGGGATCATTATTGGTCACATCATACATAATGCCATCCAATTTATGACCATCAGCCATTCCTAGGGCTTCCTCTGATACCGTTGGATCAATCCTTATCCCGTTGGAGTCAGTCAGATTGGCTTCAATCAGCAGACACGAGGTCAGATTCTCAGCAACCCAACTTGTAATTGATGGGTGGCAAACACAAGTATAATGTGGAACTTTATGAAAATCAACAATTTGGGTGACTGCACCAGTAGAAGGCGCTATAACAAAAATTTCTGCCTTGATTAGGCATCAATGTATTGTTTTTTAGAAAGTTCTAAATTTTTTGCTTTTGTCATATTTGTCTAAACTTTCTTCAGCTATCTCACTTGATATTTAATAAGCTATGAGTTATAGTAAATTTTTAAATATTTCAATTTCATGTTATGTTTTTACACCAATAGTAAGCACCTCAAATCTAGTAGTAGGCAGGGAAATGTACCAAAAGTAGGCATCTACTTTATTCATTATGCTGAGGTTCAAGTCAATACATTTCAAAGTCACATAATAATTTTAAAATTTTATATTCACCTCATAGATATAATTAAAATCTACTATATAGTCATCAATTTTCATAGAAAAGGTAATGATAACACCATTCCAAAAATATTAAATATTCTAATTATTGTAGCTTTTAAATACAATTATTACACACAGATATTCAAAGCCTAGCCTAGCCTTAGACTATACAAAAATTGAAAATGTAACAAAATATATATACAGTATAATGATTATTGTTCAGTTCACCTTAAAATTACCAATATTTATAATGTTGCTTTATAAATTCCAGAGAACTAGGAGAGTTGAGGATCAAAATGAATTGATGAATCCTCCTGACTAATATAAAACTATAATGCCCGGTGTTGTGTCCTTCTCATATTTCCGGTGGTGGGTTTTTGTAAAATATTGAATAACCTCTTTATTCGAAAATCTCAAGTCATCAGAATTAAATTAAACTGTAATTTGTAGGTATAACTAATTCGTTAAGCACATAGAATTACCGACTGCGCCAATTTGTTGTGTCCTTCTCACCCGGTTTTTCAGTCGTTCAATAAACAACGCTATAGCTATTGATTCAATAACTCTATCGATTCAATAAATTTTTATTGGTTCCTTAAACATATTATTATAGAATCCATAGCAATTCATCTGTTCAATGAATCTGGCAGCACGGCAATAATCACAACCAACCACTTTCTTAAACAAACTTTATATGGTAGCCATGGTAACCAACTAAATCTTGGTTGTTTATTCCTTGCTGCTTGTTGTAAAGTTCAAGTTGAAGGTTATTTCCTATGGTACTGACATTTTTCTTAAGTTATTATTATAATTATGGCAGAGGAACGAGACCAAGGCAAGAATTTTGCAGAAGTTGGAAAATAACAATTAGTAGAGATCTGCCTAAAGTACAAAAATTCAATAGAAAATAAAAAGACAGATAAATATTCGATAAAAGATAAGAACAATGCATGGGATGCAGTGAGAGAAGAATATAATTCTATTCAAATCACCGGTTTGAGGAAGTTGAAAACTGTAAAGTCCCTCTATGATGGATTGGAGAAGACATTTTTCACTATTCTGCACACCGTACTTTTATGGATCAAATAAGTAATTGGTCTATTTTCGACAACGGCTCACCTCTGTTGTTCAAATTATCAAAATTGGGAAGTGGCTCAGAAATCAATGTAGATCACTGTCTCTTTACTAAACCTGTATCGAGCTATGAATTCACTGTCCGAAAAATAATTAAATGTGTTAAGCCTAATCCTATATTTTCTCACAGGTATTAACTCGAACACTTCATCATCTGAACTGCTGCTGTACCCAGTGAGTATAGAATGTAATTACATTCTATAGAATGTAATCTTCTCCTCAACCAGATATAATGTAATCTGAGCTTCAATCCAGCAAAATCTATGAAAAAACGAGGGAGTTATGATAGTTCAAAGTCTTATGATCTCAGGGAGTCGAGGTGGTTCCATTCAACTTGAATTTTCGTGAAAGCTGTTGATTCTACATGGAAAATGATGAGGATACAAATAAGTACATCGATTCCCTCTTTAATCTGAGCTTCAACCCAGCAAAATCGATCAACAATTGAGTGAGTTATGATAGTTCAAAGTCTTATGATCTCAGGAAGTCGAGGTAGTTCCATTCAACTCACGTTTTTGTAGAAGCTGTTGATTCTACATGGAAAATGATGAGGATACAAAAAAGGACACTGATTCCCACTTTGATCTGAGCTTAAACCCAGCAAAATCGATCAACAAACGAGGAAGCTATGATAGTTCAAAGTCTTATGATCTCAGGAAGTCATAGTAAAATTTACAAAACATCTAAAGTGGATAGGACTTAGTTCACATAGCCGAAGTCTATTTTTAAGTAATTAGTCTACTTCCAATCTATGAGGAAATTTAAGTTTTCCTTCTCCAAAAATGTCAGGTTTTGGAAGTTTAGTTAAAATTAATCATCTTCTCACATTAAACTTTCTCTTACCATATTCAAAGACATCCTTCATTCTATTACAGTTTATCAAGGGGATCACTGTAGCTGTAGACTCATCACAATAATTATTAGGAGTACTTACAATCTCACATGCTGTTCTCATGATCTTAGTTTTTCGCTGAATTTGAATAATTGCGAAATAGGATTGTAAATCGTCTATTATTTCATTGCAGTTACTGTCAACTGGATCATCAATTTTTATCTTGTTGGTTTGTGGTGCAAATGGTGAATTCTCTGGAAGAACAACGAAACCTAAATCAGCATAATTATCCAACACTTCTACTGGTAGTTCTCCCAACTCTTCTTGAGCATTGTAGTCATCATACATTATAACATCCAATTGTTTCTCAAGTTCTTCAATATTTTGCTCTCCATTTCCATCCCATCATCAAGGGTTGTTGATCCACCTGATTCTCAAGCTCCTCCCTCATTCTCTGTAATTTGACTAATGAAAAATGAATCACAAATTTCATTTCCATCAGTGCTTTGAAGATTAGGTTCCTCAACTGGAGATGAATTTCCATCACTCAATTCCTCTAACTCACTTGGTCCCCACTCTTCTTCGTTTTCTGAGGATGAAGATATGTGCTTCCTCATTCTCTTTTTTGTTGGATTATTCTTTATCTGTGATGCAGCCTGAGAAAACATGCCTTAAGTCAGATTTTCAGAATTTTTGTTTTTTTATAGAGCACAAAATTCTGAACAATTCAACACTGACGTTAAAAAATGAATTTTATATGAATTTTTGAAAATCCATTGCTCAAATTTGCAATATGCGGGAAATTGGCCATAAACTTTTTAGTATTGAAAAATTCATAGCTTTCACATACTCGAAGATAAAGGCCATTCCACATAGCACGTGGCGTGCGTAGCTGGACGCACGCCACGCCGGCCACGCTAGCCACATGCCAATTCACACCGCCACGACTGTTGCGATGCTATACCGGCCACGTTTCCCGTCAGTATGCAGGAAGATGTCAACTCCGACGGTCCCGTGGTGTGAATCTGGATTTTCTTGTGGCTTACCTTGGTTTGATGACTCTAACAGCAGCAGTAGTAATGATAATGAGCTGGTTTTATTGTATTCGGTGACAGCACGGGACCAGTGGATACATCCAATCAATAAAAAAGGAAGACCTATGGCAAATTCCATCATTTAATGCGCGACCTTGAGGCTGACAATGATAAATTTTGTACATATTTTAGGTTAAGTTGTGACCAGTTTAATGAAGTGTTGGTGATGGTTGATAGTGACATAAGGAAGACCAATACCACCTAACAGGGAGGCAATTAGTAGCAGAGAGCGACTAGCAATTTGTTTGAGGTAAAAAATTATCCAAATTAATTGGAAATGGAAAGTGAAAGAACAGCAAAATAAATTTTTGTTTAAATTTCAAATATTTTGCCACACGGTTTGGTCAATGGGATTAAATGAATATCCAGTTCCAGGACGGGATGAATCAGTGTGCTTGCTGAGGTGTGAAGCTCCGGAAGTAGATGGAGATATCTCATGTGACAAAGGCGAAACAGAAGTTTGAGAAAACATACTGGTAGCTGGAGATGGGGTAGTTGCAGATGAAGTGTATGATGTAGGCTCAATAGCATAATTAGAGTTCATTTCATATTCCTCTTCAAATACTGCAGATACTGTTCAATAAATCTGCTTTTATCTTGTTCTGGAACCGGCAAAGTAGTTTTCGGACAGATTGCGCTGCACTCGCAAAAAATAGGTCTATCTCGTCGGGAATACAGAGAAGCATGTGTGTTGGACCGCCGTTCCAAGTGAACTGTCTGTTTCCACGTGGTCTAGTATACGTTCTGCGCATGCTCGGACCAAAATGTGGCCGGACACGTTTGAAAAGATCGCTCGGAGAGCGAACGGTAGCCACACGGTAGCCACGGTAGCCACGCGTGCCTAGTATAGCGAGCGTTGCTGCGTGGCCGTGGCTGCTATGTGAATTGCTTCATTTGATTAGCTGGGAAGCGATGTTTTGAAAAGTAGCTAGCGTGCGTCCAGCCATGCACGCCACGTGATGTGTAGAATGGCCTTAAGAGTATAAAATTGGTAATCAAAATGTTCAGTAAGTCATGTAGAATAATATTATAGGGACTAAAAAAAATTTTTATAAAAATTCTGCATGCTTTGTGTGTAAAAGCAAACTTGAAAATAAGAAGTGCGCTTAATTTGATGGAGGAGTTTACTTTTTGTACTCATAAACAAAAGTCAGTGTTCCAATTGATGAAAATGTTCTAAATGTACATTAACTAAAGGTATTATTACAACACAATGAAAATGGAGCTTACCCAACCTAACTCAATCAAGTCTAATATAATAATAAGAATAATTTCAGTCATTTGTGAAAAATAATGTCCTCAAGGTGATGTCCATCATTTCGAATGCAGGACTCAAGTCTCTTCTCAAAATCCTCCATCACACGGACTAACATCTCTACAGGGATGGCAGCAATTTCTTGAATGATTGCATTCTTCAACTCATCCAAAGTTCGTGGTTTGTGGTTATAGACACAGCTCTTAAGGTACCCCCACAGAAAAAAGTCACACACTGATAAGTCAGGAGACCTGGGAGGCCAAGGAACATTGCCAAAACGTGAGATAATCTTTCCACGAAACATGCGTGCAAGAACTGTCATTGAATTGTTTGCAGTGTGTGATGTTGCCCCATCCTGCTGGAACCAAACACGTTTTAAGGGGATTCGTCGTCTTCGTAGTTCTGGTTTAAAGAAAGTTTCAAGCATACGAATGTATCGAGCCGAATTAACAGTAACTGTGGCCCCGTTCTCTTCGAAAAAATAAGGTCCAATAATGCCAACAGAGCCAAGAGCACACCATACTGTTACTTTTTCTGAGTGTAGAGGACGCTGATGGATAAGGTGTGGATGCTCTGGAGCCCAGTAACGCAGGTTTTGCTTATTCACAGTCCCGTTTAAATGGAAATGAGCCTCATCGCTCATCAATAAAATTGCATTTTCATTCAATCCCAAAATCACTTGCATTCTGTATGCAAAGTCTTCGCGTACAGCAAAATCAGTTGCCTTAAGTTGTTGGACAATGAGCATTTTGTAGGGATGGAATTTTAATTCTTTATGCAAAATTCGTCTAACCGATTCACGATTAATTCGTAGCTCATTAGCATGACGTCTAGCTGACCGTCCTGGGCTTCTGACTACTGCTTCCCTTACCCTTTCAACATTTTCTGGTGTTGTTACACTGCGTATCGGGCCAGGATGCTTCTTATCCAGTATGTTTCCAGTCGATCTGAAGTTTTTCACCCATCTGAGGATTGTGTTACGACTTGGAACAGCTCCATGTCGACCAACATTAAACCGCACACGAAACAATCGCTGCGTAGCTGTAATAGACTCACCACTTTTCACGAAACTGTCATAGACAAACAATCGACGTTGTAAGTCCCACTGCTCCATAGTGACTGAGTAAACAAAATGGCGTCTTATGTCGAGCAGAACTATCCCCACCACAACCACCTCCCACCGCCGCACTCTCAGTACTACACAGTTCAAAACCGTCCGTCTCCCGTGTGTCACCTTGTATAAAGAAAATAGATAAATAAACCCATCTGGGGACGACCCAACAGAGAGTACCCGGGTACAGTGGGTATGTTGGCCCTATTCTTCAGGATACTACTTGGCGGCATTAACCTGACGGGCGAAACCCTGAGTTGATTGCCTGTCAAGGCACTCATCAGGCCCTGCTGGGTGAGCTTCACCAGTTGCGGTTTCACCACAACTATACAGGAAAGAGATAAAAGTAAGTTTTCTGTTGTGAATCTCTATTTTGGGTTCATTGTGTCCAACTGAATGATCCAGTACACTAGTAGAGAAGCTTTTATCTGGAGTTAGTTTCAGGAACTGGAAGATCTGTATTAACGTCAGGTTGAACTGATGCATCATCTGGTTCACTTGTAGTTGACATGAATAGTTTTCTCTTGCTCAATTACAGGTGTTTCAATTCCAGTATGATTTTTGTCTATTACAGTTGTCAAATTTTCCCAAAAATTGAATAGTGATGTATCCTCTGTTGGTCCACTCCAATTCTCCTCCTTTTTGAAAGACGAAGGCTTTTCTGTCTCAATGTGCTGTTCAATAACTGAAAGTGCAATTTCTGTATTTCTTAAATCTGCCTCATTGATTCGAGTTTTTTTGTGTCAAGGGATTTTGTGTTATAGTTTCAAAATAAGAGAAATCTTCAATTCTCCAGGGTACAAACCCGTACTTTTTGAATCCATTGCTTACCATGGACACAGTAATTTTTTCATCCAATACATGTTTTGAGAGAGGAGAAAAATGTTCTTTCTTGATGGTGGGGTTTTCGATATTCCTCACTCTCCAGTCATGAGTTCGTTTTTTCCATGCTTCTTTCAATCCACGGAATACTGCAACATCCATTGGCTGCAAGTGAGTAGTATTTGGAGGCAGAGCAATTAGAATCATCCCATTTTGCTCGCAGAATTCATGCAACTGGAGGGTCAATTTGGAAGTATGTCCATCCACAAATAATATCACTGGTAGAGTTATTTGTTTTCTGATGAGCCAAGGATGGAAGATATGAAGATGTGATGTATTCACAATGTGATTAATGTATTTGATGTATTTTGTGATGTATTTAATGTGATGTGATTGCTCTTGTCATCCAGCCACTCTCTGTTTTCCCCAAACCCCAACCAGAAAGAACACATTTCAACAAAAGCATTTGGAACACGTTCATATTTGAACACCACCAAGGGAGGAGCCAGCAAACCAGATGCACTCACACAAACTTCGTCAATTGTAGGGGCATTGAAACGTCTTGGGTGTTGTTTGGCAGGTGTCTTATCAGATCTGATGTCAATTTTGTGGTAATCAGATGGCATGCGGTCTAGTGCAGTCTTGAATGATGCATTGTGTTGATGGAAAAATATTTGGAGATGTTCAACAATTGGCCTTTTTACTGAAGTGTTGTGTGCACAATGCTGATTGACTTGTTTTTCTGAATCGCCCATATAATAAATTTGCAAAAATTTGTAGTCACTATCTGTCGTTGGCAATAGGGAACCAGTTCGGTGATAAATTTGTCCCTGAATTTTGAAAGTAGGCATAAATCGATCCTGAACAATTTTTGTTGTCCCAAATTTTGTCATTTGAAAGCAATTGTTGTATTGCTGGATATTAAAAAAAAATTTTGGAGTCTGCCCCATTCCCGGAAACTATTGAATGAAGTGGTTCTGATGATGGAGTCAATCGTAACAATTTGACTTGACCACTGGTGCAACACAATCTGGGTGCTTCATTTTTATACTTGAGCCTATTGGTATCAAAACATGCAATCTCCACTTTACCTAATTTTTCAGGAAGCACCCGAAAAATTTTGTTTGAAACATTTTCCCTTTTGTTTTGTTGTTTTTAGACCTTTTGCATTTAACTGGTGTAACCTTTATGAATTTCAATATTATAGAGTCCTGGAAAGTGTGCTCCTTGCAACTATAGAATAGAGAATGAAAATCCATGACATTCTTCATTGTTAATGAAGAACAATTGAATGCTCCTTTTTGATGATTTTTGCAACTTGGATAAGTGGGTGGCCCATTTGGAGAAAACCTGTGAATGAAATTGTGATTCAGTAGTACTTACTTTTGTATCCTACTATTCTACTAAGTGAGTTTTTCAGGGGCAGCATTTGTAAAAGCATATTCTTACAGTATTCCTTTGAAAAGAATCATCTAATTAACTTAAATATTATTGATATATGAGTATTTACCTCAGCTTTTTTGCAATGTTGCATTTCCATTTTTCTGGCTGTCGAATTCTTTTCCTTGATTTTGATGGACTCTTTGGAGTCGTTTCTGAAGTTACACTTAACTCAACTGTACTCATTTTTGAATTGAAATAATTCTAATAGGAATAATAATTCATATTATTCATAACTGATAACTGAGTTAATAATATTATTGAGTCACTATTACAATACAAGAAGCAGGCTTACGGATACTAACAAACAAGCAACTTTATAGGTTAGGAATGTGTTCAACAAAACATGGTCACATGACCTCAACCAGCGTTGCTCATTGGCTAACTGGATATTGCTGGTTATGTTCCCAACACAGCAATGGAGAATGCTGACTCTGATACCAACCTTAAACTTTACAGTGTAAAACAACATGTAAAATGTAAGTTTTGATGCCAAATGACTATGAAAACTGATGGAAAATTATATGAAGAATCATATGCCATATAGATCTCATTTTCGATAAAAAGTGGAGATTGCATGTTTTGATACCAATAGGCTCACTTATATGCCCCACAGTACTGACACACAATTTTCATTGTGCCAATAGCAACAATTGACAGTGAACTGTACTCGATTGCCGAGTTATAGTTGAATGCAGCTCACTGGGAATTTAATGATATATCTCCTTGCTGCTGATTTTCCCATGCATATTCTAAATTTGCAGCATTTCGAGTTCTATGACTGAATATTGGACATTGTTCATACCGTGGCATTATTAAGAATTAAAATGTTGTGGATCAGTAGAAAGAAAATTGAAAAACAGATCAATTAATAATAAGTTTGAATAAGTAACTGAATATATGTGGCTAATAACTAAAATATGTGATAACTGTAACTGAATAATTTACTAAAAATCAATTAATTCTAAACACCGAAGACAGTTCATTATTTGAAACAAAGCAATGTCTTTAGAGCATGTATGTCATTAACCTGATGCCGCACTACTGGATGGTTATACACAGAACAGTCATTTTGTTTTTAGTCGGGGCGTTTAGAATAAAATACATGGGCGATTATGGAGCAGCACACACTTTTGTCTACTATCTACCGACGGCTGTAGTATGATGGAGTGGTTATAACAGCTGAATTTTATTTCTGTGTGTGGCCAGATCACAAATCTTCTCCCATAAGGATAACATGTAAACTTTAAAGGACGGTAGGAATGAGTCCAGAAGTCCCAATCTGATGATATTCTGAACTTTACAAGCAAGAAGCTTGACTGCATGGCTACTGATTTGAGAATAATTCCCAATTCTAAAGGGCTACTTTCAGGTTCTATAAATAAAAATAACTGATTTTCTGTCTCATCAAAATTTTGGTCTGCCATCTTGGAACCGCCATTTTGAATCCAACTTAATTTTTTTTTAATTGGAAGGTTATAACATGATAGGCCTACATGATTACGTTACAGAATTTCAAGAGAAAATGAATGGTGAAAACCACTCATCAATATCTCAAAAAGTTCAAAAGTTATTCTCATCCAAAGATACTGATAAATCATCAATGAAATAAAAAGGGGGCCAAAAAGTAAAATGTGGAACATTATATATCATACATATGCATATGCACTCATAGGCCAAGGTTAATTTATGATTTTACACTTAATATGTTGAATACTAACTAATAGACTCAAGTAAGTTCTGGAGCCACTGGACACCCTCTTCTCCAGCAGCATAAACTTTCAGCCCTCCATGATATGAGTGTTGTGGACACTCAGATATCAGGTGATTCATTGATTGAATTTGACCACGTTGGTACAGAGTGTCAGAGGTATCCCCATGTTGTCGCTAGCTCAGCACACCCCACCTGCATCCTGAACCAGTCCACACCACTCTCTACGTCTCAGCTGGGTGCCAGGGACAATGTCATTAGGGTCATCCACAAGACCTCTGTTCCCAACCTCTCCCTGTAACCATCTGAGTCTCCATAACTCCTTTGCACTTATTATTTCTTCCTGCTCATCAAGTCTCAAGTATATTCTTGACTTGAGGCGCCTTGGACCTCTATAAAAATCAATGACATAAGGATAACATGTAAACTTTAAAGGACAGTAGGAACGAGTCCAGAAGTCCCAATCTGATGATATTCTGAACTTTATAGGCAAGAAGCTTGACTGCATGCCTACTGATTTGAGATTAATTCCCAATTCTAAAGGATTACTTCAGTTTCTTTGAAATTCAGTATAATCATCCATCTATACTATAATAGAGGAAAGAACTCTTTTTCATCATTGTTTACTGTGAGATAAACATTCTTGACTCCTTTAGGAGTAAAACATTCTTTCCTTTAGAATTCAGGAAAGACGCGGTTAACATTCTTGACTCCTTCAGGAGCTAAAACATTCTTTCCTTTAGAATTCAGGAAAGACGCGGTTTCGTCACCATTGAACACTATTTTGCAATCCAATAGTACTTCAAATAAAGAGAGTTCTTTGCAGCGCGTTTTATTTTTCTGGAACCAGCTCCTAATATATTCTTTCTTTATTGATGCTCTGCTTGAAATTAGGTTCTCAGCAACCCAATTTGTAATCGATGGGTGATGATCAAAAATAAAATGTAGAACATTATGAAAATCAATGACAATCTGATGATATTCTGAACTTTATAAGCAAGAAGCTTGACTGCATGCCTACAGAATTGAGAATAATTGTCAATTCTAAAGGGTTACTTCAGTTTATTTGTAATTCAATATTTATCATCTACCTTTATTATAATAGAGGAGAAGACTCTTTTCCATTATTGTACACTGTGAGATGAGCATTTTTGACTTCTCTAGGAGCTAAAACATTCGTTCCTTTAGGATTCAGGAAAAACACGGTTTTGTTACCATTAAACACTATTTTGGGATCCAATAGTACTTAAAATAGAAGGATTTCTTTGAGGCACGTTTTATTTTTCTGGAACCAGCTCCTAATATTTTCTTTCTTTATCGATGCTCTGCTCGAGGTCAGGTTTTCAGGAACCCAATTTGTAATCAATGGGTGGTGATCAAAAATAAAATGTAGAACATTATGAAAATCAATGACAAACTGAATATATTCTGAGCTTTATAAGCAAGAAGCTTGACTGCATTCCTACAGAATTGAGAATAATTCCCAATTCTAAAGGGTTACTTCAGTTTCTTTGAAATTCAATATCTATCATCTATCTATGCTAACTTATTAAGTTAGTTATAACTAACGTTATTATAGAGGAAAGAATTGGCTTATACATTTTATGGGTTATGAAAATCATGTTTCATGCATCATCACGTCTAAACGTGAATTTTTATTCACTTGAAATTCTGCATATAGATTCTTTATTAACCCTTTGGGTGCCACAGTGGAAAAAAAATCTTTTTTTGAAAAATGCCTCGCCCAAAAACCGGTCTCATGTTAAATAGTGCCAGGGCTAAAATGACTGTTTTGCTTGATTTTCTTAAAAAAATCATAGTTTGAGTTCTATACAAGATATGTTAATGAATTTGATCTCAAAAAGCTTGTTTTAAATGCAGATAGGCCTACAAGACTTAATGTGCAAAAATGTTTTATATTTGGATGGAAAATTTTTTTAAACTAAAAGTACATAATTTTTTCCATGAAGATTAGAAAAGCTACATGAAATTCATTTTACATGTTGAGCAAGAAATATTTTTACTGTGGGAAGTATGCTTATTATATTCTAAAAATGTTTCTTATGATATATGCAAATTTTGAAAGTTATTGGTTGAAAATCAAGCAGGATAAAATTTTTTTCTCTTGACATAGATTTTTCAAAATTTAACTTTTTGGTGGATTCTAATACCAAGCATAATCATTAATTTTTACATGCTCAGTATTCATAAATTATATCAAAATTCTACTCACCAGTCTGGAGAATGGAGTCTTTGAGCTGTATTGTTTATAGGTAATACTCAATTATTCACTCTATTTACACTTTTAACTATTTACACTTTGTCTTATTTACATTTGTGCTTTGGGAAGCAAGGTCCATGGCATCCTTCCTTGCACACTACACAAACAGTTCGTCACCTTTTCCTTGACTGTTTGAAGTTTGGGCCCTTTTGTGTACATACAAAACAAGTCTTTTCTTTTCTGCCCGGAAGTTTCTCTAACCCTGCCTTATTCCCAACAGCCTGAAGCTCTAGACCCCCAAGTCCCTCACGATGACTTATCCATTCTTCAGTTATAGCCTGTATTATTTCAACAACAAAATTATATCTTGACATTATTTGTTTTTTGTTATGATTCCTACAGTTTTCTTTGTAAATTATGTAGGAATTTGTCACCATTCTAGAAAAAAGGTTGAACACCACCTTCTTCCAATACTTTACAGTCCTCCGCTCATCAAGATATGAGTACAGCATCATGTCAAAAGAGTCAATACCACCCATATGTTTATTATAATCTAATATAATGGATGGTTTTTTCTCTTGTGTTACCCTACCATGACGTCGTTTTACAGACTCCATATCTTTCACTTCTGTTTTACTAGACAATAATACAACAGGTTTCTTCTGTGACTTCTTCTCCCTATAAGCAAATGCCACTACTTTTCCCTGTTTGAAGTACTTTCTTTGGCCCACTTGAAGATTTTGTTTCACTCCATCAGGTAATCCCTTCTTGTTTTTTCTAACAGTACCAGTGAAAAACGTTTTCAGTTCATACAATTTTTTCACTAGAGGTACACTTGTAAAAAAATTGTCTGTGAAGACATGAAATCCTTTGTTGAAATAATTGCATGCATGTAACAGAGCTGTAACAACTGCATATCCCAAGCCATACTTCTTAGTTTCTTCAGAGGTCCCTTTTTTCCCTTGTAGCACTTCATGGACATGCAGTAATTGGATACCGAGTCGCACAATACCCACAGCTTGATTCCCCATGATGAAACATTGCAAACTAAGGTCTTTTCAGCAGCATCTTTCTTTTCTTGACTAGTAGTAGCTTTACTTTGCATTGGTCGGTTTAATTATAGTTGCTAATTTTACAAAATATTGAGAAATTAATTGTAACAACTCATTATTGTCTTGCCGACCTTCAACTCTATGAAAAGGTCCACCATTACATGAACTATCATCAGTGTCATCGGACAACTAATTCGCTCCAACGTAGTAAGCTCCTGCATAACCTGGTGATAGGCTTTGGGTCAGGCTGCTACTTCAGGGGTGGAACAATTGGAATGGCCACTTTCTTGCATCGCGACGGCGTCTGTCGCCGAATGGCCGTTTCGGACTGGGGGCTATAATACGTGATATCATTTTGGCTTTGGTAGACCTCCTCAACTTGCGGATTTAAACTAAACCAACCTAACTCATACCTCCTGCATAACCTGGTGATTCACTGTATTTTAGAAGTCTATGTTGTGGCAGGTCCATGTTCCTTTTGTTTCTTGTATTATAATGTGTGTGCAGCCCGGATCTTAGAGTTGGATCTCGTTGATAGTGCTGCTGTTATTGATTCCAAGATGTACAGTGATACTACACTAAGCATGTTGCAATTGATAGACAGGGTCTGACAGTGCTCCAGCATACTCTTTCTTAATATTGTTCATAGAGATCTCTTTTGTATGCGCAGTAGTCAGTCTTGATTGGCAGCGGATGCAGATCCCCAAGCAATAAAGCATTGAATTGAAAATCATTATAAGGTTTGTAATACTATTTTATAGAATGCTTCTGGTGCACATCTAATACTAAATGTCATTAGTTAGAATCTGTACCTCCCACAAAGGTGTAGTGAATGTACATAAAATATAAGTTCTGCTTATCTAAAGGAACCATCTAAATTCCAACATTAGCATCTAATATACTAAAATACTTGGCATTAACAATTGTAGTAGAAAATACATAAATTGCAGGCATTTCATAATGTGACCTTTTCTTGTTTTAATTTAAATATTTCGGATCCAAACAAATTCGTAAATCTTTATTAGGTTTCTTTGACAATTGCACATACCCAATCTGCAGGCTCATCAACCTTTTCAATCACTTCTACGGACTCCAATCTAATTTTTACTCTTTCCCTTTGAGCAAAAGGGATTTTGCTAAAATAGCCCTAGAATTTATCCTTTATGCATATGATATATTTGTGAGGAATACAACCTATAGAGTACCATCAAACAGATCTTTGTATTTTTTCCAAAAATGTACTGGCAACTTAGTTTCCATGTCACCTTTAGATTCAATTTTTCTATTAGCAGATAATTGTATAGATTGTGAAAGAGTTAGTCAAGAACATTTTATTTTAGCATATAATATTAAATGATATTTAAAACGGGACGTTCGATTGTTTATCCTGCCAAAGCGGGGCATAATAGCGTCCGGGTAAATCTGAGGACAGCGGGACATTAACCTAAAAATCGGGACGAATGGTCACCTTATATCAGCTACAAGGGTCATTTTAATAAGATTCATTTTAGAACAAGAACTCAAAGGAGACGCACCCTTAGTTTTGCATACCTTAGCTAAATGTCCACTTTTTCTACAATTGTTGCATTCGTAATATTTAAACCGGCAATTTCCAGAGTGGTTACCGTCCTTGCCACAACAGTAGCATTTGTAATATTTAAACCTGAAATTTCCAGAGTGGTTACCTTCCTTGCCACAACAGTAGCATTTGTAATATTTAAACCTGCAATTTCCAGAGTGGTTACCGTCCTTGCCACAACAGTAACAGGAACCCTGCTGTCCACGTCCTTCACTCTCCACTGGCCTCCAACTCTAACTGCTACCTACTCTTCCATGGCGCTAAAGCTGTGCAATCTTCTCATCCCTCTGTAGGCCTACTGGAACTGGTGACATTGTAGCTGCCTCCTTGTCTCTCAACTCCATATTCAAATTCAAAGCAATTTCATTCAACCGCTGCATCATAGGTTAATAGGTTACTCTTCTTAATAGTATCACTCCGCACTTACTAACCGATCTCGTAAACAATCTGACCAGTTATCTTCAAGTTCACAGTTTATCGAGAGTTCTTTTTAGTTTACAATATAATCAGCTATCGATTCATGTTCCAGATCATTACTCATACTAAACTTGTACCTCTCTGCAATGAATGAAGGTTTTTGATTCAAATGCATTCCTACTAACCTAACAATATCCTCAAATGTCTTTGAAATGTGTTGAAAGTTTTTACTTCTGGTGAATGAATAATTCAACTTGAATATTATTTTACTTTTATTCAAATAAACAATACAAAATGCACTACTAGTTATACACCCAGAGACCTAGACAGAATGAGCGCCCAAAAGTAACCAGTGCCATACAAATCATTAGGTGCTTGATTTCATTGTCAATCAACACACCCCCTCAATGAAATGACCAATAAAATTATTCTTATTGTAATTATAATAATAATTCTTTTGTAAATATATCGGCGATCTGATCATTGGTTTTCAAAGATTTAATTTGAATGTTGCCGTCGGAAACGTTCTCTCTTATAAAATTATATCTTATGTCTATAAGCTTCATTCTTTTATGATGCTCCGGATTGTGAGCTATTTTTATAGCTGACTGATAAGTCTTCATACAACAAAATACAACTTTTCTTATCAATTATACAAAAATCTGTTAATACACCTCTTATCCTCGCTTGCAGCTTGGCTTAAAGCAACATTATTCTGCTTCTGTGCTTGACAATGATACGCTCTGTTGCTTCTTGGTACACCAAGAAATTTTGTTACCAAATACTTTGAAGTAATAACCTGAGGTTGATATAGGTGTGTATTGTTTATGTGGGAGTACTGTGGTCATCTCCTTTCCGTTGTTAGTAGCTCCTCCATTGTTCATGTCTGTGTCGTCAATCAATACTCCACCATCAATTGCTTGAAGATTGGAGATCATTGCTGTTTTTTTTGTACAGTCTTTCACACTCTCACGCCAACAAACTTCTACTTATATGAAATATATAAATGTTTAATTAAAGATAATCATTTATACAGACTATTCCTACCAATATTAGACCTACATTAAAACTTGTCTACACTTAATTATTTCCGAATTTGATAACTCCTACTGAAAAAGAGTATTCACCTGCCAAGGCTGTTCAATGCATCACCAATGAAAGTTCGTGAATAATCAATAGAAAAATGTTTTTGAATATTTAATCTTCCATAATCTACATAATCTATACTATCTTTAATAAAGCGAATACTAGAATAAAATAAATACTAAAATAAATACTATAATAAAGGAAAGATCTGGCTTATACACGTACAGGATAAGAGAATTATGTTTGTCGCATCATCACGTCTGAACTACTAGACTGATTAACTTAAAATTTTGCATATAGATTATGCATTAACCGAGGATGGTTATAGGCCTATTCTCAATTCTTCAAGATTTCATTCAGTTAAGAATTTAGTTTGTCAAGTTTTCAATTTGTCATGCTTCCAGTTGTTGTATGGTAACAGCTGAACATTTCTTTTAAAAAGGAAATTAGAAGGTAGGTATGATTGGGGATCCTATTCGAATAAAGTTAACTGATTTTCTGTCGCATCAAAATTTTCGTCCGCCATCTTAGAACCGCCATTTTGAATCAAACTTTATTTTTTTAAATTGGACATGATTTCAATGCAGAATTTCAAGAGAAAATGAATGGTGAAAACCGCACATCGATATCTCAAACCGTTCAAAAGTTATTCTCATTCAAAGATACTGATAAAAATTGATCATCCATGAAATTCCAAAAAAAAAAACGATTTTTATATTCAACCACCTTTCTCAACTTCATTGTCCTCAAATCAAGATTTTTAAATATTTGTTTAGATTTATGAGATAATGTTCTATGAGACTCACCCATTAGATGAACTTATTTTTAGTAATTTTCTAGTGGAGAGGCACGCATAAGGACACCTCAAAATTTCAAACACTGATAACGTTTGACTCAATGATCGGATCTTCTCGTACTATACAGCTCATTCTTCTCGGCTCTTCCAGGCGGCTCGAACTCACGTACTATCATAAGTCAAATCAGGTCGAAAAATGTTGAATTTATTCTAGATTGTACTTGAACCTATATTTTTATACACAAAAAGATGGCTAATTTCTATACTCAAATCTGCTTATTTCTGAAACCCATAATGATAAAACATTGTACTTGGTCTTAAATTGTAGATAAGAACAGAATATTCTTATTCATTTTACGTGAATTCTTGAAAAAATATATTTGGAAAGTTCAATTTACTCATTTCAAAAAATCAAGATATTTTTCTCATTTTTGGTAGTATTTCTTTATAGAAAAATGAATAATGGATTCGAGGGAACTGAGCATGAAATCCTCTAAAATTTGTCACCAATCGCAAGTTCGCATCATGTATATGTCTCAATTTAGAGGTGGTTGATTATTGTAGAATCATGGAAAAATAAGATTAGCAATTTGTTCATTTAGCAGTAACTTTTCATTTGTAAACGTATGAATAGAATCGTTTATTGGAAAGAGTAGGAAATTCTCTACAACCTTGTCTCGATTTATAATTTTTCATATCGAGTATTCCACGAGGAGGAATAATTTAACAATAACTTTGCATAATCGAAAGATCCTAATTGACCAATATTTCCCTAATATGAGCCCAGTCAATGAATACAAAAGAAAAAAAAACAGGATTTTGCGCAACTAGTAAGTGGAAAGCTGAATTTTCGCTGGATTTTAGTATTCATAGTACTTAGCCAGGAAATACAAAATACTTATCTCCTCCCCGCTTGCTTCCCCCTGGAGAATTTAGCATGTACGGAATTAATTCCCCAAAAGGCTCTTTTTCACTACCTTGTGACTGGACTATTAGCATGTTCTTAAAACCAACCAGATAAGAAATTTCTTTTATCTTTTTTTCCTCTTTCTGATATAATTCCTTCAAAGGATTCACAAAATAGTTATGTAAAAAACTTTCATATTCTGTGATGATATTCTTCTTGAATAGATATTTTAGTATTACAAATAACACTATAATATACAATGCAATTTGTTGTTTCATGGGTCTTGATCGAATATTATCTTTAAGCATTAAAGCCAGAGTTATGATTCGCAATCTTCCACTTTCATTTTTAAATATTGTTATTTCCCCTTTATTTCCATTTTCTTCTCTGCCACTCTCTGTTTCCACCAATTCATTTTCTATTTGTTGTTTGTGATTGTTTTTGTAGTCTGTTTGTTGAGTTACTGGCCTCAAATAATTGCCTCTCAGCCCACCCGTTTTCTCCAGCAAGCACACCTCCTCTATCACAATTGCCTTGTTGATGGCTTTGCACATGTCGTAAACAGTGATGGCAGCCACAGTCGCAGCCGTGATTGCCTCCATCTCAACTCCAGTTTTTCCCTCGCATTTTGCCGTCGAAACGATCTCAACGCGCTCCAAATCAGAAGTAAGTTCTGCTTCGACATTCACTTGCGAGAGGAAGATGTTGTGACAGAGCGGAATCAATTCCGACGTCTTTTTTGCACCCATTATTCCGGCCAATTTTGCTACAGACAGGACATCGCCCTTTTTCATATCATTTTGTCGAATCAAATCGCCCACTTCTTTTCCAACCACAACTGTTGCCTTGGCTTTTGCTGTTCGTTTTGTGTGTTTTTTATCTCCCACATCAACCATGTACACTTTGCCGTCTTTGTCCAGGTGGGTGAAACTCGAAAAATGTCTCACCTGTTGGATAGGTTTCGGAGCTTTCATCAACCCCCAATAAATGTTTCCCTTCTTCAGGTTAGATCCTCCAAAGGATCTCCCATTCAACACCTCGCTTTCTAATTCCTCTGATAGATATCGGCCTTCATACAAAGATGTAACAGCTATTGGCATCAATTTTACTTCGTCTCCTACAACGTAATTCCTTCTGTTGTTTTCCGGGCCATTGAAGAAATGTTTCCAAACGGGTTTGTTCATACTTGCATTTCTAACAATCCTTGGTGGCAGTTTTTCTACTTCGGTAGTTTCCTTTAAATATTCTGCAATAAAGAATAGAAACACATGTTTTCATGATTCAATAATAAATGTTCATAATAATTGAGATTGGATATTCGGATAGTTCATTACATTTCTTCGAAGGCTGGAGGGCTACAAACGATTTAGAAACAGCGCAAAGCTAGAAAATATAAGGTTGAATTTATCTGCTTTATCTAATGACAGACAAGAAAAGCAAACCATTCTTATTCGGGTGCTGACTGCTGACTTCATAACATGAATCTTACTATAACAAATTTCTACTTCAACTGCAAGTGAGACTATGTTATGGTATTTAAGGTATAAAAAGTATGTGCCTTACATGCTACCAATAAAAATGAATCACTGTATAAACCATAATTTGTACTCCCTTCAAGTGTTTCTCCATTATAAAACAATACATTCAACTTATTGCTTTGAAAGTATCGAGATGCTTGAACAGTGTGTTAAGAGAACTTTTGGTTTGTATAACTCATTTTCAAGACAGAGATGATTTATGTAAAACATAGAGTATTTGAGAAAAGAAAAGAAATATAATAGAAAAGAAGAAACAGTGAAATGCATACAATATTCATAATTTTATTATGTATTATTATTAGTTTAAGCACAGATTGATTGAGTTTTTTTATGCATTGTTTTTTTAAATAAATTTTATCATTATAGTAGTGCTATAAGAAAAAAGAACCAAGAATCATTTAATATAAAAGTGTCATTTTAATAACAATTAAACATGTTCCATTTCACCCCTGTACAAAATGTTTGTAATAAACTTCTAAGAATATAAAATAACTTATTGATGTCAACATCTATGTATAGAAAATAAATGCTATAAAAATATTTTGTTATATTAACAATAATCATGTATCTCATACAATTATTTCTTATTAAAATTTTGTTCGAATTAAAATGTTATTATTATCTATGGATTTATTTTGTAATTCAGCCATATATTAGTCCGTAGTTTTTTATTGAAAACTTTCAATAGAAAAGTGCTCAAAAGATTGAAAGAGTTCCATAACAGTTCAGCGAGATGATATTTTTCAAGTTTTATCCACCAATAAGGATCATTGGACGGTTTGGCATTTGAGAAAGATTCATCATACCTGCAAACAATCAATTTTTAATTAGGCTAATTTGGACTGATAAGTATTATTTTTTAAACTTTTTCAATAATGTATCCTCTTTATTTTGAAAATCACTTTTGATCTATTGTATTTAACTCATAGGCCTGAGAATTTTTTTATCATAAAAGAGAACAACTGATCTATGAAGGTTGTAACATTGATTTATATGATAAGATTTTTAGTGTTAAAATTTTATTGATTATATTAAGCTACATGATTTTGATTCTTTTAATGTGTCTATAGAATATACCCAATGATATAAATATATGCTCAAAAAGACAGGTTTTTTAAATAAATTTGTATTTATTTGTGTTATTTCGCCTTGTTTGAAAAAGCTCATTTGAATAATGACACATACAAGAAAATTAATATAACTCAAGAGGTCAACTCCATTCTCTATACCTCTTAAATTTCAGAAATTTTTAAAAATTTAA
The DNA here is from genome assembly GCF_014356525.2 of Nilaparvata lugens. Taxonomy (NCBI): domain Eukaryota; kingdom Metazoa; phylum Arthropoda; class Insecta; order Hemiptera; family Delphacidae; genus Nilaparvata; species Nilaparvata lugens. The sequence continues at coordinate 53,336,451 of NC_052510.1, read as the reverse complement.
CCTAATACTCTTTTCTAAACTCGTACATTCCAAAGCATTGCATTGGAATTGGCCACAGCTTAGCCATCAGTCTTGAGAGCTTTTGACAGCAATTCTGTCAAAAACATTATGTATTACTCCATACAATATTAATTTTCACTCATTTTATATTTTCGATCCTATTGTGGTAATTGACCGAGCGAAGTGAGGTCTAAAATTCAAGTCGACGGTTTTGCATTTCTCTTTATTTATGTACCGCATTTACGGCGAAACGCAGCAATAGATTTTCATGAAATTTGAAAAGTATGTTCCTTTTTTAATTTTGCGTCGACGTATATACAAGGTTTTTTGGAAATTTTGCATTTCAAGGATAATATAAAAGGAAAAGGAGCCTCCTTCATAAGCCAATATTAGAGTAAAAAGCAGACTATAGAAATTATTCATCATAAATCAGCTGTCGAGTGGATTATACATTGAATGCATTTACATTGAGATATTGAATTGCATGCGTCATATTCAATATCTCAATGTAACTTATTGAAAACACAGCTGTTGTGTGGACTATTAATTGCATACAGTGAGGCATACAATTGATAACTTGAAGTAGCATAGTATTTTCTCCCGACTTTTCACTGCTTTCAACTCGGTAAGCTTTTGATGATAGCAGCATAGCTGTTAACATCAAATTATTAGCATTGTCGATACAACAACCCAAACAGCCATTAGTCGTTTATACACCGATATCTCGCCGACACGACAGGACAGGACAGAATTTACTCTGAATGACATTATTAGATGAAACTGTGGTTTATAACTGCGCGAGGTCTACTGTTCACAGAACTACTAGTATTTTTAAAATACTACAAATAAATCCTCCACATTCAGAATCGCTATCCTTTTCTTGCAGCACAAACCGCAAATATCCAAATTGAACCAATATAACGGTCCCTGTGGCTATTAGTTTTTCAATTAATATAAAGACTGAGATAAAACTTTGGAAATCTGTAAGGTGAACCTGAACTCGTTAAGATCACACTGGGCTTCAAGAATATCAGAAAAGTGAAGTTAGACACTACCTCCGTAAACAAAGCCGTAGTGCATTCGTGTGACGTCAGCACAGGTAGGGCTCCTACTCCTACGCCAAAAAAATTCAGCTGATCTATATAAGCTAGTGTTTTCATTGGTGTAGGAGCCCTACCTTTGCTGACGTCACCAGAATGCACTATGGCTTTGTTTACGGAGGTAGTGAGTTGACCAGGTCTCATTTTGGAATGTATTGATTTGATTAGGAAAGTATTGATAAAACCCCTTTATAAATTCTACAATATTGAATGGAACTTGACAAACACATGATCACATCATATGTTTGTCAAGTTATATTCAATCTACCAGAATTTAAAAGGACGGCAAAAAATCGTACGACCAAAAATTGATGGTGTGTAACAATAGCCTTTTGACGTCATGTTCATCGTTTTAATGATACGATTAGCTACTGTCCACCGCTCGTAACTTGGCTTCTGAGGTCTGAGGCGTAGGGGGAAATGAATTTTACTTATAGATAGCTGGTTAAATTACAAATTTGGTGGGATGGAAATTGTTCAATTACATTTGGCGAAGTCAAATAGACCACAGCGTTTGTTTACTCGCTACCTGGCTCTCCAGTGCCATAATAATAATTATGTCACGCCTAAGACTAGATCGACTGCATTCCTTCCAGAGGCCAAGTTACGAGCGGTGGACAGTACATGATGGAGGTTGCTATTTGAAATTGATGAGTTGAGTTCCTAAAGAAGAGGTGAGCTAAAATTTTTATAAGGACCGATAAAAATGTCTGAAAGCTGCTATCTTGAACAATTAGTAAGTTACAAACAGATTTCCATACTTTAGCCTCATTGTTTGATTGTTGAAGTATTGTTCAATTACCTGCATGTTGCTTCTTTTTCCGTTTGACAGCCGCTCCTATCAGTGCTAATAGATCATCCTCACTGCAACCACTTCTCAGTGCATCTCTGTAAAAAAAATCATCACTTTAAACCTTTTGAAAAACAATAATAAATTCGATAATAATATAATAAACAATGATCTTATCCCAATATAAGATTGAAAATTAATGGAGATTCATTCCAGGAACTCGCATACTCTTCACTCAATCAACATTTTTCAAGAATAAAAAAATCTACTGGATTGTTGTGACGTTTTCATGTTATCCATTTACTTTTTGGATAACTCCGCCTGTTTAATCAACTTCAATACTTGATTCTATAGTAAGGCCCACGTTATAATGGCAGTGGAGAAAGATAGGAGAAAAACGTTGTTGTGTCTTGTCAATGTCTTCTGTGTGCCCTCATCTTGATGTCCAATGTGGAAGGGAGGATCTCTTTGACATCAGCAAATGACAAAGCCCAATCGGTTGCAAATTTTTGGAAACATATTGTAATTTAATGATGTTTATTTATATTTTTTATTATTATTGTTGTTTTTTCACATGGGATCTGTGTATGTAATGATTGCTTGTTTGGACACGGAAAGTAAGTCGATGCCTTCTATAGACGGTAGCTGATACAGGTTTATTGATGTAATATTAACTGTTCATTCTCGTTTAAAATAATCAATTATATTATTTTAAGCAAGGAATGATATTTTTCAATAATTTTATGATGAATTTTCATAATTGAGATAACATATTTTTTATTTATTATTAATTCTACATTGTTAAAAAACGATCTGGCAACAGAGCAAAGCGAGAAAGAGATAGTGCTATCCGCTTTGTTGAATGATAGACAAGGATAGCAGTACCATTGCTAATCAAACACTGCCATTATAAAGTGGACATCACTAAAGGTTTCTAATCAGACTATCATATTATGAGGACAGTTTGAAAAGTTTCTGACCTAACCACGGAGATGACGACTCTCGTGAATAAGATCTAATACATCTTATATTTGTCATATTTTATTAGATTAAATCGTTTTATCATTTTATTTTATCATCAGATGTATCTTATGTTAGTCATATTTTATTAGTTACTCATTAAAATGTCAGCAATCTTTAAAAAATAGTATTTTTGGTTCAGTCGTTTGTGTGTTTTATCTTATTTTGTGTATCTTGTGTTGATTGAATAAAATTGAATTGAATTGAAAAGTTGATGGCAGGTGTTGGGTGCAGTCTGATAACATAAAGGTGCGTACAGATATACGCGCCGCGAACATGAGCAATAATTCACTTTTTATCAGCTGATTATATCTGTATTTTTACAGAAACGGTAAGATACAGATATAAAAAGCTTGGCATCAGCTGATAAAAAGTGAATTGCTCATGTTCGAGGCGCGTATATCTGTACGCACCTTTAAGACCAAAACTCGTCAATCCTCAGTCAACTGATTTTTCAATTCTGAATGGTCTGTAATAATTCTAAATACTATCTGCATGGATAAATTTGAGCTAAAACTCAGATTATTTGCACACAGACTGCGCCAACATAGTTGCAAGTTTTGGTCTGACGTGATCACATGCAGCTGACGACTAAATTTCTCAAAACGACTGGAGAAAAAAAGACTATTTTTTCAAATTGGATGAAATTCCAGTAAATAATCAATAAAATATGACCAAAATGATATAACAGATCTTGATCACGAGAGTTATAATCTTCAATAAATAAATATTCATGGTAAGGTTGAAAACTTTTCATTTTGCCTATAGTGAGGTCCACGTTAAAATGGCAGTGTTTGATTGGCAATAGTATTGCTACCCTTGTCTATCATTCGACAAAGCGGAAGCGCTATCTCTTTCTCGCTTTGCTCTGTTGCTAGATCGTCTTTCAACAATGTAGAATTAATAATTAATTAACAAAATATTTCATCTTAATTATGAAAATTTTTTATGAAATTATTGAAAAATATAATTTATTGCTCAATAAAAACCGAGTGATCCAAAAAGGACTTTAAAACTTTGAAAATTCATATAAATCTTATTACTTATTAAACAAGGTACAGAGCTGGGTTTGGTGTTGTTTTAAAGGAAAACACTTCAAGTTTTTTTACTTTAAACTAAAGATGTTCTATGTAACTTCCGTTGGTTATCCTGCAGACATCCCATCGAAAGTCGATTTATTCCTATACTCGCACTAGCATTTCAGGTGTAACTTGCTCAACAGCAGCGCAAATCCTTGCTCTAAGTTCAGTTAGAGTGGCTGGCAAAGGAGTACGTACACCATATCTTTTATGAAAACCACATAAGAAAAAATCCAGCGGTGTTGGGTCTGGGGAACGAGGGGGTCATGCAATTGGTGCATTACGGCCAATCCACAGATTTGGAAAGAGGTCATTAAGAAAATCCCGGACGTCAGTCAGATAGTGTGGTGGTGCGTCATCTTGCATAATGAAACCATTTCGTTCTCGGTCATCCTCATCGATCTGTGGTATCAAAAACTTTTGCAACATATCAAGGTACACTTTGCCGTTTTTCAAACCAAAACACACATCTAGCACGCTCGGGTCCAGTGAAGGCAGCCATCTTTGACGTAACTGCCGCTAGCGCTTGTGCTGCGGCGCAACCAGGCACTAGCGGACTACGCGAGCCAAAACTTGTAGTGTTTTCCTTTAAAAAATCACCAAAACCAGCTCTGTACCTTGTTTAATAAGATTTATATGAATTTTCAAAGTTGTAAAGTCCTTTTTGAATCACTCGGTATAATTGATTATTTTAAATGAGAATGAACAGTTAATATTACATCAATAAACCTGTATCAGCTATCGACTATAGAAGGCATTGACAAGACGAGGATCGGAAACTTTGATCTCTTATCTTTCTCCACTGTCAGTATAATGTGGACCTCACTATACGTATTCCAGAGTCCTGTCACATACTTAGTCCATGAATCACAGATAAAAAAAGTAAATTCGTTGGTGGGGAGTCCCTTGCGGGAAGGTCCCACCGCTTGAATATATAATTTAAGCCGTCAATGGGCATTACGACTGTTATATTTCAGCCGGGACCGACAATTTAAGGCGCCCATCCGATAACACGGAAGTGATCTGGTTTAAAAGACTTTTGGTAATGAGAGGATTTGAACCCGGGATCTCTATGCTGCTAGGCAAGCACTCTATCCACTAGACCACGGATTACTCCATTGAGTAACACAGATGTGCATTAATTCTATTCAGGATTACAATTCACATTTTATTTATCCAGAATATAATTTACCTCAAAGAAATCTCTGCGTTTCCAAAGAGACAAACTTTCAAACTGCCATCGGCCATGAGTCTGAGCCTATTACAAGTTCCACAAAAGTGGTTGCTCATTGAAGTGATGAATCCGATTTGTCCCTTGAAGCCCGGTACCTTATAAGCCTACAAAAAAAGCAACATTAGTGATATTTTTAATTGATATTTCCCTTCACTAAAACAGTTTTATACGTTTCAACTTCTGAAATAATTTGAATTCTCAAGATAATTTTCCACGTTACTTGATGAATTATGTTTCTTAAACAAGTTGATTTAAACTATGATTCAAAACTTTCATATAAAATAATAGTGATAGCGTTTATTTTTTAAATATACAAGATAAATTGTACTGGTTGTATATTTTTTTCAACTTTCAATTGGTTTGCAGACGTTACGGGGTGCGAAAGATTTCTTGAATAATGCTAGACTCAAAGATCAATTGATTTTATTTTGTATAATCATGTTGTAATCTGTTATGTACTGATGATTATGATATTTTTTTGCATGCTGACCTTGAATACTGGTTAGTGTGGTCAACTTAGTTTCTATTTTTCAAATTGTAATTTTCTATGCTTTTAAAAAAGGAATAAATTTCATTATTTCATTCCATTCATTAACTATGATTCAAACTACACAAGTATAAAGACAAGTGAAAGTTACGACAACATTTTGCTCAAACATAGAATGAAACGCATGCAAATGTGGGGGGGGGCTTGTAACCAGACTCCATTCATCTACATTAAACCAATGAGAGACTAAGGACCATATGCACCATCCCTGATTATTACATGTATGGTCACATCACCTGATTACATGAAAGTCTGGTCACATTATTATAATGCGTTTCATTTCTGGTATAAACCAACAGCTGATCTATCGCCGTTTAAACCGTGTGGTGCATATGGTTGGATGTACCCAACCATCTTTGACGTAACTGCCGCTAGCGCTTGTGCTACGGCGCAACCAGGCACTAGCGGACTACGCGAGCCAAAACTTGTAGTGTTTTCCTTTAAAAAATCACCAAAACCAGCTCTGTACCTTGTTTAATAAGATTTATATGAATTTTCAAAGTTGTAAAGTCCTTTTTGAATCACTCGGTATAATTGATTATTTTAAATGAGAATGAACAGTTAATATTACATCAATAAACCTGTATCAGCTATCGACTATAGAAGGCATTGACAAGACGAGGATCGGAAACTTTGATCTCTTATCTTTCTCCACTGTCAGTATAATGTGGACCTCACTATACGTATTCCAGAGTCCTGTCGCATACTAAGTCCATGAATCGCAGATAAAAAAAGTAAATTCGTATGGCTTTTGTTGGTGGGGAGTCCCTTGCGGGAAGGTCCCACCGCCTGAATATATAATTTAAGCCGTCAATGGGCATTACGACTGTTATATTTCAGCCGGGACCGACAATTTAAGGTGCCCATCCGATAACACGGAAGTGATCTGGTTTAAAAGACTTTTGGTAATGAGAGGATTTGAACCCGGGATCTCTATGCTGCTAGGCAAGCACTCTATCCACTAGACCACGGATTACTCCATTGAGTAACACAGATGTGCATTAATTCTATTCAGGATTACAATTCACATTTTATTTATCCAGAATATAATTTACCTCAAAGAAATCTCTGCGTTTCCAAAGAGACAAACTTTCAAACTGCCATCGGCCATGAGTCTGAGCCTATTACAAGTTCCACAAAAGTGGTTGCTCATTGAAGTGATGAATCCGATTTGTCCCTTGAAGCCCGGTACCTTATAAGCCTACAAAAAAAGCAACATTAGTGATATTTTTAATTGATATTTCCCTTCACTAAAACAGTTTTATACGTTTCAACTTCTGAAATAATTTGAATTCTCAAGATAATTTTCCACGTTACTTGATGAATTATGTTTCTTAAACAAGTTGATTTAAACTATGATTCAAAACTTTCATATAAAATAATAGTGATAGCGTTTATTTTTTAAATATACAAGATAAATTGTACTGGTTGTATATTTTTTTCAACTTTCAATTGGTTTGCAGACGTTACGGGGTGCGAAAGATTTCTTGAATAATGCTAGACTCAAAGATCAATTGATTTTATTTTGTATAATCATGTTGTAATCTGTTATGTACTGATGATTATGATATTTTTTTGCATGCTGACCTTGAATACTGGTTAGTGTGGTCAACTTAGTTTCTATTTTTCAAATTGTAATTTTCTATGCTTTTAAAAAAGGAATAAATTTCATTATTTCATTCCATTCATTAACTATGATTCAAACTACACAAGTATAAAGACAAGTGAAAGTTACGACAACATTTTGCTCAAACATAGAATGAAACGCATGCAAATGTGGGGGGGGCTTGTAACCAGACTCCATTCATCTACATTAAACCAATGAGAGACTAAGGACCATATGCACCATCCCTGATTATTACATGTATGGTCACATCACCTGATTACATGAAAGTCTGGTCACATTTATTATAATGCGTTTCATTTCTGGTATAAACCAACAGCTGATCTATCGCCGTTTAAACCGTGTGGTGCATATGGTTGGATGTACCCAACCAAAGTCTGACAGAACTCGGTCAGGCTTCCCCAATCTGCCTAACAAACTCTACAACATGCCACCATTGGCGGCCAGTAATCTATTAGGGGACTACGCGAGCCAAAACTTGTAGTGTTTTCCTTTAAAAAATCACCAAAACCAGCTCTGTACCTTGTTTAATAAGATTTATATGAATTTTCAAAGTTGTAAAGTCCTTTTTGAATCACTCGGTATAATTGATTATTTTAAATGAGAATGAACAGTTAATATTACATCAATAAACCTGTATCAGCTATCGACTATAGAAGGCATTGACAAGACGAGGATCGGAAACTTTGATCTCTTATCTTTCTCCACTGTCAGTATAATGTGGACCTCACTATACGTATTCCAGAGTCCTGTCACATACTCAGTCCATGAATCACAGATAAAAAAAGTAAATTCGTATGGCTTTTGTTGGTGGGGAGTCCCTTGCGGGAAGGTCCCACTGCCTGAATATATAATTTAAGCCGTCAATGGGCATTACGACTGTTATATTTCAGCCGGGACCGACAATTTAACGTGCCCATCCGATAACACGGAAGTGATCTGGTTAAAAAACTTTTGGTAATGAGAGGATTTGAACCCGGGATCTCTATGCTGCTACGCAAGCACTCTATCCACTAGACCACGGATTACTCCATGAATCACAGATGTGCATTAATTCTATTCAGGATTACAATTCACATTTTATTTATCCAGAATATAATTTACCTCAAAGAAATCTCTGCGTTTCCAAAGAGACAAACTTTCAAACTGCCATCAGCCATGAGTCTGAGCCTATTACAAGTTCCACAAAAGTGGTTGCTCATTGAAGTGATGAATCCGATTTGTCCCTTGAAGCCCGGTACCTTGTAAGCCTACAAAAAAGCAACAATAGAAAACAATATTAGTTATATTTTTAATTGATGTTTCCCTTCACTAAAACAGTTTTATACGTTTCAACTTCTGAAATAATTTGAACTCTCAAGATAATTTTCCACGTTACTTGATGAATTATGTTTCTTAAACAAGTTGATTTAAACTATGATTCAAAACTTTCATATAAAATAATAGTGATAGCGTGTATTTTTTAAATATACAAGATAAATTGTACTGGTTGTATATTTTTTTCAACTTTCAATTGGTTTGCAGACGTTACGGGGTGCGAAAGATTGCTTGAATAATGCTAGACTCAAAGATCAATTGATTTTATTTTGTATAATCATGTTGTAATCTGTTATGTACTGATGATTATGTTATTTTTCTGCATGCTGACCTTGAATACTGGTTAGTGTGGTCAACTTAGTTTCTATTTTTCAAATTGTAATTTTCTATGCTTTTAAAAAAGGAATAAATTTCATTATTTCATTCCATTCATTAACTATGATTCAAACTACACAAGTATAAAGACAAGTGAAAGTTACGACAACATTTTGCTCAAACATAGAATGAAACGCATGCAAATGTGGGGGGGGGCTTGTAACCAGACTCCATTCATCTACATTAAACCAATGAGAGACTAAGGACCATATGCACCATCCCTGATTATTACATGTAAATGGTCACATTACCTGATTACATGAAAGTATGGTCACATTTATTATAATGCGTTTCATTTCTGGTTTAAACCAACAGTTGATCTATCGCCGTTTAAACCGAGATGGTGCATATGGTTGGATGTTCGGTCAGGCTTCCCCAATCTGCCTAACAAACTCTACAACATGCCACCATTGGCGGCCAGTAATCTATTAGGGGAACTGTATGAGCCTATACACTGACTGGATGAATGTCCAGAGACCTATTAGAAGAACTGTATGAGCCTATACACTGACTGGATGAATGTCCAGTGAAGGCAGCCATCTTTGACGTAACTGCCGCTAGCGCTTGTGCTACGGCGCAACCAGGCACTAGCGGACTACGCGAGCCAAAACTTGTAGTGTTTTCCTTTAAAAAATCACCAAAACCAGCTCTGTACCTTGTTTAATAAGATTTATATGAATTTTCAAAGTTGTAAAGTCCTTTTGAATCACTCGGTATAATTGATTATTTTAAATGAGAATGAACAGTTAATATTACATCAATAAACCTGTATCAGCTATCGACTATAGAAGGCATTGACAAGACGAGGATCGGAAACTTTGATCTCTTATCTTTCTCCACTGTCAGTATAATGTGGACCTCACTATACGTATTCCAGAGTCCTGTCACATACTCAGTCCATGAATCACAGATAAAAAAAGTAAATTCGTATGGCTTTTGTTGGTGGGGAGTCCCTTGCGGGAAGGTCCCACTGCCTGAATATATAATTTAAGCCGTCAATGGGCATTACGACTGTTATATTTCAGCCGGGACCGACAATTTAACGTGCCCATCCGATAACACGGAAGTGATCTGGTTAAAAAACTTTTGGTAATGAGAGGATTTGAACCCGGGATCTCTATGCTGCTACGCAAGCACTCTATCCACTAGACCACGGATTACTCCATGAATCACAGATGTGCATTAATTCTATTCAGGATTACAATTCACATTTTATTTATCCAGAATATAATTTACCTCAAAGAAATCTCTGCGTTTCCAAAGAGACAAACTTTCAAACTGCCATCAGCCATGAGTCTGAGCCTATTACAAGTTCCACAAAAGTGGTTGCTCATTGAAGTGATGAATCCGATTTGTCCCTTGAAGCCCGGTACCTTGTAAGCCTACAAAAAACAACAATAGAAAACAATATTAGTTATATTTTTAATTGATGTTTCCCTTCACTAAAACAGTTTTATACGTTTCAACTTCTGAAATAATTTGAACTCTCAAGATAATTTTCCACGTTACTTGATGAATTATGTTTCTTAAACAAGTTGATTTAAACTATGATTCAAAACTTTCATATAAAATAATAGTGATAGCGTTTATTTTTTAAATATACAAGATAAATTGTACTGGTTGTATATTTTTTTCAACTTTCAATTGGTTTGCAGACGTTACGGGGTGCGAAAGATTGCTTGAATAATGCTAGACTCAAAGATCAATTGATTTTATTTTGTATAATCATGTTGTAATCTGTTATGTACTGATGATTATGATATTTTTTTGCATGCTGACCTTGAATACTGGTTAGTGTGGTCAACTTAGTTTCTATTTTTCAAATTGTAATTTTCTATGCTTTTAAAAAAGGAATAAATTTCATTATTTCATTCCATTCATTAACTATGATTCAAACTACACAAGTATAAAGACAAGTGAAAGTTACGACAACATTTTGCTCAAACATAGAATGAAACGCATGCAAATGTGGGGGGGGGGGCTTGTAACCAGACTCCATTCATCTACATTAAACCAATGAGAGACTAAAGACCATATGCACCATCCCTGATTATTACATGTATGGTCACATCACCTGATTACATGAAAGTCTGGTCACATTTATTATAATGCGTTTCATTTCTGGTTTAAACCAACAGCTGATCTATCGCCGTTTAAACCGTGTGGTGCATATGGTTGGATGTACCCAACCAAAGTCTGACAGAACTCGGTCAGGCTTCCCCAATCTGCCTAACAAACTCTACAACATGCCACCATTGGCGGCCAGTAATCTATTAGAAGAACTGTATGAGCCTATACACTGACTGGATGAATGTCCAGAGATCTATTAGAAGAACTGTATGAGCCTATACACTGACTGGATGAATGTCCAGAGATCTATTAGAAGAACTGTATGAGCCTATACACTGACTGGATGAATGTCCAGAGATCTATTAGAAGAACTGTATGAGCCTATACACTGACTGGATGAATGTCCAGAAATCTATTAGAAGAACTGTATAAGCCTGTACACTGACTGAAAGAATGTATTATGTTGAATTGCAGCTTGGTAAGGTCTTTTTCTTTTTTATTCCATTTTTTGTCTGACTGAGTATTTATTTGTTTTGCCTGCTTTTGGTGAATCCACCTCAATAACTTTTTCAACCGGCAGGTTTATTGTTTTTATTTTCATGACGTGTCACTGCATCGCTGGGCTTTAAACCCCACATTATGAACTAAATTAAAATAGATAATAACTAAAAAAAATGTACAACCATAAAAAATAACGGCTCCCAAAATTTTACATCGACACAAGTTATTGAGAAGGTTCTTATGTCATTTGACGATCAAACTATATATTTGTATGCATGTATAATAACGATTTTTGAGGAGCTAATTTGTGTTATTACTGCTCGAGTGTTGTTCAATTGCGGAGCAGAGCGGAAGTCTGTACGCACCTTAATATTTAGCTGGAATAGCAAATTCATAACTAATTTAGAGTGTAAAGGTGTGTACAGATTTACGCCCCGCGAACATGAGCAATTCACTTTTGATCAGCTGATGCCAAGCTTTTTATATCTATATCTTATACCGTTTCTGTAAAAATACAGATATAGTCAGCTGATTAAAAGTGGATTGCTCATTTCGCGGCGCGTATATCTGTACGCACCTTTACATAAGCCATAGCCTATTTTTTACATTTAGGCCAGTCTGCCGATACTCGGTTTAAACCGAGAAATGTCAGCTGTTCGTTTAAACCCCGTATGAAACACATGATAAATGCAAACATATCTACAATTGAACGTGGTTAAGCGTTCAACCATAGAGAAACAATAGCATAAGTAGATATCCCATGGTATAGGGAATTTATGTCGCAACTATTACTGTTATCTCAAGCCGATTACTGTCGATTATTGTTAATTTTTACTGTTTTGTTGGGGTGATAGTGTATGAACGGCACAATTTGAGAGACTACCAGCGTCACAAAGCTGCATAGGAAAGAACTACGTGAACTATCGGCTCGGGATAACAGTAAAAGTTGCGACATAAACACCCTATACCATGTGATATCTATTTATGCTATAGTTTCTCTATGGTTCAACTTAGTGTTAGCATATAGTTGCAAAACATTGAGATTGTAGGCCTACAAAGAAATTGAAATAAAATTGTGCATAAAAAGGTTCAGATTTGAGTGAAATTGAAAAAATATAATTTTTTTCTTTTGAAAAGAGTGTTAGGAAGTATAAACAACATTCTTCTATATAAGAATAAACAACAGAATTTCAAGAATTGAGTCACCCTGACATTTTTCGGATTTAAAGTATGATAGAGCAGTTTCCTTGATTTATAAAGTTTACATTAACAAATCAATTTATGAGTGTAAGTTTTTTGTGAAGTTGCTATATTTATTTATATAATGATTTATTGGAAGGAGCTGGTCTATCTACATAAACTACCATATCACAAACCACAAAAAAAAAACAGAATAAAAATCAAGATTTGCAGTTTTGATATTTATTAACTATTCAAATAAAGTATTGTTTATAAATTTGTAGTAGTAAAAATTAAGTGCCGGTTGCACAACAGCCGGTTAAATTTTAACCGTGATTAATTCCACGAGAACCAATCAGAGAAGCCGTTTTTTCAAAAACGCCTTCTCTGATTGAAAATTAGTTAAAATTTAACCGGCTGTTGTGCAACCGGGTCTTAGTGTAGTATTTAAACATTTAAAATATTTATTTTATAAAGCATATTACAAGTTGAAAGCTGATATTGACTCTTTGAAAACAATATAAATTATTCAAAGAATTACTACTCACTTTTGAAGTGTCGTTAGGATGGTTTTCCATAGTTTCGAGAGTGGGAAACTTATTTGTTATGACATCGAGCATTTCTTTGTAAGAGAACATCTTGGTGTCACACCACTTGTTGCCCGTGAATGGCATATACTCAATGAATCTCACATCCACTGCTCGATCCTCGGTGAAAGACACGAAATCCACAATCTCATCTTCATTGAAACCGCGCATTACCACACAATTCACCTATACAAATAAACCAAATTTATTCTTTCATTACATTAAGATTTAACATGAAGTGTTATGCTATTCAACACTATTTTATTAGTTACATTGGGCACAATATTTGAGAGACACCTAAGGGCCGGTTTCTGAGCTCGGTTTTTATCTAAATTCTAGACTTTAAACAGCTGGAGTCAGAAAATTGGCTTTCCGAAACGGGGCGTAGTCGCAGTTTCTATAACAATCTTTATTCTCTCATTTCTATAATTGAAAACGTTTTTCCTTGACGAAATTAAACATTCCTAAATAATTAAAAATAGCTGAAACGTCAAACTATTTTCTCTTTATTTATTTTGCGTTCAATTTTCTAGATTTTCGAAATTTAATTCAAACGTGACTATGACAATGACTACGACAACGCCCCATTTCGGAAAGCCAATTTTCTGACTCCAGCTGTTCAAAGTCTAGAACTTAGCTAAATCCCGAGCTCGGAAACCGGCCCTAAGAGATTTCTAATTAATTAAAACCAGATGCAATATGATTCAAGAGCTAAGGTGAGATCATAGTCAACAGAAAAAGCATTATGCAGACTTCGCATCATTAATTGAAAATTTTTTGTTAATTTTGAAGAGCCACCGCGACCTCACATAAAATCCATCCGCGACCAACTATGGAAAATGTATTCAAGTATTCATTTATCAAGTGATACCAAGATACAAATATTTGAATATCGATCATTATGATCATATTTTCAATTATATCATAATTGAATTAATATAATAAGCATTAAGTTATTATTATATTAACAACTTGAAACCATTGAAAGCAACAAACTAAGTTGATAATTTATATAAAGTATACAAATGACAGCACTTGGAGAAATAATCCTAATCTTGCTACTCCAAATACACAATAACTACTAGACAAATTAATTTAAAACTGAAAACTAATAATAAATTGTAAAATAGCATTGATTATGATACTTCCAGAAGAAGCTTTGAGTATTACAGCCACAAAGTATTGAACAAGATTTGTTAATTATTCATCTCAGTGAATAAAACAGTCTAGTTTTGACCGATGATTGTATCATTTGTGGTCTGGCCAGAGCATTCGAATTGTAGCGCCAAATCCCTGACTACAGTTCTGCCAATAGCAGGCTTGTTGGCGCCAGTGCCGACCGTCCAGCTGTTTGGCTTGTCGAGAAAAAAAGCCCCAGTCATTCTTGTTTCGTCCATTCGCTTGTCTTGTCAGCCCATTGTCTTGTTGTGAAGACCGAGTTTGTAGCTCTCCATATTTGGCGCTTCGCACCGTCCACCAGCTTGTAGAGGAGGATGGAAATCGTTTTCCAGCAGCCAAGGCGAGAATACCAAGAGACATGTTCATGGACGACTTAGTCACATCTGTCGCCACAGAGTCAGAGGCCGCGGAGCTGTATCGTCAGTCCAAGCAGCTGTTTGAGGGAGGAGGTTTCTCGCTCACAAAGTGGACTTCAAATTCACCATCAATGTTGGAGAAATTCTCGGAGGAAGAGAAATCGTTTTTGTACAAGGATTTTGAAGCAGACAACTCCTTGGCTATCTTGGGATTGAATTGGCAACCTAGTACTGATCTGTTTCAGTTTTCCGTCAAGTGTGGTGAGGTCGTCGCTACTAAGCGTTCTATTCTGTCAGTGATGGCTCGTATCTATGATCCACTTGGTCTCTTGTCACCGTTTACATTATTTCTAAAATGTCTTGTCCAGAAACTGTGGAAATTAGGAGTGGATTGGGACGAGAAGCCGCCTGAGTCTATATGCACTCTTTGGGAGAATTGTCAAAAAGAGTTGCCTCTATTGTTGAAATTTGCTGTTCCACGTCACGTTGGTTTGTTTCAGGATTCTCACATCAGTTTGATTGGTTTTTGTGATGCATCATTGTCTGGTTATGGTGCAGTTATCTATGTGAAGTCGCAGAAGGAGAGCGAGGAGTCAAGAGTTGTATTATTGTGTTCAAAGTCCAAGGTAGCACCATCTAAAGTTGTATCAATACCTCGTTTGGAGTTGTGTGCGGCACTCTTGTTGGCAGAACTCATGAATTCAGTAGTCACTATTATTAGTGAACGTTGTCATGTGTCTCGTATTGTCGCACTCTCTGATTCTACAGTCACCTTGTGTTGGATTAATGCTCCATCCGCGAAATGGCAAACTTTTTTGTTGGTAATCACGTCACAAAAATACAGGATTCTTGTATACAGGAGTGGATGCATGTTGCCGGAATTGAAAATCCCGCTGACTGTTTGTCTGGATGTTCATCTCCAGTTGAGCTTGTGAACTTTCCGTTGTGGCTCTCAGGTCCATCATGGATAGCAGAGGACGAATGCGATTGGCCCGTCCGAACTCAAATGGAAGAGATCGTGGATCCACCGGAGGCGAAAAAACCGTCAGTGTTGACAGTCACAAAATCTCCTGATTGTAACAGCAATGCAGTATATTCATTGATTGGTCATTGTTCGGATTATGGTCGTCTTTTGAGAATTGTAATTCTTGTTCTCAAATTCTTACGAATCTTACCCCAATCAGAAGAATCAGACTTCTATGTTGCTGAGAGGTATCTATGTAAAGTGGTACAGAAGATACATTTTTCATCTGAATTTGTGCAATTAGAGAAGGGAGAAGATTGTTCTATGCGCCTACGTCGCCTGTCTCCATTCATTGATAAAGGTGTGATTCGCGTCGGCGGTCGTTTGTCTCATGCTGGACTGGAATTTGAGACTTGTCATCAGATGATCTTACCAAAATCCGACGCTTTCGTATCGATGTTGATTGATTATCATCACAAGAAGAACTGTCATGCTGGACCTTCGTTATTGTTGTCCTTGATCAGACAGAAATTCTGGATACTGTCTGCTTGCTCTATTATTCGTATTTGTGTTTTTAAGTGTAATCGTTGTTTCCGTGTTCGACCTAGTAATAATGTAATTATTCCAAAAATGAGTGACCTGCCTGCTTGTCGAGTGTCAAAATGCAAACCATTTGAAAATTGTGGTGTGGATTACACTGGTCCTTTGCGTATTACTATGACGAGACGTCGTAATCCTTGTGTTTTGAAAGCCTACATTTGTCTGTTTGTGTGTATGGCAACAAAGGCGGTACATATTGAGTTGGTATCGGATCTATCAACGCCCATGTTTTTAGCTGCGTTTCATCGTTTTTTGTCACGTCGTGGACCCTGTCGTGTGATGTATTCCGATTGTGGTACTAATTTTGTAGGTGCCAAGGAACAGTTG
Source organism: Nilaparvata lugens (assembly GCF_014356525.2). Taxonomy (NCBI): domain Eukaryota; kingdom Metazoa; phylum Arthropoda; class Insecta; order Hemiptera; family Delphacidae; genus Nilaparvata; species Nilaparvata lugens. The sequence continues at coordinate 53,319,602 of NC_052510.1, read as the reverse complement.
CGAAAGATATCTCAACTTTGAACTCGTCCGAGTTTCAAACCACATTGACTAGTCAACTCGCCGAACACAAAATTGATTGGAAATTCATTCCCCCTGGTTCACCGCATTTTGGAGGTCTGTGGGAGGCAAATGTCAAATCTGTAAAGTTGCATCTGTTCCGAGTAATTGGCAATCAACTTCTCACCTATTAGGAACTGAACACTGTATTGGTGCAGATTGAAGGTGTCCTGAATTCCCGCCCACTGTGTGTATTGAGTGAGGATCCGTGTGAACCGCTGGCTTTAACCCCAGCACACTTTTTGACTCTAACACCGTTGAAATCGTTTCCCATGCGGGACGTGGACAGTGTCCCTGTGAATTGTCTCACCAGGTATGAATTGATTGGTCAACTTATTCAATCGTTCTGGAACCGATGGAGAAGAGAGTACCTGCACGAACTTCAAAGTTGTAAAAAATGGTTGAAATCACCCACTTCTATCAGTGTGGGAACAGTTGTGGTAGTAGACCAACCAAACACAGCTCCATTGCAGTGGCCACTGGGTGTCATTGAGCAAGTGTTTCCGGGAAGTGACGGCGAGGTTCGAGTGGCGAGTGTTCGCCTAAAAACTGGTATTTATAAAAGACCAGTAACAAAATTGTATCCACTCCCAACTCAATAGTTGTTGTGCTTGTTGCATTTTTTCTTTGTGTTGTTTTTTGGTGTTGGTGTTTTTTTTTGTTCTTTTTGGCATGTCTGGATTTTTTCCTTTCTGTGGTTTTTTTCAGTTTTTGTAACTTGGCTGAAAAATAGTTTTTCAGAGGCGGGGGTATGGTCTGGCCAGAGCATTCAAATTGTAGCGCCAAATCCCTGACTACAGTTCTGCCAATAGCAGGCTTGTCGGCACCAGTGCCGACCGTCCAGCTGTTTGGCTTGTCGAGAAAAAAAGCCCCAGTCATTCTTGTTTCGTCCATTCGCTTGTCTTGTCAGCCCGTTGTCTTGTTGTGAAGACCGAGTTTGTATTTTTGTCATGTAATTTCGATCGGAAATTTCTTGTAGATAATTGTTTGAGTGTAGTGTGTGTGAATTATGAGTATAACAGCGTAAATAGTGTTAAATTGAATTAATTTGAATCAGATTTGAATTTATAAAGACTCCAGTTTGAGCTTTGTTCAAACCACAGTGTATGACCTGCAAATTGAACACAGAATCAACACGAAAAAACAGCCTGGAAGCAAAAACCTGTCTATTTCCCAGATTTCTTCCCACCCTGAATCTGATCAAAACACCTAATAAAGGCTTAAAAGGGCAAGTAGTCAAGCTTGGATTAAATCTGGTGAGTTTTTGCTCTTTTTTATTGTTCATTAATGCAGAGTTTGGTTGTACAAATAACCTGGCTCAAATTGAAGATTATATTTTGCCCCTTGTTTGTATTTGATTATATAAATAGTAAATTACAGTCCACTGGTAGCTCTAGCCTGAGCTTTGTTCAGAACATTTTTGATCCTCCGAACCGTGATGAATTTAAAGTGAGTTGTTGGAAGAACATTATCTAATCATATAGTTTTGTCTTCAGCAGCAACTTATCTTGTGAATTGATAATCAAAGTTTAACTTTGATAACTTACTAGTCGTGATTCTTCCTTCCATTTAGTTTTGAACTCATTCTTTGTTTTGTGTATTGCTTTGTGTATGAGTTCAAGATGGAGGAAAAATTACAGAAACAAATCAGGGTGCATCGCGCTAAACTGGAACAATTGTATGCCAGATTGCAAAGAATTTATGAACTGTCTAAAAATGTCTCTGATCCAAAGGTTGCTGAGCAATTTTTAATCTTGTATCCTCGGGTGTCTCAGACCATTTCGGATTATGAAAAGACAGAATTAGTGGTTAATGAGTTGGAACTTGAGTTGAATAAAGACCATGTTGTAGCATTCAACGACTCACATCTAGATCTGTTTCAGTATATTGAAGTAGCGGCTAACACTCTCAAACAGAGAGAGGCGACTGATGCTATTGCTCAATCTTCGGCAGCTTCAGCAGCTAGTGCACAGCCGGTCGTGTCCGAGTCGGTACTGCCTAAAATCGACCTTCTGAAATTCGATGGGAACCAGACTCAATGGTCGGTGTTTTATGAACTATTTAAGGCATTGGTACATGACAACAAGAGTTTGAACGATCAGCAGAAGGTCCAATATCTTGTAAGTAGACTTACTGGACAAGCAGCAAATATTTGTCGTCATTTGCCACCATTGGCTAATAATTATCAAATAATTTGGCAGGCAATATTGACCCGCTATAATGATCCACGGGCGCAAGTCGATGCCTATTTCAAACAAATTTTTGAATTTCGTCCAATAAAATCAGAATCAAAGGCAGGTTGTATTGCAATTTTGGATGGGTTTTGCAGTTCAATCAATGCAGTGAAGAGATTGCGACTCACTGATTTGTCAGACTCGATATTCCTCTATCATGGCTTGAGATTGCTGGATCCAAGTTCTCGTAGAAATTTTGAATCAGCCGTCCGTGACAAGGCTATGCCAACTTATGCCGATTATGTCAAATTCATTGAAAAGCAAATTAAGACTCTTCCTTCTGATGAGAAACAGACTGAATCGTTTAATATGAGGCACAAAAAGGATAATAAATCAAAGGTGTTTGTGGTTCAATCTAATGATTCATCTAACAATGCATCTAGTAAAAAGCCCAATTGTCTGAAGTGCTCAAAACCGGGTCATCGGTTAGTATATTGTGCAAGTTTCTTGAAAATGACTCCTTGGGATCGTTATTGTTTGATTAAAGGAAAGTTTTGTTGTTTTCGTTGTCTTGATGTGGATCATTTGAGTAGAGATTGTCGTAGTAAAACTCAGTGTGCTCAATGTCGAGAATCTCATCATTCTTTATTGCACTTTTCCAGATCAAGTTCCAATGAAGGTGTTGCGTCCTCGTCAAACTCCAAGGCAGGTGGCACATCACCTATTAGTTGTTGTTCTACATCCAACGATGTAGAAAATTCGACCGTTGTGTTGTCGACCGTCACTGCACATTTTCGAGATTGTAATGATCAGCTTTGTGATGTTCGTTTCTTGATTGACACCGGGAGTCAGTGTCATTTTGTTACAGCCAAATTGTGTCAGCGTTTGAGACTACCATTCCAGCCCATGAAAACCGTTGTTCGTGGATTCGGTGGTGGTACTAGTGAAGTTCGAGGTCGTACTTGTGTGTCGATTCAGTCGAAGTTGGATCCTACCGTCAAGTTTTCGATGGATGCCACAGTGGTAGATAAAGTCATCGACAAGTTGCCTTCTTGTGAAATTGACAGATCCAAACTTCATCATCTTGAAAATCTCACACTGGCTGACGACAAATTCTACCTTCCTAGTAGAATAGATGGCATCATTGGTGCGGAGTTAGTTCCTCACTTGCTGTGTGGGAGTCCTAGTATAGGTGAATCGCACGAATTGATGACTGTTAATAGTGTCTTTGGTCACATTCTGATGGGGAGAGCGCCGATTCTCACTTCAACAACGAATGTGTCAAATTGTTTTACAGCCATATGTAGTCCATTCGTTAGTAGTCCAACGTTGGATAGTTTTGTGGAACGTTTTTGGGAGTTGGAATCGTGCCCTGCACCAAGCTGTCAACTGAAACCGGAAGAGTTGGAGTGTGAGGTAAATTTTCGGAAGTCTGTACATCGTGTGAATTCTGGTCGTTTTGTTGTTGCCTTGTCATTTGCGGAGCCGCCCAGCAGCTTGGGAGATTCGTATGCTGTCGCCAAACGCAGACTGCTGACTTTGGAGAGACGACTAGAGCTTGACAGCAATACTTGTATTTCATATCATGAAATATTGATTGATTACCTACGTCAGGGTCACATGTCGTTTGTAGCAGATCAGACAGACCGAGGTGGTTACTACATACTGCATCACGCCATCGTGAAAGCAAGCAGCACTACCACGCCCATCCGAATTGTATTTGATGCTGGTTCCAGAACATCATTGGGTTTGTCATTGAACCAGGTTCTTCATGCTGGTCCCAAATTGCAGACTGACATTTTTGTTTTGTTAGTTAATTTTCGTTTGTTCCCAATCGCACTAACTGCCGACATTAAACAAATGTATCGACAGATATTAGTGGAGGATTCCTGCCGTCGTTATCAGCGTGTATTGTGGAGATTTTCAACGGAGGATCCGATCGAAATTTATCAGCTCAATTGTGTTGTTTTTGGTGTTTCAAGCTCTCCATATTTGGCACTTCGCACCCTCCACCAGCTTGTAGAGGAGGATGGAAATCGTTTTCCAGCAGCCAAGGCGAGAATACCAAGAGACATGTTCATGGACGACTTAGTCACATCTGTCGCCACAGAGTCAGAGGCCGCGGAGCTGTATCGTCAGTCCAAGCAGCTGTTTGAGGGAGGAGGTTTCTCGCTCACAAAGTGGACTTCAAATTCACCATCAATGTTGGAGAAATTCTCGGAGGAAGAGAAATCGTTTTCGTACAAGGATTTTGAAGCAGACAACTCCTTGGCTATCTTGGGATTGAATTGGCAACCTAGTACTGATCTGTTTCAGTTTTCCGTCAAGTGTGGTGAGGTCGTCGCTACTAAGCATTCTATTCTGTCAGTGACGGCTCGTATCAGGATCCACTTGGTCTCTTTTCACCGTTTACATTATTTCTAAAATGTCTTGTCCAGAAACTGTGGAAATTAGGAGTGGATTGGGACGAGAAGCCGCCTGAGTCTATATGCACTCTTTGGGAGAATTGTCAAAAAGAGTTGCCTCTATTGTTGAAATTTGCTGTTCCACGTCACGTTGGTTTGTTTCAGGATTCTCACATCAGTTTGATTGGTTTTTGTGATGCATCATTGTCTGGTTATGGTGCAGTTATCTATGTGAAGTCGCAGAAGGAGAGCGAGGAGTCAAGAGTTGTATTATTGTGTTCAAAGTCCAAGGTAGCACCATCTAAAGTTGTATCAATACCTCGTTTGGAGTTGTGTGCGGCACTCTTGTTGGCAGAACTCATGAATTCAGTAGTCACTATTATTAGTGAACGTTGTCATGTGTCTCGTGTATTGTCGCACTCTCTGATTCTACAGTCACCTTGTGTTGGATTAATGCTCCATCCGCGAAATGGCAAACTTTTGTTGGTAATCGCGTCGCAAAAATACAGGATTCTTGTATACAGGAGTGGATGCATGTTGCCGGAATTTAAAATCCCGCTGACTGTTTGTCTAGAGGTTTATCACCAGTTGAGCTTGTGAACTTTCCGTTGTGGCTCTCAGGTCCATCATGGATAGCAGAGGACGAATGCGATTGGCCCGTCCGAACTCAAATGGAAGAGATCGTGGATCCACCGGAGGCGAAAAAACCGTCAGTGTTGACAGTCACAAAATCTCCTGATTGTAACAGCAATGCAGTATATTCATTGATTGGTCGTTGTTCGGATTATGGTCGTCTTTTGAGAATTGTAATTCTTGTTCTCAAATTCTTACGAATCTTACCCCAATCAGAAGAATCAGACTTCGATGTTGCTGAGAGGTATCTATGTAAAGTGGTACAGAAGATACATTTTTCATCTGAATTTGTGCAATTAGAGAAGGGAGAAGATTGTTCTATGCGCCTACGTCGCCTGTCTCCATTCATTGATAAAGGTGTGATTCGCGTCGGCGGTCGTTTGTCTCATGCTGGACTGGAATTTGAGACTTGTCATCAGATGATCTTACCAAAATCCGACGCTTTCGTATCGATGTTGATTGATTATCATCACAAGAAGAACTGTCATGCTGGACCTTCGTTATTGTTGTCCTTGATCAGACAGAAATTCTGGATACTGTCTGCTCGCTCTATTATCCGTATTTGTGTTTTTAAGTGTAATCGTTGTTTCCGTGTTCGACCTAGTAATAATGCAATTATTCCAAAAATGGGTGACTTGCCTGCTTGTCGAGTGTCAAAATGCAAACCATTTGAAAATTGTGGTGTGGATTACGCTGGTCCTTTGCATATTACTATGACGAGACGTCGTAATCCTTGTGTTTTGAAAGCCTACATTTGTCTGTTTGTGTGTATGGCAACAAAGACGGTACATATTGAGTTGGTATCGGATCTATCAACGCCCATGTTTTTAGCTGCGTTTCGTCGTTTTTTGTCACGTTGTGGACCCTGTCGTGTGACGATTGTGGTACTAATTTTGTAGGTGCCAAGGAACAGTTGCGAAAGATATCTCAACTTTTGAACTCGTCCGAGTTTCAAACCACATTGACTAGTCAACTCGCCGAACACAAAATTGATTGGAAATTCATTCCCCCTGGTTCACCGCATTTTGGAGGTCTGTGGGAGGCAAATGTCAAATCTGTAAAGTTGCATCTGTTCCGAGTAATTGGCAATCAACTTCTCACCTATGAGGAACTGAACACTGTATTGGTGCAGATTGAAGGTGTCCTGAATTCCCGCCCACTGTGTGTACTGAGTGAGGATCCGTGTGAACCGCTGGCTTTAACCCCAGCGCACTTTTTGACTCTAACACCGTTGAAATCGTTTCCCATGCGGGACGTGGACAGTGTCCCTGTGAATCGTCTCACCAGGTATGAATTGATTGGTCAACTTATTCAATTGTTCTGGAACCGATGGAGAAGAGAGTACCTGCACGAACTTCAAAGTCGTAAAAAATGGTTGAAATCACCCACTTCTATTAGTGTGGGAACAGTTGTGGTAGTAGACCAACCAAACACAGCTCCATTGCAGTGGCCACTCGGTGTCATTGAGCAAGTGTTTCCGGGAAGTGACGGCGAGGTTCGAGTGGCGAGTGTTCGCCTAAAAACTGGTATTTATAAAAGACCAGTAAAAAAATTGTATCCACTCCCAACTCAATAGTTGTTGTGCTTGTTGCATTTTTTCTTTGTGTTGTTTTATGGTGTTGGTGTTTTTTTTTTGTTCTCTTTGGCATGTCTGGATTTTTTCCTTTCAGTGGTTTTTTCAGTTTTTGTAACTTGGCTGAAAAATAGTTTTCCAGAGGCGGGGGTATGGTCTGGCCAGAGCATTCGAATTGTAGCGCCAAATCCCTGACTACAGTTCTGCCAATAGCAGGCTTGTTGGCACCAGTGCCGACCATCCAGCTGTTTGGCTTGTCGAGAAAAAAAGCCCCAGTCATTCTTGTTTCGTCCATTCGCTTGTCTTGTCAGCCCGTTGTCTTGTTGTGAAGACCGAGTTTGTATTTTTGTCATGTAATCTCGATCGGAAATTTCTTGTAGATAATTGTTTGAGTGTAGTGTGTGTGAATTATGAGTATAACAGCGTAAATAGTGTTAAATTGAATTAATTTGAATCAGATTTGAATTTATAAAGACTCCAGTTTGAGCTTTGTTCAAACCACAGTGTATGACCTGCAAATTGAACACAGAATCAACACAAAAAAACAGCCTGGAAGCGAAAACCTGTCTATTTCCCAGATTTCTTCCCACCCTGAATCTGATCAAAACACCTAATAAAGGCTTAAAAGGGCAAGTAGTCAAGCTTGGATTAAATCTGGTGAGTTTTTGCTCTTTTTTATTGTTCATTAATGCAGAGTTTGGTTGTACAAATAACCTGGCTCAAATTGAAGATTAAATTTTGCCCCTTGTTTGTATTTGATTATATAAATAGTAAATTACAGTCCACTGGTAGCTCTAGCCTGAGCTTTGTTCAGAACAATTTGTAAATATTTATTTATAAAATAGCATTATAGTAGCCTTTGTTTGAAAATATAATAGATTAAAAACACAATACCCTTTGCTTTTTCAAAAAAGGTACTATAATGCTATTTTATAAATAAAAATAACTAGCTCTAAATACATACATTTTAAGAACATTTGTGAATCATATAATCAATCACTTTAGAAGAACTATATGAGGTTGTCTGTGGCTGAATTTAATCATCTACATAAATAAACATATGAATCTTTTCAACCAGTGTGTTTCACCGTATAACCTCCGTCCCTCATCTATTACTTTTCAAATTACAGATACTGTTTTATCAATTTGTAGAAAACTATTTATATCAGGTATCAAAGCTCATCAATGTTATTCCTAACCATTTTATCACTAGTAAATTTAATAGAAAACTGCTAATTGAAATTCATACATGGATAATCTCAAACAATGTAATTTTGGCAATGTAATTTCCTCAGCTTAGTATAAAAGACTTCTCATGTTTTTATGTAACTGTCAACTATTCTTTACTTTCCCGTATGCCTTCACTCTGCTATTTCTCTTCCCTTCCTCACTCACTTTTCTCTTCCCTATTTCTATCCCATTATTATTTTCTTTTACTGTTAAGCATTGAACACTCGGCCTCTGCGCTCAGGTTCCTCGAACCTTGCAGGGACTTCCCGTTTTTAATAAAGTTATGTATAATCCTATTTAATGGTATTTTTCTTTTTCATTCTATATTGTATTTTACTTTTTTCTTTTATAATCATTTTTGTAATTGTAATTATGTGTTTTGGGACAAATGAAGATTTGAATTTGAGGTTGAATTTATTTGAAAAGGTGGATTTGATTTGAGGTGCTGAGAATCACTCACCTTGACAGGCGAATAGCCTAGCTGAATAGCCAGGTCAATGCCAGCAATGACTCTCTTCCACCCTCTGTGGGATCTGCGGGTCACCTTTTCGTATCTGTCGGGGTTCAGAGTGTCCAGACTGATGTTGATGTGATCGATGCCAGCTCTCTGCAGCTCCACCAAGTGATGAGTCAGGGTGATGCCGTTCGTAGTGATAGCAATTGAGTCTAACCCATCTAGACTGCGAAGTCTTTCTAAAACGAACATATTTTTTCGTCATTCGACAAAGAACTTCACGAAAATCACTTATTTCATTACAGCTATTTGAATTAAGTAACCAAACAGAAAATGCGAATGTCTTGGAATTATAATATTTCCTGGGTGAAGATTATTTTTATTAGAAAGTACGATAATAATGAAATCAGTTTTAAAAAATTGAGTATTTATCCTCAAAATTCTCTATGACAAAGCCTATGCTATCCAACAAATGATGGTCATGAATCGATGAAGAATTGAATCTATTATAGGCTAGATATTCAGCGCATCAAAAGTATGAAGGATCTTGGTGTTACCTTTGATAGTAAAATTCTATTCACTGTGCATGTTGATAATATTGTGGCAAGGGCAAGAAGACGACTTGGAGTTATGAGATGTATTGGAAGAGATTTCAGGGATCCCTGCACAATGAAGACACTCTATTATTCACTTGTCCGATGTCATCTGGAGTATGCTTCTATTATTTGGAACAGAGACAGACTATGTACATCTAAGAAAATTGAATTTGTTCAGAGATTTGTGCATCTTGTATTAAAACGACTCATGCCAGACATGGAGGAACTCTCTTACAGACAATTCTGCGAGAACGTGAAATTTGAATCTCTGGAATGGAGAAGAACCAAATTTGGTGCGATGTTCTTATATAAATGTGTTCATGGGCAAGTGAATATTGGTGATCGAGAAGTTGGAGTTGTTGTTCCTCCACGAAATTTGAGACACTTCACGCTTTCCTAAGAAGCTGTACCTCCCCTCTGGAGAGATGTATTGAAGTTGGCAATAAATTGTCTAATCGAATTGACTTCTTTGAAGCACCCAACATTTTTAAGAGGAAAATCCGATCAATGTAAAACATACTCGAGTGATACGAGTTCTAAACGTTTTTTTTTAAAAAGCCGGTTGGTTATTCCAGTTCCTTAACTGGCGCCCGAACCACCCTCGCGCAGTTTTCCGATGTTGTTCGTTTGACAATATTAGTTTTCCGATTCGTGTCGCGATCGCTTATTTCGACTTTGAAAAGGAACCTATCGGAGGACTAAGTGAGGTGAACCTTCAACTTCAACGGAACTTCTACACGGGATAACCACGCCACCGGACTCCTTTCATCTTGGCAACCACACTGGCAGACTCCTTCCGGAACGCTTTCATCCAACAACCGGAAGTAAATCCAGTTCTTACCATTGCTGCTACTGTAAGTAACGAATGAATTCTTCTACCTCAGCTTCACTTTCTTCTGCTTCAAATCAACTCATCAAGCCCTCCAAATTAGACTCTTCCACTATGGCAACTATCCCCAAACATCTGTTGGACTTTATTCCCAAGTTCGATGGGACACCTGATAAAATTCCCAAATTTCTCAGATCCATTGAAGAACTTTTCAGACTTTACTGTAATGATGCTATCGAAAAAACTCAACGTGACCAGAACCACTGGCTTTTGTATACCGCTGCACTTCACAACTTAGAAGGCACAGCTGATAGCGTAGTTCAAAATAGTGAGTGCTCCAATGTAATCGAACTTATTCAACTCATAAAGAAACACTTTTCCGATAAACGTACTGTTCCAGACCTCATAGCAGAGATTGCTATCATGAAAACTTTTCAACATGAACATCCCCTTGACTTTCTTGACAGACTAAACGAAAAACGAACCAGGGTAGTTACTCGCTACAAATTAGACGGTGTATCCGGCGACTTACTCAAAAACCTTCTTGAACAACTTGACATGACACTTGTAAGGACACTTATTCACGGTGTTCATCCAACACTCGGAGCTCATCTCCAAGTCTACAAGCTTAAGAACTTGGACGAAGCCCGCGACACCCTTCGCAGTGATTGCAGTATTGTGCTAAATCAATTGAAACTTACGGAATCTGTGTCTGATAATGCAGTTATCAATCCTCAATTTCGGCAGCGTAACTTCTTTCAACCGCGATCAGTGTTTCCCCAATTCAGGCAGTATTCACCTCGAAGTTTCCAACAACCCTTCAAGCAAACTTTTGCTCCTTTTAACCAATATAGGTTTCAACACAACCAATTCCAACAACCTCCACAAATCCAATCTCAACAGCCTCAACAGAATCTAGTACCATTTAACGCAAGATTTCAGCAGTCTCAATTTCAAACTGTCCAACCAAAATCCTTCAACAGTAACTTTCGTAATTTCCAAGGCGGTGCACAAAACGTTCGACAGTCTCCAAATTGGAATTCTCAAAATACTGTCTCAATGCGTACTGTTTCAACCAATCGTAGTAACAACTCTGCACGGAACAATTCGTTCCACGATGTTCATTATATGGAAGGAAATTGCATTGACGAATCTAACGTAAATGTCACTCCACTTGATGAAACTAGTTTCGTTCAATCTATGCAAACTCAAATCGATTCTCTCACTTCAGCTGTAAACGAATTGGCAGACCGTTTTTTAGGATTAGGCCCAGCTCCTTCGGGGGACCCGCCAATCAGTTCGAGTTGAAGATTATCAACAAATCCCTCCCGTACTTTGTCGATGATTCTAATCTAAAATGGCTTGTTGACACTGGATCAGTGAAGAACTATATAAATCCCGCTATTGTACCACCTGATGTGACTAGATTTAAGGAAGAATTTATCGTGAAGACACCTGCTGGTGAAAGAAAAGGAGATGAGTATATTTTTATGAACTCGTCACAAGTGTTTCCAATGTGTGCTAGAATTAAGATGTATTTATTTGAATTTTCTAAGAAGTATGACATTTTATTAGGACATGAAACTCTAAGTGTACTCAATGCCAATGTTAATTTCAAGGATAAGACGTTAGATTATGATAATGGATCGAAAAAATTATTATTTGTAATGAATTCTAGTAGTAACGAAATTGAATTGAAACCAGGTTTTAATGTGATAACTGTCCCAGTTAGGTCTATTCCCAATGTAGGACGAGGATTGCTTAAACCTGTAACAAATGATAAATTTAGTATTGAAGAAGGTATAGTAGATATAGTTAATGATGAATGTACATGTCTAGCGTTTTCTCATGAACTCATGACCATCAGTCCTGAACCCATGGAAATAGATGAGATAGAAACTATTTATGAGCCAACTAATGAATCAGTGACCGAGAGTCCCGAACATTTTGCATTAGTGAAGAATTTGATTTTTGAAACTTTGCGTACAGATCATATGAATGATGAAGAGAAAAGGGAGATATTTGATTTAGTAATTAAATTTCCCGAAATAATCAAACTTGAAAATATCCCTCTAGGGTCGACGAACTTACTCAAACACAAAATCAACACAGTTGATGACAATCCTGTATACACAAGAAATTATAGGTACCCTCAAATTTTCAAGAAAGACGTTCAAATTGAGATAGAAAAGTTGCTAAAGAACAAAATAATTCAACCCTCAAACTCCCCATACAACTCTCCAATATGGGTAGTTCCCAAGAAAATGGATGCTTCTGGTCAAAAGAAAATTAGAATGGTAATCGATTACAGAAAACTCAATGAAAAAACTATAGCTGACAAATATCCTCTACCAAATATTGAAGATCTATTTGGAAAAATAGGACGAGCTACGTATTTCTCGACGATAGATTTATATTCTGGTTTCCATCAGATTGAAATGGACCCAGAGTCTGTCCCAAAAACAGCTTTTTCAACAGAAGACGGCCACTTCGAATTTCTAAGGCTTCCCTTTGGATTGAAAAATGCACCCCCATTTTTTCAGCGTAATATGAACATACTATTTGCTAGAATGCCGAATGTTTTAGTGTATATGGACGACATAATTGTATTCTCTGACAATTTAGAGGAGCATTTGAAACATTTGAGATCCGTTTTCAAAAAATTGAAAGAACACAATCTTAAAATACAGCTCGATAAAACTGAATTTTTCAAAAGAGAATTGTTGTACCTAGGACATGTAATCTCAGAAGAAGGAATTCAACCAAATCCCGCCAAATTGAAAGCAATCAAAGACTTCCCGATTCCCAAAACCGAAAAACAAATAAAACAATTTTTAGGATTGACTGGTTACTACAGAAAAATGATCAAAAACTATGCAAAAATCGCTAAGCCTCTGACTCAAGCTTTGAAAAAAGATGTCAAGGTTGACATTTCTAATAAGGAGTACGTTAATGCATTTGAAAAACTGAAAACAATGCTACAAAACAGTCCAATATTGCAGTTACCCGATTTTTCTAAACAATTCATAGTTACTACTGACGCTAGCAATTTTGCTATTGGAGGAGTGCTTTCACAGATTTTCAATGGTAAAGATCTACCTGTTGCCTATGCTTCAAGGACATTGAACAAAAATGAGATCAATCTTCAACCATAGAAAAAGAACTATTGGCTATTGTGTGGTGTTGTAAATATTTTAGGCCCTACTTATATGGACGTAAGTTTTTAATTCAGACTGATCACAAACCTCTCCAATGGCTTCATAGTATTAAAGAGCCAAATTCCAAATTGATAAGATGGAAACTTTTGTTAGAAGAATTCGATTTTGACATTACCTACATAAAAGGGAAAACCAACTTTGTAGCGGATGCTTGTCCCGTCCTTATGACGTCACTATGATGGAAAATGAAGAGAATGGTTTTCGAGGTTTCGAGGATGGTTTTCGAGGTTTTGTGAATGATTTTCAAGGTTTGGAGAATACTAATGATGACCCCCACGAATATGATGATATAAGTATAGACGATTTGATAAGGTTCAATACTAACACTGACGTACCCTCGATAGATAGTAGTACCTACGAAGATTTTTTTCAACGAATAGGTACATTAGGCGAGCGGAATGATAATACTGGTAATGATAACTTAGTAAATAATGCTAATCAAGGAAACTTTGTAAATAATAATGCTTATGATGACATTGATCGTGAGAATATCGTGAGTAATGATAATAATGATGACGAACAAGAAGCCGAGAACGATAATCGCAGCTTAGCTACGATACACTCGCAAGAAAGCTCAAATGAACAGGTAGTTATAGCTGATGATGATAAGTTGCTTAATATTGAGCATAACCAACTTATTCTTGAAAGAGGTGACCAAGCCCCTCAATTAAGAAAAATTTTGGTAAAAGACGATTGACCATTTATTTTAGGAACGCTAACGATTATGATGACATGAAAAATAAATGTATTGAGTTTTTGAAACCAAAAACAGTATATGGAGTTTTCTGTTCGCGAGAAGGTGTTTTGTATGATGAGTACGAGAAAATTTTCAACAATTTTAAAAATGTGTTATTAGAAACGTTCGATTCGATAAAACTGAAAAGGTATAAGAAAATGAATTTAGATATAGTGGATACTGATGAACAAAAACAGATAATTTCAAATCACCATGAAGGAAAGACGTACCACAGAGGTATCAATGAAACGTATAATCAGGTAAGAAGAAGATATTACTGGCCATCAATGCTACGAGACGTAACAGATTACATTAACAAGTGTGCTGTATGCCTGAAAGTAAAGTATGATAGACAACCTGTTAGAGTCACATATAAAGTCACTCCTACTCCAGATAAACCATTTGAAAAACTACAAATTGACTGTTTCCAATACGATAAAATAAAGTTTTTGACAATGATTGATTGTTTTTCCAAACGATTAACAGTCCATCCCCTAAAAAGTTTGAACCAAATCGATATTCAAGAACGCCTGAATGATTATTTTTCATCTTTTCCCCTACCCAAAATTATACAAATGGACAACGGCCGTGAGTTTGACAATGCAGGTTTACGCGACTTTTTGAGATTGTACGGTGTTGAAGCATACTATGTCACTCCTGGACACCCAGACTCTCAGGGCTTAATTGAAAGAGCTCATTCTACGCTTATCGAAATCCTAAATGCAATTCAATTGGAGAATAAAAACAATTCAACAGAAACAAACATGAAACTAGCAGTTATAGCATTTAATAATACGCTCAACTCAACTCTGAAAATGACTCCCATGGAAATAACTTATGGCATATCAAACAATCCTTTTGTTAACAGAGTTACGGAATTTTGGTGACAGAACAACAGTCTCACCAATATTTAGAAAGAATGAACTTAGTTCACAAGTTGATAAAGAATAAAATTGAATCCGAAAAACAAATACGCACTGAACAACTGAATGTCAATCGTGAAAAGGATGTAGAAATTGAAAAAGAACCTTACATTAAAACAACTTTTAACAAAAAAACTAAACCGAAATTCTTCAAAGTAAACTACAGTAAAGACGATAAACTAGCTACGAACCCTCGAGCAATTCAGAAACGCCCATTTAAAGTACACCCCAATAGAATGAAACGCCCCAAAAAACTGGTGAAACGAAAGAACTTATGTGTTACAGGACACGATGATACCAATCCTACTTCTCCTGTTGCTGGCCCCAGCAGCACCTTATGAAATGATTGATCTGAGCAAATCCTCCGGTGTTGCTCCCATTAAAATTCAGAACTCCTTTATTGTTAACACGACATACACATATGTCATAAAATAAGTACTAGCTATTTAAGATTAGAATTAAGTATATAGAAACATTTATTGATTTTTTAGCTAATAAGGATATTGATAAGAGTCGCCTAAGCATCATGAAATTAAATTTAAAGTATACGAAGAGTAAATTAAATCAAATCCAATCAATTAATTATAGACAAAAACGAGGCCTTTTTAATAGTGTAGGATCTGCACTTTCTTGGCTCACTGGTAATATGGACGCTAACGATAAGGAACGATATGATAAAATTTTACAAACTGTGCAATCAAACGAATACCATCTTAGTAATAATGTAGAAAAACAATTTGCTGTTAATCATAAATTAATGGAGGAATTCAACAATGAAATGAAAACAATACGATCAAATAATATGAAAATCAGTAATTACTTTAATTCATTGTATAATGAATCAAACAGAATCGAACTTAATCAGCAATCCTCATTGTTTTTGACTCTCTTGCTTTTAAATAATAAAATTTCTGATATTGTAACAGCTTAGAATTTTGTAAATTGAATGTACTCCACTCGACTATTATTTCTCACGATGAACTTTTTCTCATGCACCGAAATTCGAATTTTAGCTTCATTTCAAACGATGTCAGTGTAATATGGAAACTCAGCAAAGTCCATTGTGCAATGTTTAAAGACCACATTTCTTATTTCATTGAAGTACCGCTACAGTCGGCAATTTATGAAACATTTTTCCTGTTGTCATATCCTGTCATTCAAGAAAATGAAATTGTAACAACAATTGTACATCCTTCTTTTGTACTCCGTAATGATAAATTATTTTTTGGAACTTGCGAACTTATCAATGATAATTATTATTGTAGTAATATAAGTCGTATTGAAAATTTATGTATTGAACAATTGTTAGATGATAGAGATTTAAATGGATGTAATAAATTAGTTTTAAAAGATGGGTCTTCTTTAGTGAAATATATTAACATAATTGATAGTTTTATATTATTTAATGTAAGTTCATGTATAATTTACAGTTCTGCCAAGAAGAAAAATGTTACTCTCTTTCCAAACAGAAAAACTAAATTGTTAAAAATTGATAACTCAGAGACTTTAATTGGATATTACAGACCAACATATTTTGGGAAAATGAAGTTATTGTGCCAACTAAACTTATAGAAAATAAGAAGATTTCTAATTTTAGTTTTGATGAAGTACATACTGCAAACATAAAATTTCAACAACTTGATATTATTGATGAATTACCTCTCCAAGACAATAGAATCATCTATATTGTTGTAATTACTATATTATTTATTTTGGTTGTAATTTTATTGATATTCATTTTTATTGAAATAATTTGGCAAAAACTGTCCATTTCTAACTCAAATAATTGTAATTCTGGCGTGGATAACGATATTGTTAATACCGATTCCCAACAAATGTATCCAAGATTGCCATGTAACTAATACTTAATTTTTGTACTTGGACTTGATACTATTTTATTTTTGAAGCTGAGGGCAGCTTCACACTTGGGGGGGAGGAGTTACATTTGGTAACCCCCTTTATAATGCTGATGTAGCTATGCATTGTTATTTACTAGCCATTAGTTTAGTTGCTTTTTCGAGTCAGTCTGTTGCCAGAGCTCGTAGAGCGTACATCGCTTATAACCATGTATTAGATGTATTAGTATGTTGAAATAAATAATTCTTTTTAAAAAGCCGGTTGGTTATTCCAGTTCCTTAACTATTGTTATAGTCACGTTTGAATTAAATTTCGAAAATCTAGAAAATTGAACACAAAATAAAATAAAGAGAAAATAGTCTAAATTTTCAGCTATTTTGAATTATTTAGGAATGTTTCATTTCGTTAAGGAAAAACGTTTCCAATTATAGAAATGAGAGAATAAAGATTGTTATAGAAACTGCGACTACGCCCCGTTTCGGAAAGTCAATTTCTGACTCCAGCTGTTCAAAGTCTAGAACTTAGTTAAATCCCGAGATAGGAAACCTGCCTTATTGTCTTTCTAATATATCCATACAAATAAACTTCCCACATATAAAAATATCAGAATCCAGATATCAAAGTGATAAGAATTTTCAAAGATATATAAATAATAATTTTATCCAGATATTAAAGTGATAAGAATTTTCAAAGATATATAAATAATAATTTTAATAATATAATAGTAAAATTTTAATTAATAATAACAAATAAACTTCCCACATATAAAAATATCAGAATCCAGCTATCAAAGTGATAAGAATTTTCAAAGATACCGGGTGAGCATAAATTATTGAACACATTTCATAGGTGAATAAAAAAATATCAAATAATAGTAGCGCGCCTATTTTTGTGGCAAACGTTGATGTACCTGCTATAATTTGTGATGACCTTCATCGAAACACAGTCGGCTCAATGGGGGGGGGTGACAGAGCCTCAGTTGAGCAATGGCTACCGTGCAGGAGAAAGCTATGTGCGTTCTGTGGTTTCACGAAAGCAAATCGGTTATTACTGTTCAAAGACGTTTTCGTTTAGAGTATGGCCGTGATCCTCCTTCTAACAACTCCATTAAACGTTGGTATCAACAATTTAAAGACACAGGAAATGTTTTGCACATGAAAGGTGCTGGCAGGCCTACTGTATCCGAGGAAGTAGTCGATCGAGTAAGGGAAGCATTTCTGAGAAGCCCAAGTAAATCGACTCGTCGTGCGAGTTTAGAACTTGGCATACCGCAGTCGACAATTGTGAAAGTGCTACACAAACGCCTAAAATTGCATGCGTACAAAATTCAATTGTTGCATAACATTAAAGAAGACGATAAACCACGCCGGTACAATTTCGCTGTCGAAATTCTGAACAAAGTTGAAGAAGTTAATGATTTTTTAAGAAAGGTTATCTTGTCTGACGAAGCTACCTTCCATGTCAACGGTGTTGTTAACCGTCATAATTGTCGGATTTGGGGTAGCGAAAACCCTCATGTTGTTCAAGAGGTTGAACGTGATAGCCCCAAGGTTAATGTTTGGTGTGCGTTGGCTGCATATGGCGTTATCGGCCCGTTCTTTTTCGCCGAGCCTACCGTCACTAATGCTTCGTATCTTGACATGCTACAAGAGTATGCAGTACCACAAATCGAATATCGACAGCCAAATGTTTACTACCAACAAGATGGGGCACCTCCACATTGGGGTTTACATGTTAGAAATTACCTGGATGAACAATTTCCTGAACGTTGGATTGGCCGCGATGGACCGATTTCCTGGCCTCCTCAATCCCCTGATATTACACCACTCGATTTCTTCCTTTGGGGATTTGTCAAAAATAAGGTGTATGCAACGAAGCTACGTAATATTGACGAACTAAAACGAAGAATTGTAGCCGTAATTCAGGACATCACTCCAGAAATAATCGACAATGTATGGCGTGAAATTGAATATCGTCTAGATATTTTACGTGCAACAAAAGGTGCTCATGTAGAAATTTGTTGAACTTTTCATGTGTTCTAAATAAAACTATTTGAAATTGGCTTTTCAATAAATCAATATTCATGTAAGTACACTCATTTGTTATTTTTTTATTCACCTATGAAATGTGTTCAATAATTTATGCTCACCCGTATATCTACCCTATACGTTGGAAGAAAGAATCTTCCAATTGGTGCATTTATGTTCCAGTTATCAGAGGTTGTTCAGAGCATGCAGATTTTTAGTGTGATAGAACCCGAATAGGATATAACAATGAAAATAAAAATTTAAGACTATTATTTCATTGTTTGAAAAAAATACTTAGAAAATTATTCTTACTTGTTATATTAATAATATCCTTATGAACGGTGGGCTCTCCTCCTGTAAGTCGTATCTTATTCACTCCTTGCCTTACAAACAGATCTGCCAATTTGATGAGTTCATCAGTGGTCAGTAAATGGGACTTATTTGTGAGTTGAACTCCATCTTCTGGCATACAATATTGACCTGAAATTATTAAGCAATAATTACTGAATTTGTTACCAAACTACCCAATCTTCATAAGCTTCAAGTCAATGTAAGTGTATTATACAGTTTACTCGTTGTGAGTCAATAAACTATAAAAAAGGTACTTGAAATTGCAATAATAAATCCTATTGTAGTAAACCAAACAGTGCTTTCATAATTTATGTAGGCTACCGGACCTGAATATAAATGGAGGTACATAGAATAGAATTTTATTGACCATATCATTTAATAGGCTATCTCCATTCAGGCTGGGCGTACACCGATTAGTCAAGACAAGACTAGTCACGTTTAGTCACGATACGTCACATAGTTGCTTATGAAGGCATGTCTAATTGCAATGACTAATCGGTGTGTGTTGCGTCATAAGCAACTATGTGAAGTATTGTGAATAAACGTGTCTTGTCTTGCCTTGACTAACTGGTGTGCGCCTAGCCCAAGATTACAAAACTAGAATTTCTTTCGAAAATTAGGATGAAAATAAAAAAATTCATTTAGGATCTCATTATAAAAATAGTTGACCGAGCGAAGTGAGGTCTAAGATTCAAGTCGACGGTTTGGCATTTCTCTTAATGTTTGAATGTTTATATGTTTTTATGTTGCGCATTTACGGCGAAACGCGGTAATATATTTTCATGAAATTTGCAGATATGTTCCTTTTTATATTGCGCGTCGACGAATATATACAAGGTTTTTGGAAATTTTGCATTTCAAGGATAATATAAAAGGAAAAAGGAGCCTCCTTCATACGCCAATATTACCGTAAAAATCAGGCTATAGAATTATTCATCATAAATCAGCTGTCTAGTGGACTATAATACTACCCGTTCAAAAACATCGAACATTTTGAAAATTTATCTTTCCATTAACGTTAGTAGACAGTTGACTATAATACTACCCGTTCAAAAACATCGAACATCTTGAAAATTGTATCTTTCCATCAATGTTGTAGACAGTTGCAGCCAGATCTGATAACAGCGCTCACACTCACATTCCGGGACGACACGTCACGGTACGATATAGGACAGAAAGCTCTATGTTTATTTATGTTTTTTTCTAGACATTTTTAATTGATAAATTATTTATAAATTTTTGAGAAAACATAACAACAGGTCAATGTAACTCACTGAGCGCGAGGTCTACTGTTCACAGAACTACTACTTATGATACTGATTAATGTGTTTAGGGCCCGGTTGCACAAAAGCCAGTTAAATTTTAACCAATATCAATTTCATGAGAACCAATCAGAGAAGGCCTTTTTGATGAGACGGCTTCTCTGATTGGTTCTCGTGGAATTAATCACGGTTAAAATTTAACAGTTCATAAAGACACGTGATAGACACAACCACTAAATAAAATGAAAGAAGGCGCAAATGAGCAGTTAACAACTACTAGGCTAGTCACAAGGAATTAGTTATATTTTTCATGCTACCGACAATCTACTTTTTGTCCGTAATTTATAATATAGACTTAATTTATTACTGTATTAGTTGGCATGATGCCAATACTTAGAAAAGTACTTACACCTCAAATTACAACGTTCTGTCAAAGAGATCCTCAAGTAGGTATGTTGCCGGCCAAAGGTATCAGTCAGATTTGGAGATACTGTCGTTTGATCCTCTAATTGCTTTATCCGAGAAAGAACTTTGGTGTGGCACTGAAAAATACAGTAGACAATTGAGAAAAATTCAACGGATGAATTAAAGACAGGCTAATTTTTGAGCCTGGGATATATCCTATTCTAGGATATATGTTGAGGGGTTTCCTATATTATACTATTGAACTATGAATAATTTTATTGTTTCCTATATGGCTATACCTTGGTATTCTAATAAAAAAGAAGATTACTTCTGTTAAATGATAGTGTTTCTTTGCGAAAAATATAAATAAATAGATAAATGTACGTGTGTTGTACTAGAGATAAAGAAGTTGAGAGGCCTATTTAAAAATGGATAAATAATTTAATGAAAAATGCATATTTCGTAACTGCACAGTTAGGTATAACATGTTGAAACAGGAAACTCATTTTTAATGAGAGCAAACGCCAGGAGACAACATGCACTCCTGGTCGGGACCAGCTTAACGGTCTTACAGAAGTGAAACTATTGGGCTTTACACTGGATACCAAGCTTGGCTGGAGTAGTCACACCATTTTCTACTGAGACGTCTGAAGCCATTGACCTCCAGGAAGCATCTGATGGAGGTGTGTTTTGCTTTGTTTTATAGCCACATTACGGTAACTATGGATTTCGGTTGTGCGTTCATGAAGCAGACTGTAAAGATGTACTGCTCCAGCAGAAGAAAGCTCTGAGGATCCTGGATTTGGCAAGCAACTTGGACCTATATCGACCTATCTTCATCAGACTGAGAATACTAATTGAGTTAAGAGAATGGCCCATATGAATAAAACCAGAGCAAATGCTCATGAGCAAGAGCATGGAGCAAAAGGTTTTGCTCATGAGCAAAGACCTTAAAGAGATATAGACCCACAATGCCTATGCCTTCCCAATGATAGCTCTTAGGTACTCGAAATTGAAGGCCGCCATTGGGGTATTTTAGCACTAGATATTATATTTATATATTTGTTATATTATAGATTACAAAGGCATTGGTATGTAATAATCTTATAGGTTGCCCCCTCATGGCCGATTTCAATTCCAAGTACGCCACTAGCGCTGCATGTGAGTCTATGCATCTTTAAGGTCTTTGCTCATGAGCATCAGGAAGAAGCATAAGCATTTGCTCATTTTTATATGAATAAGCTTTACCTTATGCTCCTGAACTCTGGAGCAAATACTCACGTATTTTAAAGATTTTTCATCAGCTGATTCGCTTTTGTGGCCTTACTTTGTTTTTATAGCTCACGGAAGCACTAAATATGCAAGTAGGAGGCACCGCTTGTGTTTGCGTCGTCTGCTCTGTTTTCTATTATGAATTGAGTTTTAGGTTATTGAGTTCAGAATTTTTAAATAATAGCGTGAAAAAATTTCATCTCTATAATAATCTTCAGCATATTCTTATAATATCAATAGCCTTCTTATAATCGTCTGCACTCTCATCTTATTAAATACCCATTTCCTATTTTGTGATGGCTATATTTATAAAAGGTAGCTCATCTTTTGTATTTATTCTTTTGTAGGGATAATGGTGATATATATTATCATGGTTGAATCTAAAAAGAGTTTTATAGTTCTCAACTATTGGTTGTGATCGTATCTGGCAGAGTTTCCTTTTACTCACACGAATTAGTTGAGCCATTTTACTATGAGCAAAAGGTGAAAAGCTGCTCCAGACTAGACTCACCTTTTTTAAAGCATTTGCTTCAAAAGTTGAGCAAATGCTCCAGTTTATTCATACACTTTTGTACATAAGCTTTTACTTTTGAGTAAATGCTCAAACTATTTTTTTGATGAGCATGAGCAAAAGGTTTTGCTCACTTTTATTCATTGAGAATGAAGCAAATGCTCCATATTTTAGAACTATAAGCAAATGCTCAACTTTATTCATATGGCCCAATATTTATCTTGCTCTCCCACCGTTGCATGCAAGAGAAGAGAAGAAAAACACTCCTATATAACACCAGAGGAAAAGTGAAGTAGAAATCCCATTATGCAGACTGTGTAAGATTAAGGATTTTTTCCGTACTAGCCCTGATAATGTACAACATCTTGGATCTTGCCTGGTAGAGTAAACAGCCTTGATGACAGGAATTTCTGGGAAAAAATAAAAAACTAATTTATAGATTCATCATTCTTTTCTGTGGGGGAATACTTTGAACCAACCAAAACACTATCTGAGCCTCAAGCAACAAATTTGATATTTTTACAAACCATCTTGATGAAAGCTGTGTGATCATATATTTTCAAATATTTGACCAGGGACAAATAATCTAGGTATTATTTCTCCTCTCATTAAACGGTATCTTTATGTTTTGACTAAGTAGAAAAAACCGAATAACTGTTTATTTTTACATAACCTAAACGTCATGCAACCCCTACGACAAGGACCAAGTTAGGTCCACTACACACAGTCAATCTAGATCTTAGGTTATGAAGGATATATTATTAAGTATGAAGATTACATCACCCATACCACCAAGCTATCACCTCTCAGTACCTGTGTCTAATTAAATATCTGATTTGTTCACATGTTTCTTGTATCTATGTTCTATGATGATGAAAAATCTAAAACTAAAAAAGTTGAAAGTTAGCTTACCTGCATTGAACATTTTGATGTAATAACTCCAGTTTCTCTAGAAAGTAATCTTCTTTCACAAGATGACAGAAATGACAATCCTGATCTAAGAATTGACTTTTGAATTGCCATATTTTTCTAATTTACAACTATAGTCTCGTACAATTTTCACTTAAAATGATTTAATGTAACTTGTCCTATTCACTTTGTAATACACTTTCCACTCAAGTTAGTCAGTTATTCACTGGACATAACAATTAAACTATTTTAGGCCAAAGTTATATTTTTACATTTTCTGAGAACTTTGTGGGTAATTTATACTCTTTTCTGGTAAAAGTTTATCTAAAAACATTACGGTATAGTCTATGTACATTATTCAGATTAAGTCATAAAGGTTCTAGTGTTACAGTTGAATACCTTACAGTACAAAGTAAAATGAAATATTGGAGTAGAGAATATAAATATTGTGCCGCTTCAACAAGTTGCCCACCACGTTTCTACTATCATTGCCGTTACAATATTGCTATTTATAACCACAAGCAAATTGATCAAAGTTTGTTGTTAGTTAGTGACCTTCAAAAACAAGAAATATATAACTTACATAACGTTTTAGTTCTTATGTAATATTGAAAATTGAAGAGCTTGCGGATCAGAAATCGCAGAATAATAATAATGCTAAATCTCCTATAGACAGTTTATGCTTTTATTTTACGAGAAGAAAATTGAATACATCGCATGATATAAATAAGATAAACTTTATATTGCTAAATGTTTGTCCAAATACCAAATCCTAATTATTTCTACTAAATTTCAGTGAACCAAATTTTTCTAACCCTATCAAAAACAAATACAACAAAACAGACGAGCAGACTACAACTTGTTACAACTGCAACATGCTAGAGAGAAACAGCTGTGGTTTTGACTCAGCTGTCGAGCTGTGACAAATTGTTTTCATTTTCAACTTGACTTTACCATATAACCTATAAATTGAGTTCAAAACTTAAAAATCAAATACTTTTATTAGAAGATGCTTTCAATAGTATTAATTTCATATTATATTTGTTTAATAATTAAATCATATTAAAAACAGCATCATAATTCTTTTAGTACCTATCTAAATATTGCAAAATGTAAGTTTTAGAGAAAATAAGATTTGTGCTCAAGAACAGCGGAGTATTATACTAATAAACATGGCAAATAAAGCATTGAGCTTGAAGCAGGTAAGAAATTTTACTTATATTTCCCACTCGATAGCCTACTTGATGTTGTTATAGACTGGGAATACCAAATAGAGTCCAATTGTAAAATTGTTGTAAAAGGAGCTAATTATCACCAATCAATTATCGCTAATCTTGGTACACTTGAGCTCTGGTTTCACTTCAAAGTGGAATGAATCTTTCGCCCAACTCTCATGGACGAGAGTCCATGATAATAACGTTTTAACATGGCAATAAGTATTTTTTCCACTTCATAACTATACTTACTCACGCGGTGTTGTCCTACTTATCTGATAAGTCATTTTTTTTTTTTTGAAATTTAAAAACCCTTTTGGAGAATAACTCGAGAAACAAAACACTCCTACTTAGCAAAGTGGTACCTTAACATAGGAACTAATAACTCACCCTAAGCAACGATACCTAACCATGTTATGATGTCTTTATGGTTAACAATAATTGAGGCAAATCGGAAGAGATTTTCCAAGACAAATGGTACATCTGCACAATTCCATATAGGAAGACTGTACCGTAACTAAAGATTCCTAGTAGATAATACTTCTTAGGATAATGTCAAACTTGCTCTAAGTGGCCTACATGAATGGGAAATAGAACTAGTGGGAGGGTTAACTTGGATGTGCCACGCTTGAGTGAAGGACAGTTTTCCAGTGTTGGCTATGCGAATGTTCAAATACCTGTCAAAATCAGTTAGGGCGCGCCCAGTCAATGTATTCAAGAACTCAATATCAAGGTGGCTCATTGAAAAGGGCTTCTAAATTCAATTTCGACGGACTTTGTCGCTGCCTACATTTTTTGTATTATGCGTTTAATTACTTGACATAAGCTATCCAAAAAGACCTGGCCCGATCACGACATTGGATATTCACTTCAAACTATCAGCATATAGATTGAATCCATTGTTGTAATCAAAACCAGGTTTTCCTGGATAGATCATGTCAAGTAGTTAACAATAATACGTAAACTATAAACAACGTCACGCTTTTACAGTCCAGCAAAGTTTTTATCAGAAAAATATGTAAATTATAGGCAGCGGGACGCCGTCACAGCTACAAGTTTTTATTGAGAAAAATCCTATAACGGATAGAAGCTCCTTCCAATGAATCTCCTTGAAAATGCGTTCTTTCTCTAGCTAATACTCTGGGCACGCCCTAACTGTGTTTGGCAGGCAGTTGAAGAAAACTGCCCTTCATTTTCGATTGGACACAATGCGGCACATCCAAGTTAACCTCAGCTCGAGTTTCATGAAAATGTACTTTTCTCTCTTTTAATAATTGTGCAGATATTTTACCTGATATGTATAGGAGCGATGGCATGAACTGACAAGTATAGGACATGAACGGTTTGGATGCCCAATCACTGGTATATGGGATAGCAGTGTGCATCATACTCATTAAATGTTATTACAAGAAAACCTTTTCGCGGAGCTGGAGTATGTTCTTCGTATGCGCCGAATGTCCCCACATCAAGATGTCATACTGAAAACTGAATGTGGCTGGCAAATACTGTATGTATAGCATCAGCAGGCCTCTCCTCCTCCGAATTAGATAGACAACTTTTGAGGGCCTCCTGCAAACCTTAGTAAAAAGTGGTTCCCATGTAAATTTGTCAGTTTCCAGTCACACTTTAATCACTACAGTGGCACTTTATTACCTGTGTTTTTTATTACAGTTTATGCTGCGACAGCACGTTCTAAAGCTTTATAGAGATACTTTGAGAGCAATAAAAAAGATTCCAGATCCCAGTGATAGGAAAGATATGAAGGATTGGGTGAGATCTGATTACAAGAAAAATATCAACTTAACAGACGAGGTGAGCATGCTAATAAAAAATAGAATAGAAAAATGATTATTGAACCAAAACAAGCTACCATACTCAAAAATTCAATTCAAATATAGATATATACATCAGTGAACGTTATTTTTACAAAAATTTATTAACAACTAAATATTATTATAATATTAAACTAAATGATTAAAGGCTCCGATCTCAAAAGATTAACATTAAACTTCAAAGTACAATATATCGTCAACCTGGACTTTTCAAGTGGAGAAAAGTGATATAAAATGGCTTAAAACAAAACAATAAATAGTTATGAAGTTCATTATGCTACATCTAAAGTAAAATCATTATTCATCCAACATTTTAAATTCCTTTTCAGTAATCGCATATTTACAAACTTAGCACACTTATTCAGTAAAACATTGAATGTTTTTGGTACTAAATAGATGAAGGTATTTTTGGTTTGGGTTATAATATTGGGAGTAAATGGTACACCATACCTCTCATTTCAAAAATACTAACTTAATTTCAGAGCTAAATAGGTATTGCTAAAAATTTTATGAGATTAAAGTAAACAAAAATATTTGTTTTATATTCAAATCATTGCATCTATTCAAACGGTTTAATCCTAATGAAATAAAACAATCAGTCTTCTAGTCTTTTAGTACAATAATGCTTAATTTCGATTTCAGGGGAGAATTAAAGGTTCTACAGAAGGATAGTATAATATAAAATATCATTTTTAGTATGAATATTATTATTTCCATGCTGAAAATTATCTGTTGTTAAATAGTTGTTTATTGTATTGTTTAGGGCCGTTTGCACAGTGACAGTTTAAACTAAATTTCATTTTAAACTGGATTAAATCCGTATCAAGTCTAGTTTGTTATAATATGTTTCATATTATGGCACCAGCTGATTAAATCGAGTTTAAGCTTTGACTGTGCAAACGGCCCTTAGTGGTCAATAAATTCTATCTAAATTTGGGAAAAGAACAGTTTTGGGCTTTGAGCCTGTTGTTCCTTTCCCAATCATTCATGAGTTGCGAATGATATTGTATGTATCAATTTATAAATAACTAAATAAATATTTTGAGATTTGTCGACGCTACTGCATAGTTTGTGAGAGATGTCAATTTAGTTTTCCGCCATTCCCTTATTCACCCTTTCCTCCACCTGCCCCACCACCACTCTTCACTGGATCAGTTCGTTCAATCAACAATCAACGTTCGATCAATCGTTCCATTCATTGCATCTTCAGGTAGGTGAAGAGATAGTAGCCTAGGTGGTAGATCAGGGGAGCGCGCAGTGCGCAGTGCGGTATAATAAAGAACATCAAACCAGAGTGGAGTGATGTTGACCTTGTTGGTCATGCAACAGGTCAATCCCCTTTGTCAGCACATCTCTCATCCTGTTCTGAATCGTTCTCTACTATAACCAAATAGAGCATTTTCTTCCAACTTACATTTCACATTGCAATTTATTTATTTTGATTAATTCGTTCCTATTTCCTTTGATGTGGCTCTTGGAATCTTGATCATCCTTACAAAAAGTTTTAAAAGATTCCTCTTTGGAAAGTTTTCACAAGGATGACTGTATGGAACCTCTTCCAAGAGAGATAATAGCTTCAACATTACATTTTTCCAGAGCAAGCATTGAAATATTTGTAATGAATGTTTTTTTCAATAACACTTACAAAGTCAATTAACACAGTGTCTGGAATAAAAACCACTGTGTTGCTGTAGTATGCTTTGAAATGTCTAAAATAATACTGATGACAAGTCAAAGATATTCGATTCTCCTGCAGAGGTCACTTATTTGTGAATAACAAGACATTTTTCAAGTAAATAACCACAAACATATTAGAGCGCGTTTACTTCTGATGCTCTGAGCAGGTTATGCCAATTCTCTCCAAATTTAATGTCTTCTCTGCAACATTTTCTAATTCATTCGCAAAAATATATTGATTGTCAGACATTTTTGTCAACATGACATCAAAGTCCTCAGCACAATTCTCTCTGTCACTGTGTTGAATCTATTTCAGGCATGCCAATTTTTTGAAAGATTTTACAGATTTTGTTAGCGTCGGGTTCACGGAATTGCCTCCTTGTTGACGGAAAGTTCTCAAGACAATCTTGATTTATACTTATGGTGGCTATAAATATGGCGGAAATTGTTTTATAACTGTCCCAATATTGTAGGAATGTTTCGACTGTTATTTGGATATTTTTGAAGCACTTTCCATGTTCCAGTTATATCTTTTCCTCTCTATTAAGTATGGTAATACCTTCAACTATGTTTGGGAATTTTCCTATCAAGTCCAGTTGTTCTACCGACCCTTTCTATATATTGTGAATTTGTGATTGTCAGTGTTTCTGGAATTCTGCAGCTTCAATTGAATAAATAAAAAAGTGCTACAAGCTTCAATAAATTCGGCAGTGGCCTTAGCAGTAGAGTCTAACTGACATGTGTGTAGGCCTATAGAGTGCATATAACACTCGCCACTGTATGACTTAAAACTTGCATTGCCAAACTTACTTTCATTCTTTGCAATCTATTCGGATTTATGTGCACTTCTGTCAATTTTCTTGCTAATCACAAAGACTGGCTCTTATCCTTCCCAAAAACTTCTTTAATGGTCCCATAAAGATCTAAGTTCAAGAAGTCAGAGTTGTTGAAGTCATATTCAGAAGATTATTTCGCAAGGATTTCATTAAATGTGGAATGTCAAAAATAGGGAAAAATTCGTCTCCATATCACTTATTATTACACGCATATACACTATATTTAAAAGTAATTTCTCAACTACTTCTTGGAGGATTGATTTAAAATCTGTCGAACAACAGCCATAGTGTGCGAAATAATAACTAATTAATACTTCTTGTCATGAATACTAAAACTGAAGTATCAGGCTTCATGTGTCTTCCTCCCTGTCTTATGAATCCCGACAATCTCATCCTTACAAATAAAATCGGAAAGAAAGGATCTTAGTGACATTTTATCATAAAATTATTAAAAGCAGTTTTGGGCGAATGCCTGTTGTTTTTACCTGCATTGTATCTATTGTCTAATAAATGAATAAATCATCAGCGCTTAAAATGCAATATTGTTCAACCTCATCTATAGATGAAAAAACAACAACAAAGAACCATTATTTCAAAATCCTATCTGTACCTCAATCCCCTTGAATATTTTGTCAATGACAAATTGACTTCCATTTTTATTATTCCGCATGAATTTTCACTAAGAATCTTCTCGCAAATTTTTAGGATCTCACAGTATCTTGCAGAATTAATGGTCTCCCACTGAGGCATATAATATTCAATTCAAATTATGTCTTGTCAGTCCGAAAATACGTTTCCAAAATTTTCTTTGATGAAATATAAGTTTTGAATGGTGGAGGTGTACTACCCTCTTTGGTCTGTCATTTGGTTCCATAATTTGAAACCGAAATTTGTCACCACATGAACTTTATTCCATATCATTAACTATCTTATTATCACCACTGTTTAAACATTTATTTAATTATTACTACATTGTCTTCAGCCTGAACCAGAAGTTTTCCCTAACAAATGATAAAATCGATAGCACCGAAATTTTACAATTAAAGATTAAATTGACTTCTCACAAAATATATTGTTACGAAAATAAAAATCCTTTGGACGTGAGAGCCTCAGTACATGTGTGTTTTTTTGGATTTGGTTTCAACCTATTACTACTTGATCTCATGATACCAGTTCTACTAGTATCATTCTGTAATACCGCTCCAAATATCACTCTTATTATTGAAAAAATTGTTTTTAAACACTATCATAGCAAATTACCCAATTCAATCATTCAATTTATGATTCTTAAATTATTTTTTATTTTCAGTTTAAGATCAAAATGCTAATAAAACACGGAGAAAAATCACTGGACGATCTTAGAAAAAGTCTCGAGCTTAGTCATGCAGCAAGTTGACGTCAATGATTATTTTATAAAAATAATATTACTGTAATTTTTATGTAAATAATAATTTTTAGTAAATTGTCTATACTTTTAAACAATAAATATCTATTGGAAAATCAGCTTACATTATTTGAATTCTGAAAAATCCAGGTCTGTAATCTCTAGCAAAAAGTAACGTGTAAATGATCCGGAAAGTAGGTACTTAGTAATTTGTAGCAACTTAATGTATTAAGTACCTGAGCAAACATAGTACCTATTACAATATAGAACAAGTAGCGTTTTCCTCTTGAAGAATATAATTTGTTCAACTAGAATAGTATTTGCATTATGTCTTGAAGTCAAAAAACTAGTTTTGTATTTATTTTCTTTTATTTACAATTTAAAATATTAAATATTTTACAAGTTCTAAAAATATTCAACCTCGATTACGATCAAATTTATTGTAAAGTTCATTAAAATTGTTTTATTTCTTCTCAAAGAATGATCTTATTAAATATGTTTTTCATCTAAAATATTCACAAAAGTCAATTGGCAACTGTTTCTACTATAATTTTACAAAACTCAACTAGTAAATATTTCCAAGATATATCCATGTAACTATATGAAGAGGTGAGATTATCGGAACATCAAATTCTATTATAATCATCTATCTCTAATTTATAGCACAATTGTTGAATCAGGAGTTTTATGTGTGAGCTATAATGATGTTTCAATTAGCTGGGTGCATAAGAATAGAAACTTCGTCTCCTAATGACATCATAACTTTGTGCAATTATTTGATAATTAAAAGTTGAAGATGAGAAGGTTCATTGATGTAGTGAGATTCACTCTGTCAGCATTCTTCCTTTTGAAGCATCAAAGCTTTTCATTTGAACAATGCTGACAGTTTGAGGTGAATCTTACTACAATTCGGTGCCCCGATTTCAACCCCAGATATTTTTCTCAAGCCATTTTGGTCAAGCCGAAAACAGCCAGAACAACCAGCCCTAAAGTTTTTCAGAAACAATCTGAAGAACTCCGAAACAATCACTAAGCCAGCCAGCTAGGTCAGACGATATTTTTAATTTTTTGAATAATTTATCTCTAAAAACGTTTATAGGTAATTCAAAGCTGAATCAAATTTTAGAACAAGATTAAAAGTAGTTCAGCTATGATCTAGACTAGGTCAAAAGAGAAGTTATCAGAATATACAATAATATAAGAATAAATAAGAGTCACTATTTTAATAATAAAATTCACACAGCCTCCTCACAAGATTTTACCATTAATATTAATTTTACTATACAGTTAATTCTTTTATCGATAATATTGGATATATTTTACAACAGAAATTGTCTATGCAGTATTAATAAATAACCAGAACGTCTCTATGGCAACATTTTTCAAATCAAGTTTTTTAGATTATAAGGTCTGATATTCCTTCATGAATAAAACTTATATTAGAATTTCGCGACGTATGTGTCCGGATGTAGTAACTTCATTTGATTTTATCATTTTAATTTACATAATGAATTCTATTTTAATAGCAGGCTCTTCTCAGTCTATAACTCTAACACCCGGTTGCACAAAAGTCTGTTAACTTTTATCCCGATTGAATGCTACGAGAACCAAGCTCAGAAAAACCTTCTCTGATTGGTTCTCGTGAAATTTAATAACGATTAAAATTTAACAGGCTTATGTGCAACTGGGCCAAATACATTAACATAGTGTTACCCTTACAATCACAAAAAAACAGTATCACTTATCCAAATACTATACTGTAATATACATACTATACCTCACTTAAATACATGTATGTCACAATGGTACCCACAATCAAACATATTTCACAAGGTTTTTTTTGGAAATTCTGAGCTCATAGAT
The DNA here is from genome assembly GCF_014356525.2 of Nilaparvata lugens. Taxonomy (NCBI): domain Eukaryota; kingdom Metazoa; phylum Arthropoda; class Insecta; order Hemiptera; family Delphacidae; genus Nilaparvata; species Nilaparvata lugens. The sequence continues at coordinate 53,287,374 of NC_052510.1, read as the reverse complement.
CGTGTAATCTACCACCATTGACAAAGTATTCGATATAGCCAGACATCTACGTTACATTCCATAATGATAGCTATGATCAAACATATTTGAAACCGATTTATATTATGTTTTTTCAACTCGAGATCGTGTAATCTACCAGCCTTGGCAAAGCACTTGATCCAGCTGGCACTCAGGTCACAACATAATCCACACGGCTAGCGTCAAATAGAGTCCGACAAGAAAAGTGCCCGCTATGGTAATGCACAGTGCGATGGCATGTCTCACACTGGCATGGCTCACAGTCTTTGACAGCAGCAGGTCCATCAAAGCTCGAGTGATGTTTTGTCCATCGAACGCAAAACAAGGTATCACGTTGATCACTGCGAACCCGGCCGAAAACATGATCAAAAAGCGACACAGTTGCGCGAACATTTCGGGCAGTATGGACGGAAATATTGAGTAGACACTGATGAAATCGGTAACGTGCACTGTGTGGTAGATGTCGGACGGGTGGCCGAGGAACAAAACCTCTCGCCCGTTGGCTCGTTTCAGCAGCACCAGTTTCGTGTTGTTTTCGAGCGACGGTCGAAAGCAGTGGTAGTTGAAGCCACATTCTGGGTTAGCTTCGCTTGAGGCAGGCTTGTGGCACAGCTGCTGTGCTGCCTCGACCACAGTGCGTGCGTTGAGGCACGAGTGCTGCGGCAGCTGCAGAGGCTCTGACTCGCTCTCCAGGTACTCAAAGCACAGGTGGCGTGGGTTGTTGCTAGCACAGCACTCCACTGCACCGCTTGACATGTGTTTCGCTGCAAATACATATTCCCATTGATGTAATCTAAATTTTGTCATGTTCATCTAGTTTTAGTATTGTGATATTGAATTGTGTTTGAAAATAATTTGAATTAGTAATATTACAATAACTATAGTGAGGTCCAAGGATTACTATTTATTTATTTATTTGTTGATATAATTACAAATCATATGCAAATGATCGGGATAGAACAACAGGCATAGCCCAAAACTATTCTGTTCCCAAAACTATCCTTGTCTATCATTCAACAAAGCACTATCCTCTCCTAGCTCTTCAACGTTGCTAGATAATATTTCAACAATGTAGAAATACAATTAATTGACAAGATATTTTATGATTCTAATTTGACCTTCAAATTATAAATTTTCTTCCTGATTTTATATAATGTTCCGTTTGTAAAATATATGAGTTGATTGATTGTATTAAATTTCATCATTCAATCATTGAGAAATATATTTTCTTAACGAATAAAATATAAGTGATCATTTTTAATAAAATTTAAAAAAATTAAAAATTTCAAAAATTTTTTGACGAATAAAATATAAGTGATAATTTTTAATAAAATTTAAAAAAAAATTCAAAATTTCAAAAATTTCTTGACGAATAAAATATAAGTGATCATTTTGAAAAAGAATTAACAGTTAATTATTATTACATCAGATATGCCAGTATCAGCTGTCCTCTACAGAAGGCAGTGGCATAACATATAATCGGAAACGCTGTTCTTCTATCTTTCTCCACTGCCATTATAACGTGGACATCTCTATAGAAAAGAAACAAGGTTGAGGAAGCAGGGGATGAGTTTTCGTTCAAATAAGTGCACTTATGCACCTGCTACTCCCGTTGCACGGGTGATTACTTGAGAATCCTAAATTTTATTTGAGTTTGAAAATCATTTCCCGGTAATTAAACTTGAAGCGGTTCTTACATCATCATCAACAACCTTAAGCTTATATGAGCTTGTGAGCATGACTATTAGCAAAAGTGTAACTGAAAACGTTTTCTGTTGTGTTTTCAACACAATTGATGATGTATCCAAATAAGATCTCAGGTGACAATAAGAACTATTGTGGTAATTATTTAATGATTGTCTTGTTATTTAATTTTTCATAATTGATTTAGTTCACATCCGAGTTTTCGGAAGAACAATACATTTGCAGTCTTAGTTTATTCTTCGCCATAGTCTATTGACTGGGGAATTGTTAATTCTCAATTGAAATATAATAAATGTTTACAGTTCAAATTCTGATTAATGAACAACACACATAACTAACCTGGGATGGATTCATCATGCTCCTTGATGAACTCAGCCGATATACAAAAGCCTGGCGAAGGCTCTCTGAACGATGTCACAAGACAGCTGAGCCAGTCATGCACATTTGTCACCTGGCATTGGTTCAGTTGGATTATTCTGTCCCCGACCAACAGTCCAGTAGGGCCTGTCACTGGCGAACCCTGCATTTCAAAACAAAAACTTGCTATTATTAGTGTCATGGCCATCTAGAAGAACTAGAGAATTGCCATGGGTACTGTCTAGATCTGAATTCTAGATTTATGTGAACTGTGCAAGACAACTTAACATTGATATCTGTGGCTTGGTACAAGAACTACCAATGTCAAAATATCAACTTTCTCACAAATCATCTTGAAAGTTCACCTCAGCAGGTGCAGACTCAGCAAATCTCTTTCAAGTTTTCCAATAGTGGGGATAAAATTTTTCAACCTTTACCAGCCTCCTTCCGTACCCTTCCCTTCCTGTATTCCTCAGACATTTAAGAAAATGGCTCATAGAAAATCCATTCTACTCTTTAGAGGAATTCAGGACAGTGGTAGGTAGAATAAATTATTAATGTAAACTATTACATGAAATAGTTAATTATAACGTAGCCCTATTATGGGTGAACTATTGAATGCTATTAATTGATATTGTTGTCTTTACTCATTTTAAGGATTTTTTATTATGTATTTTGACCTAATTATGATTTTATTATGTATCGTAATTTTATAAAATATTTTGTGACGTAGCCTTATGTACTACTGTATCGCCAGGCTAAATAAATTGATTGATTGATTGAACTACTGCATTTCGATACGGAAATGCGAGTGCTAGAAGTGCAGAAGTCGACATTGGTAGTTCTGGCACGGAGTATGAATGACAATCTAAAAACATATATCTTCATTGGTAGTTTTTGCACTCTGAGAGTGGGATAACTAAATCATGACATTGGTAGTATAAATTTTATAACTTTTTTTTTCTTTGAGATAGGTCATTGGCACTTCTGGAACTGAAAATAATCGATATTAATTATGTATTAAACTCATTTTCGAAAAAAATTGACATTTGTAGTTTTTGCACCAAGCCACAGATATTTGAAAGGATAGGAAGCTGTATGATTAGTAGCATCTTTTTTGTATTCAGCTTATAGAGTAAATGCAAATCTATGGTCATGTATAATTTTGTAAAATTTATTAAAGTTTGTTAATCACGTTTTACAACGATAAAACAAAAGTGCTGGACTCTTCCGCCGCCCAGGAAAGGATACAGCTGTGGCATGAAAGTACACATGTCACTGGCATGAATGTCCAGGAGCAACTGCCAATAGGAACAGAGCTGCTATATGGCAAGTGGAAGAGCCTGAACCGCCTCAGAGCACTACCTCCGTAAACAAAGCCTTAGTGCATTCGTGTGACGTCAGCACAGGTAGGGCTCCTACACCAATAAAAACACTAGCTGATATAGATCAGCTGAAATCAACGAATTTTAATTGGTCTAGGAGCCCTACCTGTGCTGACGTCACACGAATGCACTACGGCTTTGTTTACGGAGGTAGTGCTCAGAGCTGAATGTGCTTGCACAAGAGAAAACTGCACAACCTGGATGCAGATTAACGTCCCGCACTGCGACTGTGGTGATATACAATCAGATGAACACCTCTTAGGGCCGTTTGCACAGTGTCAGTTTAAACTAAATTTCATTTTAAACTGGATTAAATCCGTATCAAGTCTCGTTTGTTATAATGTGTTACATTTTGAGTTTAAGCCACTAGCTGAATGAATTCAGTTTAAGCTTTGACTGTGCAAACGGCCCTTGGAATGCTGTCTTGCTCCAACATGCACAAGACATGAAATTTTCATCTAAATTTATGTGGATTACTATTTCAACATTGGCATACAGAATCACCTGACACGCACGCACAAACCAGATAAAACCCCCATCGATTGATAAAATTTAAAGCACCAACTGAATAATATTTATTTTTTTCACATAGGTACCGATTTTTCTCCGACTCGACACCCAGAATGGCGCTGATTGGCCATTGTCAGCTGATTGAATCAATCGGCTGAGAACATTCTCCGTGTCATGTCAGCAAGAAATCGGTTCGGGAGAAAACGTCACTTATGGGTGACATTCATTCCATCACGGATTTCAATTGATCACGAATCAGCTGTTTGAGAGGGTCTCAGTCAATATCTCAGTTCGTCAAGTCGCTGTTGTTTTCAGAAGGTCCAGTGGATAAAGTATCATATATTTAAATGATATTTATAATATATTCCAAATAATACCAGTATACTGCCTTTTAAAAGCAAAAAACAAACCCCCCCCCATTCACATTTAAAACATGATTGAATATAACCTTTTGGGTCAAGCCACAGGAGGCGTATTTTCAGACGGCAAGACAGGACATCCAATCGGCTCTCCAATTGGCTGGACAGGAAGTTCACTCGATACGCCAACACAATCAGCCAATTGGTGAGCTTGACATGATTCCTTTCCTTTCGTGCCGACTTGTGTGTATTGGCCCTTTAGGTCGTGAGATTCGACTGATTATACGGCTCAAATTCCCACTTTTTTTCAGCTTCTCACGAAATGGTCAAAATAGGCTCGTATTGAACTAAACTGAACTGGAAATAAACTGAAATTAAAGGCAGACAATCGTGTTGTGTAACTTTCTCTGCAAATAAACTGAAACTAATGTCAGGTAATCGAGTTGTGTGACTTGCCTTGTCTAAAGACTGGACCTGCACACCCGTGCCGTGGTCGTATAGCGGATAGACGACCCAGGGCAGCAGGAAGAGGGCGAGAGAGGCGGCGATGATGAGCACCACATTGTGCCAGATGCCGGCACACAGGATGCGCAGCTGCTTCACCGGTGACAGAGTCTCCAGCTGCTCTATGGACACGTAAGCCACTGGCACCACCAACACCAGCATAGCGCCCACGCCCGCTATGTGCGCGTCCTCTCTAAAACATTGAATTTGAATTTACCAAACAACTCACTCATTTATTCATTTTCGCCACACTGCACAGAAAGCAGCTGTTTTCCAGTCCCTACATAGATCTGAAAGACATTGTTTGCAGACTACTCTCGTCTGACGTCAGAACAGGTTTCTTTCCGTCTAAGGCCGGAAAGAGTACCCTTTCCGGCCTCTAACATGGAACTAAGAAAGGTGAAAGAGGAAAGAGTTTTCATGATCTTGGTTTTTTTATCAAGGTTTATAGCCTAATGATTATAATTATAATACATTTATGCATTACAAATTCAAATTAATACAATTTACAAATAGTCTACATTTGCAAAAAACTTATTTGAAAATGTGTTTGGAAAACTGTGCCATATGGTACATTGTGTTCAGGAGGATGAGATCGGAAATTTCCACCCCACTTTGAGTACCCTACGACGTCTGGTTCTTGAGATATGAGACATCAAGTTCCCCCCCCCTTCATAAAACATTCTTATTCAATTTATTATTTCTTATATATAACTGATGCCAAAAGTTCGTGGGTCACATGGTGTAACCTACTCACAGCTGATGAAATGCATCTATTTATTGTCTCTTTTGATTTAAAAATCATCACCTAAGCCAAGCTAGATGACAAATTCTACTTGACAACAACATCTGTTGGAACGCACAAGAGACCCACGGTTTCATTATATCAGGAATGTTTTCCCAAAGAGAATTATTATTCGGGACATGTAATTTGCATTTGTACAGTCGAGGAAGAGTTATGATATTTCTTGTTGGACTTCCACATATTTATCACATTTTAAGCCAATCGCAGAAGGCTTTTATTCGGGTTATCTGTGGTGAAAGTAGACGTGCTCACTCTTATCTCCTTTCCAGTATTGCCCCTATGCGTCATTTATATGTAATATCGGGGCACCGAGCTTCGCTCGTTATTTTTATTTATTGATAAACAGAACACAATTCTCTTGAATGATCGTGTTTATATTTTACAGCTGGCTATACGTCAGCTTATGAATTTCGGGGATGCGATATTTTGATTTTCTACAGAATCACTCGCTCACTTTTTATTATCCACAGACGACAAAAGTCTCAGCTGTTTCAGCCAAGGATGAATTATCTTTTTAATGTCGTTCAGCGAGTTTTCCCAAGGATGAGACCTAGTGCAATCGAATTTTTATATCATAAACCTACTATGTTCCAAATTTCGTGAAAATCGTTAGAGCCGTTTTCGAGATCCGTTCAACCTAAATAACCAGATATAAAAATATAAACTGATATACAGAAATTGCTCGTTTAATATAATAGGATTCAAAGTTCTTTCTATACTCTTTAGACAAAGTGGCAAACAAGGTGCGGATGTTGCTTAAGAGGTTTATACTTCTATCCAGATCATATTGCAGTCTCTTTCAAAAGACCTTCATTTGTTTTGGGTCCTGAATTTTCCAATAGTCTGCTCGTCGAGGTTAAAAATGCAAACAATCTTTCAAATCTAAATTACATTTGTGGTTGATGGATCATCCTCATGTTGACATTAATGAGCTTTTTGTTATTCTTCGGTGAATTATTCACATTGACAGTCACTTACTTTCAATATTTTCAATATCTAGTTAATGGTTATGATTTGACTGTGGTGCGTGTGTTGAATAAATTATGATAATTGAACTGAATTTAGATAAATGCATCCCGACACATAGACTCTATAGTGGGATGCAACACGATTGAAATAATCCATTGATAAAATATTGTAATATATTAAAATTAATGAACCAACTTGTATTGTATCTATTGTATATTATTGTATCCATCAATGTATAAATAAATAAATTTGAAGATTATCAAACCACTTTGTTCAACATTTACGTTAGTTTTTTTCAAAAAGAAAATGAAAATGAAATATTTTTCATTGATTATATGAAAATATCACAATACTAATCTCAACTCGGATGGAAAAAGAAAAACTCACCTTACTGCAGCAATAGCATGCCCCATTTCATGTATGACGGTGGAGAATAACAGAGTTATCATGTAATAACCCAGATCAGTGATTGGAAGATTTACACCAGGTACCTAAAAATGGATAGAAATAGTATTGAGATAAGTAGAGAGACAAGTAAGTAAATAAATAAGAGAAATAGTCTTAGCATTATTGCATAAAGAGTAAAAACGTATTACAGATCAAATATTAGAAATATAGAAAACCAACTACCAGTTGGTTGGAATTTGCAATTTTCATGCTATCACTGTCCCATTTATGAGCTCTATTTACATTTCATCTGGGCATTCATTGTATCATCCCTCTATCTCAACACTCATTAAAATCAGACTTGTAATGTATGTGTGCAACGTTAGTGAAAAATGTAAGAATTTTCAAAAACACCTGTTGAAGAAGTCAGCAAATTGTCTTGTCATTGAGTCTCATATCATAATATTATCATCACATTGCTTCAAGAATTATTAACAAGTACTCTTGCTTGATTCAGGCCCACCGCAAAAAAGACCCACGCTAATCCACGAAAAGCAACCAACGCCGTTGGATGTTCCTCCAGTTATCTGTGTAATGATAAAAATACATGCAATGAATAATCCATTTGTCAGATGATTGATTATTAATAATTCTATAGCAATGGTTTACAAAACATCCATCGGCGTGGGTTGCTTTTCGTGAATTAGCGGAGGTCTACTTTGCGGCGGACCCAAGGCCCGGTTCCACAAAAGCCTGTTGAATTTCAATAATGATTAAATGCCAAGAGAACCAATTGGAAAATGTGTTTTTGAACAGAAAGGTTCTATGATTAGCTATCGTGGAATTTAATCACAGTTTAAATTTAACAGGCTTTGTGAAACTAGGCCAAAATGGTTAGAGACAAACATTATTTGATATTACCATTGAGAAAAGAATATATATCCCATGTTATAGGTAGTTTATGTTCCAAATTTAAAACCGATTCTCTGTTAACTCAAGCAAATTACTGTCGTCTACTGTCTATCATTTCCGTTTATGTTGGGGTGAGAGTGTAAGAACGGCACAGTATGAGAGTCTACGAGCGTCACCAAAAACAACTACTATAGTGAGGTCCACGTTATAATGGGAGTGAAAAAAAGATAGCAGAACAACGTTGCCAATCCTCTGTCTTATCAATGCCTTCTATAGGCGGTAGCTGATACAGGTTTATTGATGTAACTGTTTATTCTCGTTTAAAATAACCAATTATATTTAATTAAGCAAGAAATTATATTTTTCAATAATTTCATAATAAATTTTCATGATCAAGATTAAATATTTTGTTAATTAATTATTAATTCTACATTTTTAGAAGACGATTTGGCAACAGAGCAAATCGAGAAAGAGGTAGCGCTATCCGATTTGTTGAATGATAGACAAGGATAGCAATACCATTGCCAATTAAACACTGCCATTATAACGTGGACCAGACTATAGGATTATCGGCTTGAGTTAACAGTGAAATTTGGAACATGAACGCCCTATACCACGGGATATCTTCTTGAGCTATCTTTTCTCTATGATAATACTGATTGAAAATATTGAATACAATGAATAGTGTGTGAGCTTACCACGGGCTGAAGAATGACACTATCTGAAGACGGTGAACCGTCATCTCGTATGGCCTGCTTGGTGAGCTGGAAGACAGAATGCAGCAGCAGCCACACGGCATAGGGCAGGAGGGCCATGGCGGTCCATGTGCCCACTGTGAACCAGGCCGTGAGCAGGCGGGGCCGCACCGAGCCCCATTTCTGGATCAGCCGGTTGAAGGCGGTCGTGAACCACACCAGGCGGAACGGCTGGATCACCAGTCCGGTGTTCTTCAACAGGTGCAGGTATGGCAGGAAAAGACAGCTCTGCAAAACAATATTCAAAACTATACAATAATCTGCAAAACAATGGATAAAAACCTGTTCTTTTAACAATTACACATCTTTAAGAGCGAATATCTCGGGAACTGTTGGGAATTTCACAAACTTCCACTGAGCAAAACGTGTAGAGAATTTTTCAAGCTTCATTTTGAAATAGTTAGTTATGTCGATTCAACGCATTATTCTTAAGATATGAGTGTGGAAGCAAAAAGCTGAAAAATTCAACTTTTAAACCACCATCATCCCCTTAGCATATGAGTTAGGAATGGGGACTTTTGATATGTTAACCTCTTAACTAATCTCAACAAAGGTGCAAAGTCAAAAATTTTGTTCAAAACATTCCCTCCAAATTCCTTTGTCAATTGGTCTATTGTTGCAAAAATTGAGATCACACTCAACACTAAAGCTGTTGCAAAAGGTGTGGGGAAATTCGTAAAAGCGTGAAATTATAAATCAAATTGATGAGATTTTAATGCCTTATAAGCTCATAATCAGTATGAATTTTTCCCGTCGATTTTTGAAAAGTTATAAGAGCAAAAATAGAAAAAAATTGATGACAAACCTGTTTTTCAAAAATGTCACACCTTCAAGAGCGGATATCTCGAAAACTAGAGGAGATAAAAAAAGTTGTAGAATGGATTATTGTGGGAAATTATATAAGCTTTAATTTGTTATATGACAGTTAAGTCCTCAAGATACATAATTTTTTAGTTTTATGCGAGAAACAAAAAATGGTACCTTTAAACCTCCCCACCCCCTTAGCACAGGGGGTAGGGGTGGGGACTTTGATATGTTTATCTTCTAATTACCCTAAACAGAACTGCGGGGTCAAAAATTGTCTTCCAAACATTTCCCTCTATACTCTTTTTTGAGCATTCATTGCCAGGACTATCAGTTGATCATCATCACAACATTCACGATGAATAGAGCATCTGTTACAGAAGACATACTATTTTACTGTTCATACAGTTTTTTGCTAATGAATGTACTAGGATTACATAGACATAGGCAGTACCCGATTAACATTGGAGACTTGGGGTCATAACAGCACCATCTACGTTTGACGCTAAGCCACGTTTACTTGCAGATATGGTTCCATTAATCATAATGAGTTTCATATGGGGTTTAAACGAACAGCTGACATTTCTCCGTTTAAACCGAGTATCTTCATACGGGCCTTACTTACGTGTTCTCCGCAGTCAGTGACCGGGGAATCGAGATGCTATCCTTGTCTACCATTCGACAAAGCATATAGTTCTATTCTTTTCTAGCTCCCCAACGTAGCCAAATCGTTTTTAAAAAATAGAGAAAAATATTTAACATAATATTTATTCTTAATTATGAAAATTAATTATTTAATAATTGAATAACCTAATATAATTTCTTGACCAATAAAATATCATATCATCAAATTCAAGAATACAATAGCCTTTATATTATAATAAAAAATATATTTTCTAGAGCAATAAAATATAATCTATTAAGCTTACTTTGGCCTATTACAGATATACCGGTATCAGTTATCCTCTATAGAAGGCAGTGGTAAAACAGAGAATCGGCAACGATGTTTTCCCATCTTTCTTGCCTGCCTTCCCAAATATCCAATATCACGATCGAAGACCAGGCTTCCCCGGATAGATCGTGACAAAAATTTAAAAACTCAATCCACCTAGATGGCTGCGTCAGACCAGCAAAGTCATCATAAGAAAATCTGCCAAACTATAGAAGCACCCTCCCAATGAGCCACCTTGATATGGTGTTCCTGAATGGAGTAGGTGAGCGCCTTCTCACTGAGTGTGGCAGGCAGTTGAGCATCCTGATTGCCAGCACTGAAGAACAATCTTTGACCCTAGACAAACGACGTTTTGGCACATCCAAGTTGATCCTTTCTCGAGTGTCATGAGTGTGCAATTCCTCTCTTCTTGGAAGCGTTAACTTGTCTGACATGAAGTAGAGATGTTAATATGTACAGTCCTTATACACTATAAATGCCCAACCGTTGAAATACGGGCTGGAAATGAGCATCAAACTTAATGTCATCACATGAAGTGATATTTTTGGAGTAGGAGAATATCCTTTGCATGAGCCGAATGTCCCCATACCAATATTCCATACTAGAGGTGACAGTTGAACATTGCTCGAAACAGCATCAGCAGTCATTGAGCATTCAGAAGTCCTCTCATTTTACGATGTTAATAGATTACTCGTGACAGCTTTTTGCAAACTCCAACAATGTGAGACACCCAAGACAATTCAGTGTCCTCGCTGAATCCAAACAGAGACAGGAGCAGCACTAACATCTGCTGATCTAGCCAAAATACACATTATCTCCTGAGTTTTGCTCTCATTCAACTTCAGCTTATTTGCGCAGAACCAGCTCTTGGTCCCTTAGAAGTCCCTTGCCTTGTCTGGCAAAAAGCAGACTGGAGTTGTTCAGGCGCAGATAATTAATCACTACCAAGAATAACAATGGTCCAAGCACCGAGCCTTGTGGTACTCCTTGTGGTACCTAAGGTACACATGCCCACATGATGGTGTGTGGCACAAATTATGGATACAACCTGCTGTCTGAGGTAATCAGCGACCATTCCCAATGCTTTGCCTTGAAACCCGTATTTGCCCAACTTCCTGAACAAGATATCGTGAGACACACAGTCGGATGTCTTTGATAGGTCAACAACAACAGGATTTGACCCTCCTCTAAGACGTATAGCCAAGCTGACAGGCATCAAGGCATTGAGTGAATTTCGGATGATAAATACAGCACAACTCCACCATCTCATAGACAAACTAAAATCGAACAACTCTGCTGGGCATGATGACATCACTGGAAAAATATTCAAAAGTTGTAAAGAAGAACTAACAAAGCCTCTACTGGAAATAGTAAATTCTTCCCTGAAGCAAGCTGTATTCCCACAGGCTCTCAAGATCTCTAAGATTTTTCCAAAATTCAAAGGAGGAGATAAAATGGATCACAAGAACTATAGGCCCATAGCAAACCTACCTATAACCTCAAAAATTATCGAACGAGCAGTATATGACCAGCTTATCCTGCATCTGGAGAGCAACAAACTCATAACAGCACAACAGCATGGATTTAGAAAACGTCTAGGCACTACAACTGCAATATCTGAATTGTGTGACAATATAAACCAACTTTGGGAGGAGAAAAATACTGTTATGGGACTGTTATAGATCTTCAAAAGGCCTTCGACACACTAGACTGGAACATCCTAACTCTGAAATTGAGAGAATTGAAAATAGAGGGAAGAGCATTGGAGTGGATAGAGGACTACCTCACCAACAGAAAGCAGTATGTGGAAATAGTGCAGCACAAGAAAACTGCTCTTATAAACTATAAATCCTCACTCAGAGCAGTGTCCCAGGGTGTGCCCCAGGGATCCATCCTTGGGCCACTGCTGTTCCTTGTCTACATCAATGACTTTCCCAAGAAAATTGACAACAGAAACAGCTGCATATTGTTTGCCGATGATACCACTATCTTGATACCATCGCAGAAGCTTCAAGACCCACACAAAATTGTCGAGACAGCACTGGAAGAGGCCACAGATACATGCAATAGACTGAAGTTGACCATTAATATGAAGAAGACAGTCCACATCAGATTCACTCCAATCAAAAACAACCCGGATGAGAGACAAACAAATGATGACTCAATGATGATAGACTGTACAAGATTCCTATGGATAACAATTGACTGTCACTTAACATGGAGAAAACATATAGAGCTGTTATGCAAGAGGTTAGCATCTGCCGTGTATGTTATACGAAGAATCAGAAACATATCAGAGAAAAGTACATCATTCATAGCATACCACTCACTCTTTGCCTCACATTTGAGGTACGGTATTGTTGTCTGGGGATCGGCATCCCAGACACACCTTGACAGAGTCCTGAGAATACAAAAGTGGGCCTTGAGGACGATATTGGAGAAAAACATGATGGAGCACTGTAAACCATTATTTGTGGAGAGTAAAATACTCACAGTAGTCTCATTGTACCTGCTCGAAACAATAAATCTGGTTAAGAGGAAAGGCTTTACCACAAGACAGGAAAAACACTGCTATGACCTTCGAAACAACAAGAATCTTGACTTGCCACAACATAGACTGAAGAAATACAGCTGCTCACCAACATATGCAGGATCATACTTTTTCAATTTACTGCCGCGTGACTTGAAGGATATGGATGACGAGGCAGCATTTGCCAGAGGCCTGAAGTCATACCTATTGGCCCGACCCTACTATGCAGTATCAGAGTATGTTGAAGAGCATACATTTCAACATATACGACATGCTCATGGAGGAAATCACCTGCCGTGAAAAATAATGACGACTCCCCAGCTTTCAGACTGTCAGGAGGACAAATACAAGTAACAAGTAAGTAACAAGGTCACATAGAAAAAGGTCAATTGATCCCTGATCTTCAAAACCATCATTAATCTTTTCCAAAATACTAACAACAGCCGATTTATTTATTAAATTTTAATGAGGTGGATCTCCCTATCTAAACCCATGCTGCATGTCTTCAAGCAGCTGTGTTCAAGAAACTCGGTCATCTGTATATATAACGTGGACTTCAGTAAAATATCAATTTTTCTTAAATTATAAATAAAATTTACATTACAAACATTTGAATGTTTGATGTTAGATTTCTAACAACAGCAACTGCACTGCAAATCAATTAAATCAACAGAAACAGTAAACATGTTACCCTTAAAAAAAAGGATAGAGTGAGGGAAGATGAAACAAAAAAAAGATAAAAATACAATTCCGCAGCCCTGGCTGCTGGCGAAGACTACAAGAGTAAGTAGAGGCAATAAATTTACTACTTAACATAGAATATGAGATACGATTGTTCATAAAATATTACCTTGAATATTGTATCAAAAAGGTACAAACTGCAGTGGAAGATTACGAATGCAAACAATGGCAAATACAATCCATCCATAACACAGAAATTTATCCCAATTATTCAGTTGATAAATTTTAAAATCCGCCGGCCAAACTTACGAAAAATGCGCTCATTGATATTATTTATCAAAAGTGTTGTCATAATAAACTTGAGAAACTATTTGTCTGATACTTATTTGAAATTCAATAAACCATTACCGGTATATTATTTATAGAATATTATTGAATTTACAATAATAATTCCCGTATTGACATTGACGTTTGACTCTACGCATAACCTAACCTCATAAAAGTAACTAAATATTTGGAATGGACTCAGTCACGACTCAGCTGTTCAGTAAGTAAATAAAAAAATAAAACAAAAAATCATGAATAATTAGATTCAACAAAAGAAGAACACTGCAGATTTCTTGGAAAAATTGATTTATTTTTTCAAGTCTGTTGAATATTTCGTAAATTTTAAAAAATTTCAAGAAGATTTCATTGCCTTCTAAATATCATCAACTTGGGCTGCCAGATTAGGCAGCTGTACAGAAGGCAGAAACAGAACGACGTCCGAAGTCTAGGGAAGAGAAGAGAAGAAACTGTCTCTAATTCTCGGATGTGTTTGTGATTGCTGCTAAATTTTATTTATTGTGTATTTATATAATGGCTGATACTACTGTTGATGCAACTCGTCGATTAAATGTTAAAAAGCAAACGTTGGACGATGCATACGCGGCTCCAGCTAATTTTCTGGAAATTGACGTTGTTAATCCAATAACCCACGGTGTAGCAAAAAAGAGGTACACGGATTATGAAGTTAGAATGAGGGTGAGTAATTCAATAATTATTCAAATTACACGTTAATTTTTTATCACTTCAAATTAAAATCTACCTTCATAGACCTATATCTTGTGTCCAATCTAAAAAGTAAACAGGGTTTTCCAAGTAAATTTATTTGTCCTTGAACATTAGACAGGTAGTAAATTGTTAAATTTTGTAAGAATATGTAGATTTGTATTAGCAATTAATAGTTATTTTATGTCACAAAAACTAATTTCAAATTTTATCTTCTGTACTATTTTGTGTTGTCTCAACAGGAAGCTATTCTAACCTGACTACGGCTTACTGAAATCAAAATAAGTTTCAATTTCCTTGGATTTCTCTATTACATATAATTTATTTATTTTATTGGTCTTATTTTCAACTGTGCTTTGTATGCTAGTAATTTTATTTATATTTTTTTTTTGATTATTGAATCAAACTATTCTTAAAACATCAAACAGACTGTCCATTTCTTATCACTTGTTACTTAGACCACTTGTTGTCTTCTTCATATTTATAGAACTGGGAATTTTCCAGTTCACTTTCCATCTTTTGGAATTTACAACCATATTTAAGACCATGTTGCTAACTGATAGGTAACTTTCAATGCAAAAACGCTTTTGTTCTGGATTAATTTGAATTCCTTGAGCAGTCACTCATGTTGTAGATTAAGCAGGTGAGTCGTTAATTCTTGTGAGCCTGTGTTGCTTTCTGTAGAGCGATGTCATTCTCATTTCTTGTGTAGTGATCATGTCGTATCACTAAAGATCAGCCTGCCTTCCTGGACAGGATTCGGCTTCTAGGATTTATGATGAGAACACTGTATACAGTCCGTGTCTTATAGCTTTGTCTATCAGCAGAGAGCCACTAGTCTACAATACCAACCGTTCAAAAACAATGAACATCTGTAGGGAGCTTCCTCCTTCTAGTGATCTAGGTACTCTGGAGCATATTTTTTTTAAGTAGGAATATCACCCCGCGAATTATGCCTTGCGTATATGCCGTTTCAAATATCAAGGAGGCAAAGCTTACTATAGGGACGCGTACTATAAGATCCCTAAACCGCCTCAGAGCTGAATGTGCCTGCACAAGAGAAAACAGCACAACCTGGAGGCAGATTGACGACCTGTACTGCAACTGTGGTGATATACAGTCAGATGACTACTTCTTAAAATGTTGTCTTGCTCCAGAATGCACGAGGCATGACCTCTTCACTCTGATTATTAGAGGAAGTTCGAACTTGAAATCTGTTTTAATACGGGCCTTTGAGTTTCACCAGAGGCTTCTCTAAAGCTTGCTACAGTAACTGAATAACCTTAACGTGCGTACAGATATACGCGCCGCGAACATGAGCAATTCACTTTTAATCAGCTGACTATATCTGTATTTCTACAGAAACGGTAAGATACAGTTATAAAAAGCTTGGCATCAGCTGATTAAAAGTGAATTGCTCATGTTCGCGGCGCTTATATCTGTACGCACCTTTAAATGATAAAGCTGTTGAAACAGTGGATTATTACTCAAATATTGGCATATAGAATCAAATGATACTAATACTATACTGGGTGAAAAGTATCATGCAGTGCTCCATTATATTTTTCTTGAGTATGGTTCTCAGTGCTCTCTTCTGGATAGGTAGTACTCTATCCAGCTTCGTTTGTGGTACATATACCCATGCCACAATCCCGTACTTATAAAAGGTATAAGAGGTATTTAAGGTATAAGAGGTATTTTAAAAGGAGTGTTAAGGTGCAATTCCTTAGTAGCGATTCGGGCCGCGCGGCTAGAGCCGCCGCCGTTGGAGCACATGACTTTGAATTCTGAATTCTCCAGATTCAGTGAGTGATTCATTAGATATGAATCATAAAATCAATATAGTATAGTATATAATAAACTTCCAGTTTATCTGCCGCCATAATGTTCATATAACATGAAAATCCAATGAATAATCGAATCGAATGAATTCATAGGTCAAGTGCTCCAGCTGCGCCAGCTCTAACTACGCGGCTCGAGTCGTCGCTAAGAAATTGCACCTTTGGTCTATGAGCACAGTTTTGTCAGCGAAGAGTATGCAGTGGCTTCAGTATTGACCCCTGCGGTACACCTTTTTACACTTTTCTTAATGAGGATCTGTTGATGATTTAGTAAATCAGTATATTCAGTACATGACAGGCAGTCGCCAGACAGACTTCGTCAAAGATTAAACAATTAATACACAAATAACTAGAGATGGCTGCAGATAGGTCGTTTCATGTGGCTCTGTAGATGGACTGCAATACTAAATCATGAAACAATCTCAAACTGTTCCACAAGTACAGAGTGAGTACAGAGGGTATCTGATGAGTTTCTCATGTACCAGCCTACAGAACATCCCATGCTCCAGCTCACGAACACAAATCGGCAGTCTGTTAAAAAAAATTCAGCGTCCGTAAGGGGTAGCATTCATGTGCTTTCGATATTCTGGAGTAGGGTAGGTGAATGTTGTCCCGTCTCCTGGTATTGTGATGGTGCAGCTGGCCCTGATGGAATTTTGTTTTCGATGGTTCACTATGCTCCCAATATAGTCTTCTAACCGTTGTTAAGGTTTTCCTCTGATTTTAAAATTCTCAGTTTCTGTTCGAGCAAGACAATGTTAAGGGTGTCCAAGACGTTTTGGAGGCCAATAAATAGATCTGAGAGTTTTCCTCCCAGAATTCGCTAATATTACAATGTTATTTTACAGCTCCGAGATAGCTGTTACTTTCCCAAAGTCTTTCGGGAAATCACATTGATGTACTGAACGTAGGCTGTTGTATTCAAGGAGTGCAATTAGTCGATTAATTTAGATTTTCTTTGAATGAGTCTTGACTCCCGAGTCATCAGTGGGCGAGGATAACCTTAGTATGGAGTCACAGTCATAGCATGTCGTTTCATATATTCAACACTATTATTTGCATTGCCATTGTTGTATTTTGTCCCTGCGGGCAATTGTTGATTGATTTTTATGTGGTCGTTAATATTGGCTTGTAATATTGAGTACTTTCTGACTTGTCTGTGGTAGAAATATGTAAAAGGGGACCAATTCTTGCCTGTGGTCAACTTAGGTTTCAACTTGTTGACCGAACGAAGTGAGGTCTAAGATTCAAGTCGATGGTTTGGCATTTCTCTTAATGTTTATATGTTCATATATTTATATGTTGCGGATTTACGGCGAAACGCGGTAATAGATTTTCATGAAATTTGACAGGTATGTTCCTTTTTTAATTGCGCGTCGACGTATATACAAGGTTTTTGGAAATTTTGCATTTCAAGGATAATATATAAGGAAAAAGGAGCCTCCGTCATACGCCAATATTAGAGTAAAAATCAGACTATAGAATTATTCATCATAAATCAGCTGACAAGTGATTACACAGATGTGTGGAGAAGCCAGTCTATTACTGTATTTGTATAAGGTCTATAGTTTCAATCAAATACATTAAAGAGGTATGCTGGGTTTACACCAAAGTTATTAACAAAATGGTTATAACTTAATCCTTATAGATTCTTTTAGATTGAACGGAAGTTGACAAACACATATGTTCATCATGTGTATGATAAGTTATGTTCAATCTAATATAATCTAAAAGGATTGAGTTATTAACATTTTTTTAATAAATTTGGTCTAATCGCAGCTTTAAGGTCTTTGGTTTCAATATTTTGTTTTGCAGTCATGGAATAATATCATCAGTGCGTGCCCATCAGTATCAATATTCTCACATTCGAATATAATATTTTTGATTCTAAAAAATTAGTTTTCATCAGATAGAAAGATCATCACGGAACTGGATAAATTATATCATATGAAATGCAAATTCAAACGTGAACTGAGTTTGTTAACATTTAAAACAGTTGGCATCTGGTACTTGTGGATGAGAATACTGCGTGAGGTCTAATGTTCACAGAACTACTAGTATAATGCTCTTGAGACTTAGAAACTCCAAAAATAAATTCGTGTGATAAAGGGTACAAAAATGAGTGTGATTGTTCATTGGCGAGGGTGGTTGCTGATTGTTCGGGAGGTCAAGTCTGAGCACTCGGGACTCCACTCCGGATGGTTGACCGGGCAGCATAACTTTTATCTTTACCTCTATCTGCTGTATTATCACTTAGATCCCATCTTTAGCTGAGGATAAATTCATCTCTGTCATTCCTCCCTCACCCACAAATAAGCCTGGAGCTCATGCGGGTATTATCCTCAGCAAAATGAAACTTCACATCTAGTATTCCTTACATCGGGGTTGTACTATCGCCATTTCCATACATAATCTGGAGTGGATCATTTTGTTATGAATAATATGTATATCACATACATTTCCATTTATTTAACGGTTGCTATGATAACATATGTAATTGTATAGTATATTATGGTAAATCAATTCCAAATAGTAGAGATCAGTATTTGAATAATGACACAACTTCCTCAATGAAACCGAGAAAGAATTTGATTCAACGAATCACCCGTCTAGACTTATTGTTTGATTTCTTCATTTGCTTTGAACAAATATTTAATTATTCAGTGGATGATCTGTAATTCACCGTTAGGAATCAAAGATCAAAGAACTCTATACTCGTTCCCATCTGCTATTGTTACTTTGTTCTCATTTCTTGCCGTCTGTGAAGGGTCTGTCGAGTTTTCAGATCGATGTAGTAGTAGGTAAATGAGTTTCTCCTTTAGTGACAAAACCTGAATGCTTTGTCTTCTTTTTATCTTGTCCAATGATTGATTCATCATAATGTAATGAAAATTATTTTAATGTCAAGAATGTGTAGATAATTACGTGAAGTTTGTGGAATTCGATTCTTGAGGAACTGGATAATAATAATATCGAGTGACCTGGCTGGCTCAGGTCTGGTGTCAGAGTTTTCAGGTCGCAACTGATCAATTTCAGGGTCTCTGACATGACCTAACGACTGCTTTTCAGGCAGCCGGGAACTGGATAAATCACTATGTCTGCTCATCGAAAGGAAAGACAACAACATATTGTTTGCGTTCGTTCAAAAAAGTATAAAAGTAGGGATTCATATGAGCTAGGTTATGAGTCATTGCTTTATATTAATATTTACAGAAGTGCAAATTTGTTTTGTCTCTTCTTTCGATGAAACTATAGATTCTACACAACAAATATTTCAGAAATATCCACAATAAAATATTTTCTAATGTACAGTACCATATGGATATACTATATTGTTGCTGGTTTCTACACTAATAGGCCTCATCCATAACACTGTGTACATTGAATGTACTATAGCATTCAAATTCATTTGTAGAAGATTATTTTACTAATGATCAACTGTATTGTTACACAGTATATTCTATCAATTTTTGTAGCATCTGTATCTTTTTGTGAAATATTGTGATATTGATACGCATATTTCATATCTACATACATTACCGTATAATTATTATAAAATGATTTCCAAAGAAATCAATAAGATTAAAATAAAGCAAATAAACAAAATAATGGAATGAAAGTGAGAAGTAGTAGGAATGAATTTGTAATCAATCACTTGTTAATAGAAATGTTATTCCTTATCTAACCGCCTCCCCCTTTGAGATAACTTTTCAGGAACGATCAATTTTAGACACACATTACTATTTCGGCTTACATTCAACACTATTTTCCTTATTTTCGAATTATGTACCGTACGTCATTTTCTGTGTGAACCCTATAAAACGTAAACTACTGCCTGACAATTATTATTTCTCAATTTTTTTATATTCACAGAGGATAATTAATTGAACAAATGATTGAATGGTATGCTTTATTTAATCCAAACTGCGATATTTATAATCTTGAATTTTATAATTTAAAACATAATTATAAAGGCTAATAAAATCAACTTTATCCTTCTTGAATAAAGTTCTGATTACAGCTGCAATGAGTCCTTTAAAACTAACCCTATACCAATGCATAAAACCAGCCGAAATAACTTATGTTACAAATTCATTAAAATAGATTGAGTACGAGTAGAAATGTATCAAGTTTCATGAAAATGTCTCACCAGACATTCAATTATCATGATATTTGATATTTAGCTTGTATTTTTTTCTACAGCTTGATTTCAATTGAGTGTGAAAAATGGTATAGTAATCCCAAACTTTGTGCATTTAAAGCAAGGTTGAAGCTGTGAACAATGAAACTCTGTTGAATTGAAAATTAGTTGAGGCAAATCTAAACTGCTTCTAAATCGAATTACAGAGTTTATCTTCTAAGAGGTGTTCGCGTTCTTGAATCTTGAGGTTTTCACCTTTCCTTCAATAAGAGAATGAGAAAGTCTAGAATTTTATTGTAAAACCTTGAAGAACTACAGAAAAACTCTAGTCAAGTAATAAATGGGGCTTCTTTTTTGTTATGTCATCAATTTGTGTTGGTATTTTACTTACATAAAGCTATTGAGCTGAATTCGCTGAAGAATACATTTACGTAATTGGCCATGGCATTTCACAAACTGCATTTCCAGCTCTAAATTTCAATAATTTCCTCTTTCAGTTTCATTTTTATTCATGAAATATTTTTAAAATGATTTAATGTTTGATTCACATGAATTATCGATGTCGATTCTGCATGTTCCATGTTTTAAAATATTTAACCTGTTCAGCCAATTAGAAGTTTCAGGATGTTAATTTTCGAGCTAATCCATATTTAATTGTTATTTTCATTCAAACATTGGATATCACTCAAAATGTTTTGGGTTTATTAAAAATTGAATGTCTTACGTTTATTTACGTATTATTTTCAACTGCTATTAATGTTAGGACAAATTCAAAAAATATTCTAGATGTTATAAGAAAATATTATGTTTTCTCAAAGTTTCTAAAGTAATCATCATCATTATTGTAAGAAATGTAATAATTATTATGTTGTCATAGCTTTGTTATGTTTGCGTCAAATGTGAAATTAAAGAATTCTTATCATGGATTTTGTTCACTGCGTTATTCAATCGGAATTCAGTGCTGTAATAAATCAAACATCCATCCCGTGCGATATGAAAATTAAGTTCATTCTAGTCTAGTTTCCATCAGAAATGTATGAGCTAGAATATATTATAAAAAAACATTAATTTCTATTTTTGTTGAAACAAAACTTATTATATTTGACCAATTCACATTCTAAATAGTACATGCTTTTAGCATCTGCTGCAGACAGCACCATGCTTAGCGCAGCTAACTTACAAACTCCTCTGGATATTGAGAGTATAATTAGATTGAGGATAGTTTTATTGGAATAAGATATCTAATTCACAATTAAGTGTTATTTCTATACAATACAATAGAAAATCATGCTATTAATAAATACAGTATAAATACTATCTATTTGCATGTTCTTCATAAATTGGTTGTAAGTTAATTCTATTATTTTTTCTCTTACAGACGAATCTACCAGTTTTCAAAGTGAAGGAATCTAGTGTCAGAAGGCGATATAGTGATTTCGAATGGCTGAGGAATGAATTGGAGAGGGACAGTAAGGTAGGAACATTTTCAACCTTTTCTTTAGGCTACTTATTTATGTATCATACTCAATCAACTTAAGGACAAACAAACAGACTACAGTCCAAAACTTCTTTTTATCTCAATTTCATAAATCTTAAATTTTTAATCATTTTCAGAATAATTTCTGCAGCGTAATTGAATAGGAAATCATGTCGGTGAAAGTTATTAACGGATTCTGATTCACATAATATTACGAAATAGTAAAAACATTGATAGACAATGCTAACTGTTCTGTTATTTTGGCATGCATTCAAAAGGTGCTGGCTTTGCATTTATTGATTCCACTAAGCTAGCTTTCTTCAAATTGGTGGATTCATTTCTCTGCTATGAGCCAACTTGAACCCATTGACCTTGTTCATATCAGACATGGATTTTTCCAGCTTAATTTTCTGGTGAAGTTCAGAAGAAATTTGAAGATCTGGAGGAATGGGGGTTTGAGTCGAATTCATTGCTGCTTTTACTTAAAATTGGATACAAATCATGAAGTGTAAACATAACCTATTTTTGGACAATTTCTATCTAAATATGGGAATTTTATTTATTTATTTGAATGTTACAACAGTAGCCTATCCCTCTAGCTGTAAGCTATTTGAGGGATATATAAAAATAATCCATGACCTACATAAAATAAAACAATCAATAACAATAGTTCTGTTTTCATAATCGACCTGATTATATTTCTTCATTTTTTTTAAGGGAACAGTTTTGGGCTTCAAGCCTGTTGTTCCTTTCCCAATCATCCATAGTTGAGAATGATATTGTATCTATCAATGTACCTATAAATAAATAACTATAACCTGAAACTTTTTCATTCCAACTAAATTTTACAACTGCTCTCATTAGGCTACAAGAAATGTTATTAATATAGACATGTGCATAATTTATAGAAAGATAATCTTTTATAAATCCACTGCGTTTCGAAACAATGATCAACTGAACTTGTTACCTCCCAAATCTTGTTCTTCTATAAAATTAATTTTATTAATTTTAATATTATTAATTAAATTATTAATTTTATTGTGTATTGTCTGCAGATTGTTGTACCACCTTTACCCGGTAAAGCCTGGAAACGTCAAATGCCATTCAGGGGTGATGATGGCATTTTCGAAGAAGACTTCATTGAGGACAGGCGGAAGGGCCTAGAAACATTCGTCAACAAGTAAGATCTAATTTTCTTTATAATTTCACAAATTGTTTATTTGATTAGATTGTTTTTCTTCCATTATATAGGGTGGACCTCAGGAAAAGGACGGTTTTGAATCTCGAATTTCTTGGCGGCTGGTGGAGGGGAAAACGCGTCAAGGTCACTCGACTCCCCACAACTTGTCATTTAGTCGCTATAATGCCGCTATGGTTGTTAGCTCATCGTTTGCAAATTTAAAAAAAGTTGTGAATCAGCAGTATTTGAAACTCAACTCAACTTCCAAAGCCGAATAACGACAGTTCTTTTTATTAGCAACGCCATTCAAATGAAAATGAGCTTGATACTCATTGACACCGTCAATTCTTCAATTCGAAAATGTGTAACATTTCACCAGAAAATGTATGACATTGTTCTTAGTCCACTGGCTTCAACTTTTGATTACTAATTCACCACTTTTTACTTTCCTTGTCCTAGGTAAAGAAAGTATTGCTTTCCGAAAAAAATTAAGGTACCCCAATTACAAAATCTCTATACGGTACATTTCAAGGACCCCTGAGTCCAAAAATGTGGTTTTTGGGTATTGGTCTGTATGTGTGTGTGAGTGCGTGTGTGTGTGTGTGTGTATGTGAATGTGTGTCTGTGTACACGATATCTCATCTCCCAAATAACGGAATGACTTGGAATTTGGAACTTAAGGTCCTTACAATATAAGGATCCGACACGAACAATTTCGATCAAATGCAATTCAAGATGGCGGCGAAAATGGCGAAAATGTTGTCAAAAACAGGGGTTTTCGCGATTTTCTTGATCAAATTTATATCTAAAATTGTCATTGATAAGCTCTATCAACTGCCACAAGTCCCATATCTGTAAAAATTTCAGGAGCTCTGCCTCATCTATGCAAAGTTTGATTTTAGATTCCGAATTACCAGGCTTCAGATACAATTTAAACAAAACATTCTACTGGAAAAGATTGAGCTTGGAAATCTCTACAATTAATGTTCAGTAACATTTTTACCTAAAATTGAAAATAAGCTCGAAATTCGAGAAAAAGTGATTATTCAATTGCAAACTGTTGGCAACTGTTGATTCTATTAAATCATTCACTATGAAGAGATAGCAGACTTAGTGTGTCTCCAGCATTATTGTTCTGTCACCAGCTGGCTCAGATGTGTGAATTGTAGACTTGAGATGCGCGTGAACACTAGCGTCAGGTGATCAATTTTCTTAACGGCAAGGAAATTTGTGTGAGTGCGCCACACCAGATTTTTATAAATGTGTCATATGCAAACACGGGATAATCTTTCGACCACAGCGGCCTAATAGCGACTAATGTGTCATTTGCATTGTAAATGAAATAAATTAATAAATGAAATGGCAAGTGGTGGGGAGTCGAGTGACCTTGACGGCACGTTTCCCCCTCCACCAGCCAACAATTACTGTCCGTTTCCCGTTTTTTGTCATTCGTTAATTCTGAGAGAAATATATTCATTGACCTATAAGAGAGTGTAAGCCACATGAGGCGTTTCTCAGACGAGTCGGCAGGGCAGGAACGCCAACCCAATCAGCCAATCGGAGAGCTGCCTGCCCTGCCGAATCGTCTGAAAAACGTCTCATGTGTCTTGGCCCTTTATTCAATTTTTCTGCTAGAATAAAACTTTATCAGCCCATTGATATCTTAGCTTCATAATGGAGAGTTTTTCAATTTATTGATGTGAATTATTATGAATGTGAATGATATGAGTAGGCTAATTGAATTATTGTTAACTCTTTTATTCCATTGATATCTTAGCTTCGTAATGAAGAGCTTTTCAATGTGTTCCATTGTAACTTCTCTACATGTAAATTTTAATATCGGTTGGACACGTTAAACTGTCGGTCCCGTTTGAAGTATGAGGATAGTTTCACACTCATTCGGTTCGTTTCGTTTTCAGCAAATTCCGATAAGTGTGAAACGGTAATTCGGTTTGAATTCGGTACCGAATAGCAACCGCATAGCACCGAACGCCCCCTCGACACGAATAGGTTTCATCATATTCGAATTCGTTGCTAGGGAAACAGGAAAAAACAAAGTCTTTTACACACGCTTGCCTTTGTTGTTTTTATTTTAACCTGATATCGTGATTATCTGTTTCAAAATTTTTGACAAAAAGTCAAAATCATATGGTCAATTAATTACTGTTAGTTCACAGGAACTTTTTTTTCAATGAATAGTTTGCTGAAAAATATGAAAGATATAAACTCAGGGAAATTTTTTTCCACGAATATTACATTATTTCATCAATGGAGAGAAGAGATGAAGTTTATATACCATGTGTCAAAAAAGGATAAAATTTTCAATTTGAAAAATAATCTCTCTGAACATCCAAAATTAACATAATCAAAAAGAAACTATTCAAATAATTCACAATTTTTAATCAACTTTAAAATTTTGTTGTTCAAGAAATAACATCTTACAATTTAACACCAGCTGTTATATTTAAATATACCAGCATGAACCGTGAAAATCCAAACACAGGTATGTTTGAGAAGAACATACCTAATTAGAGCCGTACGAATTAAAACCTGACATGTATGAAAGCCTCTTCGTTTTCGGTAACGAACCGAACCGAATGAAACCGAATGCGTGTGAAGCTAGCCTAACAGTCGTAGTGCCCATTGACGGCTTAAATTATATATTCAGGCGAAATGGGACCTTCCGGCAAGGGACTCCCCACCAACAAAAGATTTTTATGAAATCAATTTGATTTTTTGTTGTTTTTTGTAGAATAGCCGGGCACCCGCTGGCTCAGAACGAGCGCTGCCTGCATATGTTCCTGCAGGAGCCGGTCATTGATAAAAACTACGTGCCCGGAAAAATACGCAACGCATGAGAGCATATCGTAAACATTATTTTATCAATGGTCGTGTGTGCGTAATTGACGTCATTGACTCTATCTGAGGGCAGGTAATGTCTCGAGATGCCATACTCCTCAACACCCTGCAGCTATCCAATGTCATTTTCGGTTATGTTGCAAATTGGTTTCCGGCATCTGCAATCTCTTTCTGAATGTGTCAGCAGTTTTTGAGTATAGCCATAATGATTTGAGTAAAACCATAGTCAAATCCATAATTATTCTGAAAATTTCAATTAGTTGTCTTAATGTTATAATTGATTTTAAGCTCACTTCGAGAAAAGTATAAGAATAGATAAAATTATATAATTTTTAAACTGTAAAATTGATATCAATCAGTTTTTCATTCATAGTAACAAATCGATTTCAAGCTCACTCCAATTAAATATTGGAATCGTAGATTATTTCTGATCATTTAAGTTCCTGAAACTTATTTCAGTTTTTAGCTTGGAGTATTATCCAATTCGCCTTGATGAAAATAAATTTTGAATGAATGAAACTGTTTTATCTCATTTCAATGATATTATATCAGGTTTTAATAAGTTGTATACAGTGGTTCAATGGAAATGCAATAGGGAATATAATAAAGAAATATATTGTTAAACTTTTTTAATCGACTTTTCAATTTAGATAATCAATTTGGTTTTAAGCTTTATCCAGTTTTAAAATCACTAAGTAGTATATTTTGATTTGAATTAGTTAACAGGTTTAATTTCAATTAAACGATTAAGAGTTCGTGAACTCTTTTATAGAAATATTCAGTATCATAATACACATTGGTGTAACATTCTACCTATCTCTGTTGGCGCATTGATGCATCTTGTGTGATCATTTATGATGCGTGATTTCCTCCAAGTATACATTACTATTATTTTGTTATCTCTTGGATAACATTCTGTTTTAGATTAGTTAAGTATCGTATAACTAGTGATATTATAAAATTTTATAGAATCGATATTATTTTGTATATTTTGAGTTATGAGTTCAATTATTATCTATAACTTTTTCTTTGTCATGCAGTAGTCATTTCCTTCTTCACCCAAAGATAGATAACGGCCCTTTCCAAAATGTTTGAATTTAACATTTCGTTGTTTCAGTTGATTAGAAGTAAACTTAACACAACAGTGTTAATCTTTTTCGGAATCATACCAAACAGGGTGAAAGCATTAAAACGTATTATAATTTACATAATGTGATACTTCCGATGTTCACTTAGTTTTTACTCTATTCCAAATGGCTCTACATTATTGAACAATTAGTTTATTAATTTTACAAATTTCCAGAAATTGACCTGACAATGTATTTGTCTGATTGATAGTCTGCTTCTAAACTACTAAATTATGTTGAAAAGGTTATGGTTAAAGATATGCATTGTCTGAGCAAACATTGTTATACATTTTAGAAACGTATCCCTGCGGCAAATTGATAAGTATCATCAACACACCCTCCATCATAGGACGGGTTTCCATAGCAATCGCGTCATTGCGATTGTCCAAGATGGAGGGTGTCCTTCTCGAGGTACCTTTCAAAGTTCCAGGATTTGGAGCCGAAGAGTAAAGTTTGTTTTTTGACTTTTTATCTTGAGGTCCATCATTTTTATTCATGTTTTAACCACTCGGGAAAAATTATGGACATTTAGGAAACAACTTTCCTCTTCGGCTTCAAATCCTGGTACTTCCAAAGGTTACCACTCGGGAAAAACAAGAATAAAAATGATTGACAATTTGATGACATCAAGATAATAAAAAGTAAGAAAATAAACCTCACTCTTCGGCTTCAAATCCTGGTACCTCGAGAAGGACACCCACCATCTTGGACAATCGCAATGACACAATTACTATGGGAAGCCGTCCTGTGATGGAGGGTATAATCTCTATTTTATTCATATAAAGGAGCCAAATACATCACATTTATGATTTTCAGTCCCATCTCTAATTCTATTCTAATTTGTTAAGTTTATGATTATTATTCTTCATGGAAAACTCAACTGTCTCCCTCATTATATTGTACTGGTGTGGTTAAAAATTTGATATTATTCAGTTAGCACTATGTATCTGTTTTAATTATTATTTCAAAAACCTATGTTATCTATATGTTTTATTAAGAAATTGAGTTTACTCAGAATCAAATTAGTTTCTTCGATTTATATCAGTTCCACAAACATTCACATCAAATGTACAGTTATATAATTATATTATATTTTTAGTGAATTCAAATAGTAGTTACTATAATTCCAGCTTTGTAAATATATATTTTGTTTTGTCATGATGGAATTAGATTTCACACTATAATAAATACTGTGTATATTTCATAGTTTGTGATTTTGTTATTTTTATAAAAAATTATATTTCAATAGTATGTATGAAAAGATGGAATTTAATAATTCAGCAGCAATCATGTCCGGGAATAAAAGAAAGAAACATGTATGAAATATATTCTCTATTTATTACTGTGCCAGTTATAACTGGTTCTCTTATGTTTAAAAATGTTGAGCAATCTCAATTGTGAATCAATTGGAATTTATTATGTAATTTTATATTGTCAGTAATATAATAGATATGTATCAATTCAAGGAAGTAGTTTGTCTGTTCCTGTGTCTGTCATAGCTATTTATATACTATAATAAAGGAAAGAACTGGCTTATACACGTACGGGATAGGGAAATTATGTGTGACGCATCATCACGTCTGAACTACTGGACTGGTTAACTTGAAAATTTCATATTATAGATTCTTAATTAAGCGAGGATGGTGCTAGGCCTATTTCAAACTCTTCAAGATTCCACTCGGGTCAAGTTTTCAGCTTGTCAAGTTTTAAAATAGACCCTTGCGGAGCACGGGTTACCTGCTAGTGTTACATAAAAACCATTCTCCTGCCACTCATCTATTAGGTCCGTATTTATTATATTGATATAACAGACATTTATAAGAGGTTAGACAGTTCCAGAGAGCCACCAGTGCTGACCGTGTACAAAAAAAAGCTGGGACACCAGGATTGGCGGCCGGGCTGGCGACCCGAGTGAGACACCAGCCGGCTACCAGAATCTAGTATCCCGTGTAAGTGGTTGGCACAAGTAGATCAGAGTTCAGATCACATCCACACTATACTTCGTGTAAATCTTCTTCAGACTTGGAGGAATTTGCGGCGCAGAGAAATGGAGGGAGATCAGCCAATTGCAGTGATTAATAGAGTCATAGGTGGAAGCGTAGTTGTCAATTTGTCGAATAGACTCAGTCGAGTCTGTGATTGCAGAGAGGAAACTTCCTAAGTTTAACATGAGCGCTTGAATACTCACTGGAAATTAGAGAACGCTGGCCGATCGTTACCATCAACCACCTGTCATGCACTATGGCTTTATTTAAGGAGGTAGTGGCTACTACCATAGCCACCTCTAATACAGTCTACCAAATAGCTACCTCTGTATTAGAGGTGGCTATGCTACTACCCAGTCGGTAGACTGCCAAGTCGGTAGGCGAGTATCACGGAGGAGTTTAGCCTGCATTGCTGTGGAACCTCCCCAATTGACCGTGCACCTCGGTCGGGGTATCCAGTTCATCCAGGTCAATTTAAACTAAGCCATGAGAAGACGACCCTTCAGTCTCTGGTCGTGACTTCATCCTTCACTCACAGATCAGAAAAATCACTCATCTTCAAATGCTTATAACTCATGAATAGGAGTGAATTTCGCTATGTGATGACATAGCCTACCTATATTATTGTTCCTCTCGTCAAATAATTGAGTTTGAGCAATTTTAATTTTTGACCATTTTTCAAAAATCCATGATGGATTTTATTATTCACATGGATTTTTTTTATTCATGGATTTCATGAAAAAATACAAATCTCCCAGATTTGGTTGATATTCTGGCAATAAATAGAGGTTGACTATTGTGTTGTGCTATAATATGAGACGTTTCACTACAAAACAGGGTGAGTTATTCACTGAAACATTAAAATCTTTCCTCCGATCAGAGAAATCACTAATCTTCAAATGCTTCTAACTTAAGGATAAGAGTGAATTTCGCCAATGTGACGACATATTATTGTTCCTCTCGTCAAGGAATATCATTCCTGAGAGTTTGAGCAATATTATTTTTTGCAAAATTCCTTGATGTTTTTTTTTTATTCATAGATTTAATCTAAAATACAAATCTCTCAGATTTGGTAGATACTCGGGCTATGAATAGAGGTTGGCCTAACAAGTGTTGTGCTATAACATGAGACGTTTCGCTATAATACAGCATGAGTTATTCACTGAAACATAAAATCGTTCCTCCTCTCATAGATCAGAGAAATCACTCATCTTCAAATGCTTATAACTCATGAATAGAAGTGAATTTATCTAATGTGATGACATATTATTATTGTTCCTCCGTAGTAGTAGTATCCGGTAGGCATGGACGTTTAATCATCTCATCCAAAGACCTTAGAGAGATATAGACCCACAATGCCTATGCCTTCCCAATGATAGCTCTTACTTGAAATTGAAGGCCGCCATTGGGGTATTTTAGCAAGAGATATTAATCTATATATTTGTAATACTATAGATTACAAAGGCATTGGCATGTAATAATCTTATGGGTTGCCCCCTCAATGGCCGATTTCAATTCCAAGTACGACACTAGCGCTGCATGTGAGTCTATGCATCTTTAAGGTCTTTGATATCATCAAATTACCTACACACAAGCAAAAATCTCATAGGGGCATCATCTGCAAAAAAATGGATAATGGTGATTTATCAAGGTAGCCAGTAGCAGACGTCTGTCTCCATGTCTAAATGCAGTCGTGTATTTTTTTCTCCGTATTTATGCTGCTGTGTGGTGCGTTTGCTTGTATCTTTAACCCTGAGATTGAAACTGATATCATTAATTCATCACTGCGCATTCATCAGTTTCTCATTTTCCTTTCAAATTTATTCAAAAGAAACTTATACAATTCAATTAAACCCTTAATTGAAACAAAACATCTCCATTTAATAAAAAATTATAATCTCTTGATTGAAAATAAGAAGGTTGAGAACAACAATTTTTACAGTGGAAGTACGGTATGTTTCAATTTTAAAAATCCAAATGCAGTGCTTGTTGATTTTAGTTATCAGTTTTCTCCACTCAAAGTATTATCTCTTCGGCAATTATGGATGTAGAATATAATTGCATGAAAAAATTAATCAGCACTATTGTATTCCAATATGTATTCCTATGGATGTAGAATATAATTGCATGAAAAAATTAATCAGCACTATTGTATTCCAATAGGGCTACTTGATTTGTTTACTAATAAAATGAGTTCATAGTACCCTTTTCCTTTTTTCAAAACTTTATAAGTTGTGTTTTATATGAAAAAGTATTGAAGAAAGGTACTGTGAAATTATTTCTTCATTAATATGCAATGCATTCCAAGCCACAAGGTTGAAGTAAATATTATTTTGTGAACTCTGGAATTCTTATGCCGTATCTACGTGTTGGCCCAGTCTGCCCATCCTGGTAATTCAACGTAGGTAAATGAAGCCAAACCATCCATCCACACATTGGCGCTGGCCGACATTGGCCTTCGTTGGGCCAACATGTAGATGCGGCATTAAAATGTGATGTTCCATACTTTGTAGTTTTCAATTGTTCTAGCACAAGCTGATTAGCGAGGAGAGACATGGATATCCTGTCCAGTAAATAAAAAAAATCTGGTGTGGTGCACTCACACAACTTTCCTTGCCGTTATGAAAATTGATCAACTGACGCTAGTGTTCCGCGCATAAAATCAAATCTACTATTCTAAGATCTGAGCCAGCTGGTGACAGAACAATAGCGCTGCAGACACACGAAGTCTGCTATCTCTTCATAGTGAATGATTTAATATAATCAACAATAATTTGCAATTGAATAATCACATTTTCTCGAATTTAAAGCTTATTTTCAACTTTAGGTGAAAATGTTACTGAACATTAATTGTAGATTTTCATGCTCAATCTACTCCACTTGATTTTTTTTTGTTTCAATTGTATCCGAAGCCTGATAATTGGGAATCTATCTGCATTGCTGGGGCGGAGCTCCTGAAATTTTTACAGATATGGGACTTGTGGCAGTTGATAGAGCTTATCGATGACTATTTTAGGTATGAATTTGATCAAAATCGTTGGAGCCGTTTCCGAGAAAATCACGAAAAACCCTGTTTTTGACAACATTTTCGCCATTTTAGCCGCCATCTAGAATTGCATTTGATCGAAATTGTTCGTGTCGGATCCTTATAGTGAAAGGACCTTAAGTTCCAAATTTCAAGTCATTCCATTAATTGGGAGATGAGATATCGTGTACACAGACGCACATACACTCATACACACACACACACATACAGACAGACCAATACCCAAAAACCACTTTTTTGGACTCAGGGGACCTTGAAACGTATAGAAATTTAGAAATTGGGGTACCTTATTTTTTTCGGAAAGCAATACTTTCCTTACCTATGGTAATAGGGCAAGGAAAGTAAAAATTTGTTCATTTATTTCTGTAGGGCAACTTGATAGTTTTATATAATCTTTCTAACCACTGGATCCTATACGACACCCCGATTCTCTATTCGTAAGCAACTGATACGATTTTGATAAATTGTGAAAAAAATCACCATAATGTAATTAATTATTCATGAGAATTATGAAAACTAATGTGAGTGTGACTGTTGTCATGTTCTCCGCTCCATCGATTCGTAGTTGAATGTATGAAATAAAACAAACAATTAATGAATTAAAATACTTTAATCACTTGATATCAATTAAGCAACAGCATATAATAAAATTCTTGATTAACATATGCATGATGAATACTCAGTAACGGTACATGAAATGCATTCCAACAATTCATTCAAAAAGCAAGCTACCTAATCACCATTTTAAAAGCTGTAAGATTTAATTCAATGGACTTTGAAATTGAATACTGAGCTCCAGAAATTAGAATCTTGTCAACATATAGAAAATATAACTCTTAACTTTATGTTTGTAAGTCATACATGATTATAAAACTATAAAATTGAAAACAGGATAAGTATGATAAGAAAATATTCTATTCAAATTAGTCTCTCATAATACAATAATCTGTCGGGGAAAAGTCTACTAAAATAATTGAAAGCTATCCAAGATAATGATAATAAGCATAGCTGTCAAATTTATTGGTGACGTCAAAGAATCGTACATCAAGCATTTGTACCGGTGCTGCTTATTGAGTCCGAATCGCCTCAGGAATTCTACCAATTCACTTGAAGAGTTCGTCAAAAGGAAAAGAAGAAAATCATCCAATAATAGTAGTTATACTTCTTGTTTTTAAAACTATCATTTGAAAATTCAACACTGTTTATGTGGTCTAGTTTTATATAACAATACAACTTTGTAAATAAGACTTTAATTCCAATTAAATTGAATAAATATGACATGCAAAAATTAATTATGAAATGAATCAATGAAAAATATAAAAATGCTGTGCATTAGATCTACATTTGATTATCATTTCAAGTCACAAAAATAAAACTTTTATGCATTTACAAATAAACAGTAACGTCCCAAGGCATATTTTTTCTTGAAGCGGCCAATGGATTCTTATCAAATCCATAAGAATAAATGAGATAGTAGCTCAAAAATCTGTAATTATGTGACTTCAACCAGGAATTTACAAAGAAAAATATTTCTAAAAGTACTGTTGTAATATAGTCAAGTTATTTAATTTCAAGTTAACGCATCAGTTTAAGTAAGCAAACAATAGCGATTGCTTACCACCCACATTCATAAGCTAACTGTTGAAAAAGGGAATATTGACCATGTCAATTGAAATATCAGAAATTATTGCTTTTTACCTAGAATTACATCAGTTTATGGATTAAACTATGTTTCACTCACTAGATTTATTCATTACCAATGGATCAAGATTATATTCAAGCTATCAAATCATCATCATTTGAACGTAAGATTTTTCTCAGATAAAAAACAAATTCTATATTGTTATTTGATTTCTTGAGACAACGAATATATGAAAAATACATAAACGAAAACAACTCCATCAAAAACGATTGATTTTTCATCAATCAATCGAATTGAGGAGTCAAATTTGATTGATGTCAAACTAACCTTAGTTTCTTCTCAAACATAGCTTGAAGATAGGAAACAATTTTATAATTTTATCAACGGTGCTTCAATGCTTGAAAGTTTACAAGTTCCATTGAATGTTTTCAAGGATGTACCAAAATGCAACAGGACTTACACTTCAAAAGCTGGCAGTTATATAATAATAGGCTCTAAATCACTCAACAAATAATAAATAAATATATATGATAAATTGTTAAATACTCTCATAGTATATAATCTAAGTAGAAGGTAAAATACTATCACACTCGACCAAACTAGTGTATTCGTTCGTGAAGTTTTCGCTTAACGTGACATTAACGAAAAGTTGCGTGTAACGTCAAATATTCTAGTAAAACTAGACGATTTGATTGAAGATGACGTTATCTAGAAAACGCAACAATATTAGAATAATGAGACGTTAGTTTGCATGACAAGGCGAGCGATGAGAAAAGGAAGAGGCGGTGCATTCTGAATGCATCATTATTCTCTTATGTTAGCTACATCTAATTTTGGAAGAGAGTGCGAGTGAAGTCAATGTAGTCGAGTGCGCCGGCGATCGGTCGCTCCGTCTTTTGGTCGACGTAAGGCTTCATTCTGGCCACGCAGTAGTCGGCCATCTCCTTTGTCAGGTTCTGCAAAAAAGAGAAAACTCATTGTAAGGATTGACCTGATTCAGTAAAAATGCAATTCAAGAATATAATTTTTACGAATTTGTTTATTGATTTGATTCAGATAACATTCAATTCAAGAATATGCATTTGGATAATATATTTGTTTTTCTATTCAATTTGAATAATATATTTGCTTTTGGTAGTGTAGCGGAAATGATTGTAAGCATCTCTCCGAAAAATACGGTAATCTGGAAGCCTACTAGAAAGGAACCCCATTGTAACGTAATGGAACCTTTTCCACTGTAATGGAACTACCAAGCTTGTAATGCTAATACCTTCCCAAATTATACTCACCAATGTAAACCAATATTCAATGTAAATGAACAACAAAGAGTTCACATTATTAATGTGTATTCTAAATTCGAAAAGAAATTCTAGATAAACAATTTAGGGCCGGTTTCCGAGCTCGGGATTTAACTAAGATCTAGACTTTTAAAAATCAGGAGTCAGAAAATTGGCTTTCCGAAACGGGGCGTAGTCGTAGTTTTTATGATAATCGTAATTTTTCCATTTCTATAATGTGAAACGTTTTTCCTTGACGAAATGAAACATTCCTAAATAATTCAAAATAGCTGAAACTTTACTCTATTATCTCTTTATTTTATCTTGTGTTCAATTTTCTAGAAATTCAATTTAAACGTAGACTATGACTACGCCCCGTTTCGGAAAGCCAATTTTCTGACTCCTGATTTTTAAAAGTCTAGAACTTAGCTAAATCACGAGCTCGGAACCGGCCCTTAAAGTGTATGGCTGGAATTGGTAGCGTCATTAATTGAAGGGCTGCCATGAAATGAACACCTACCAAATTAATAATATTTCATAAATTTGCTCTATTTGATTGATTGATTGAGTACTTTATTTATGTAGATTACAATATATACTGTCTTATACACTTATATACAATAGCTTACAATACAGGAAAATTATAGATGAATTTACATAATATAGACTAAGAAAATAATTATTGAACTGTATATGATATGAAAAAGTAATTTGTAATATAATAACTATAGATAATTATATTGTTATGCATCTACATAAATTGGCGGAGCTTTGGACATATCAATGTCCATTCTTCGGAAAGAATATTAAAAATATCCTCCCCACTAACTCTCTACCAAACATTTTGGTGTTTCTACCTCCATTTGATGGAGACTACAGAGTGACTGCAAAATTCTTTGTTTACTTGATAGGATTTGTAACGTTTAACAATATGAATCTCTCTTCAATTTTTGACATTGATCAAAATTGGAAAATAAGAAATGATAGGTTAATAAGAAATTTTGAGGAATTGAAAAACGAGTACGACTGTAAACAAAAGTCTAGAATGTAGAATAATTTATTTATTATTGTGTAAAAAATATAAAAACTCGACAATTTTTATATTATTTTTCTGTGCATTTATATTTTGTTAATCAAGTACTTGGATTATTTATAAAATTCAACATCCATAGATTATCATTCATCAACAGAATTGTATCATTTGTACTGCTGTTATTAGATTGAACAAATGTATTTCTTATTTTTAGAACTCGTGGCTGGAGCTCAAGGCTTCTTTTTCCAGTCGTCACGCCAAAAACTATTGTATTTTAATGATTTACCCTCCATCATTCCAGGGAGCAGATGTAGGCTAATGTTGCTCCCATCCTGTCAGAGAGTACCCAGCCCACAGTAATAAATTGAATAAATTTATTTATTTATTCGTGGACAGAATCACAAATCATATAAATATGATTAGGAAGGAACAACTAAATGCGAATTAGTTATGACCACATTCACCACATAAAATTTGAAAAATCTATTCTTTGCAAGAATACAATATTTTCGAGTAAACTATCACTATTTTCAAATTATACCAGATACCACAATGTGATCTACCAGATAAATTAATTAATTCACAATCAACCTCACCCTTTAGGTACGTTCTAAATTAATAAAAAATTTCGAAGAGATGATAATTGTAAAACAAATTTATGAAAATAAAAGATGTAGACCAATATACTCACAGCATATAGCTCTTCTTTGGTGACATAAGGCTTATCTCCAGCTGTAATAGCTCTGAAGGCATTCTCAATTTCTTCTGAGCTCTGGACATTTTCGGTTTCTTTGCTGATCATGAAGGCCATGTACTCTTGCAGAGACACATAACCGTCTCTGTTGGGGTCTACTACATCTGAAAATGGAAAATGAACAAAACGTTACAAACAATACAATTTGAGATTGTAAACGACATAATTTGAGCTCATTTAAGAAAGTAAATAAGACATTTTCATCATAGGTAAAACTATTACCAAATTAAATCAAATTATGAGAGCAATCCAATCATTTAAAACTGTGCTGTATCTTCAAAAATGTTAAATAGCCTATACTAAAGACTCCTATCTGAAGCTCATCAATCCTTGAAAATATACTTGGGTCGATACTGTATAACGAAAAGAATAAGACATCTAATTCTAAGAATAAAAATGGATGTTAAGAGGAAATTTTCAACAAGGTTCTGATAATTTGTTTGAAGTTTTTAAACTTTTTATGAGTGTTGAAACTGTTTGAAATTTGGCTTTGAACTCGTCGAATGAACTTTTTTCACCTTTGAGCGCTCATGAAAGTTCAAAATCGTCAAAGTAACAAATTATAAGAATATTATTGGAAATTTATTCCTAATTCCGACCATATCCTTTGGAATGAATTGGATTTTGACTGATAGTTTTTTAGTTATTGACTTTTTCTACAATGTCATAAAATCGATATAACTCGAAAACTAAGGTCGATAAAGGAAAATTTTACACAACATTTTGTGTTGCAAATTTCATGTAGAATCTACGTTCTTCGGCTGTTACACCTTTCGTGGAACACTCTGTATATAAATATGTGTAGATACTACTCTGTATTTCTTTTTAATACACAACTAAAATCCAAGTGATTCCATAATAGCCACACTATAGTTATAGTAGCCACGTTAAATGGCAATGGAGAAAGATAGGAGAACAACGTTGTCGATCCTCTGTCTTGTTAATGCTTTCTATAGACGGTAGCTGATACAGGTTTATTGATGTGTTATTAGTTGTTAAAAATTCTCGTTAAAAATAATCAATTATATTTTATTAAGCAAAAAATGATATTTTTCAATAATTTCATAATGAATTTTCATAATTAAAGGTGCATTTTCGTTTGTGCGTGAATTTCCGCAGTCGACAACAACAAGCATTGTTGACATTCATATTGTTCAAATTTCAAGTGTGCTAAAACAGCTGATCAAATAACTTTTCATTATTTGTGTTTATTATTCAAGAATCAAAACATTTCTAATAATATCAAAATATTGCCATTTAAAAGAATAAAAAGTATGAACTCAACCTCAACTCAACCAAAATAACTTTTCATTATTTGTGTTTATTATTCAAGAATCAAAACATTTCTAATATCAACATATTGCCATATAAAAGAATAAAAAGTATGAACTCAACCTTCCCCATTAAAACATAATTGAACATAATATTTTAGGTTATTTAGACAAATTGAAATCTACCCAATCTGAGATCCTCACCCTGTCGTGGGCGACGACGGCATTTACGCACAAACGAACCCAGCTTTAGATGAAATATTTTGTTAATTAATTATTAATTCTACATTGTTAAAAGACGATCTGGCAACAGAGCAAAGCGAGAAAGAGATAGCGCTATCTGGTTTGTTGAATGATAGACAAGGATAGCAATACCATTGCCAATCAAATACTGCAATTATAACGTGGGCCTCACTATGGGAGATTGCGCCTGACTGACATTTGAAACAATCTGCTGGTAGAGCTAGAAGAGCGGAAGAACATTGACAACTTACCGAGGATTGCTTCGAACTCGGGGTCGTACTGGCCCTCCTCAACCATGGGCAGGTCGTAGCCGAGCGCCCGCAGACAGGACTTGAACTCGGCCTTGTCCAGGCGGCCACTCTTGTCCTTGTCGAAGTGCTTGAACATCATCGAGAACTCCTTCAGAGCATCTTCGCTCACGCCTGAAAGCCAACCAAAATATTAACATCAATAATTAACACAAGAGACATCATTACAAATATCCTGATATGTAATTATACATCAACAAAAATGAGGTTTAGTGGATATAAAAGCTCCTATGCACCTCCCTATCAGCATTTAATACACTATAGTAACATCAAGAGAATAGCTCTTGCCAATAAGTGAACAAGAATTCAGTTAGATGGTGCCTACAATAATACTTACGATGTGAGGCCGATTCCCACATATCAGTATCAGAGTCAGTGAAAATATTAAATAAATAAATAATAAATAAAGGCTTTTATTGAACGAAATTTCATTACATTTTAGAAAATAATCAAGTAAATGTTAATAAATTTTTATTGTCAGCATTTTCTCCTTGGCTGAGTGCCGTCAGGAGGTGTTGACAAGCTTTTTATAAATGAATTTTAATATTATTTATTCATTTTTAAAATAGAAAATATATGCAAAAAATAAAAATGGAAAATACTATTTTACAGAGGAAGAGAGGGTAATAGTACATCTTGTGTGTATGGATTAAAAATTGAATTCTTGAATCAAGAAATATCTGTACGCCCAAGCATCTCTGCAGTATTGTCCTATCAGCATCCAGTTGTCACCATTCAGGTACGTCTTCAGCTCCTCTACAGCAAGCAAAGTCTTTCCGAAGTATCGCTTTCTGAACTCTGCAAGCACCGGGCACCTGGCTATGAAGTGCACTACATCATCTTCATCCTTCATGTTGCATAGAGAACAGATCCTTACATCCTGCCTGTGGGAATATTTGTTGAGACGAATGAGCTCGGTCCTTGACTTCATGAACCACTTAATCAATGTGAAGTCCACTGGTTCATACACGTAGTTTGTGAATTGCGTCAGTTCTGGATACAGGGAGTATCGCTGGCTTCTCTGAAGTCTGCCTCTGAATCCCTCTCTCAGTCCCTCAGTGACTCTGATAACAAGAGCCTCAACATCACCCGCAAGGAATTCCGTTGCTGAGACCCCATAAGCCGTTTCCATATCCATCCAGTCTCTGTACACAAACACTTTCCTCTCCATAGTTTCCTTGAGCAGAATCAGTGAAAATATTATTACCAGGATGTTTAGGGCCGGTTTCCGAGCTCGGATTTAGCTAAGTTCTAGACTTTAAACAGCTGGAGTCAGAAAATTGGCTTTCCGAAATGGGGCGTAGACGCAGTTTTTATGATATTTATTTTCGCTTTTCTATAATTAGAAACGTTTTTCTTGACGAAATGAAACATTTCTGAAAAACTCAAAATAGCTGAAACATTACACTATTTTTTCTCTATTTTCATTTTTGTTCAATTTTCTAGTTTTTCGAAGTTTAATTTGAACGTGGACTGCGACTACGCCTCATTTTGGAAAGCCAATTTTTCAACTCCAGCTGTTCAAAGTCTAGAACTTAGCTGAATCCCGTGTTCGGAAATCGGCCCTTAATGAGACTATTCCCGCTCAGCCCTCACTATTGATTAATATTGACATAATGGGGATCCATCGTTAAGCTGATAAGCTAACAGCACAAATGTAAAGGATTTTAAACTAATTCTACAAATTTGCTATGCTGTTGGGGTGAATGCGTACCAGACTGGTTCCTGGCCTGTATCTGCTGCTCGAGGTTGTGCTGCATGCGCATGCCCAGCTGGTCGAGCTGGTCCCACTGCTGAGCCAACCCCACTGTGCTGTGCTCCGTGTATCGGTTGTCCAGGATCAGGTGCTCCTCCAGAATTGCACCCAGGTCCTCAATCTTCTTCAGGTCCGACCGCCGTGACCGCACCTCACCTGCTTTTCTCTACACAACAGACAAATTCTTGATGTAGGCCTAACAAGCAGATTACATTATTGATGTTGGACAACTAGAATAATAAAACTATTGAATAATAGTGTTGGGTACGTGGAGAATAATACAATTGAGCTATAGTGTTGGACAACTAAAACACAATATAATTAAATTATAGTGTTGGACAACTAAAATACTGTGTAATACAATTTCATTACAGTTTTGGACTCCTAAAATATCATATAATACAGTTAAATCATAGTGTTGGACAACTACAATTATAATACAATTTGAATATAGTTATTGGACAAATAAAATAGCCTACATAGAGAGTAAAATACAATATGAATAAAGTCAAGGAATTCCGGATTCAGTAGATCAGGATGTTATACTATTATTATATTATATATTATTAGGTGTTGTTATATACAAATGGAATAAACATTGATAGTTGTACCTTAGTTGCTTCAAGCTGTTGTTCCAATGAGCCTGATCCTTCCATCATGGATGTTCTGTAAAAATACGTGAAACAGTTATCAATAACCTGAAAATATTACAGAATACACAAAAAACACAAAATTATTTTAGGATTACTTTTACTGTATGATGAACAGTGCCTTTAATTCCTTTAGTCGTAACTATGTATTCGAACGAATTTTGACAATAATATTTAACAATGAAGCAAAATACAACTATTTTTATTTGAAAACAAACAAATTGTATCTGAAAAAGTGTAGTGACAATGAAGGACAATAATTATGCTTCTTCTATGTTCCGTAATGGTTGTACAAAGTGAGATTGACATTTGTTAAAAATTCAGGTAACTTGATCTTCAAAACCAAATGATTAGTAAAAGTTGAGTGAGTTATGATAAACTGGGACAAGTTAGTTCAAGAGTTGACTGTATGGGTTAGTTTCTATACTTGTGATCTACTATCAACCCACTCAAGTGGCAACTTCAAACACAAACAGTACAATATCATTACAATACAGTACATCCATCAATTGATTGTTTCAGATTTGGGATTTTAATTTAAAATAGCACTCTTCTTACACTAGATCAGTAGTTGGAAGTTCAGAGTATTAGTAGGATCAATTACAATGTAAGAAACAATTGTCTCAAGTATTTCAAGTAAGAAGATTAGTTTGGGATGAAAAAATTTATTTATTCTTCACCACTGAATAGGCTATTTGTATTAGATTAAACAAACCACACATTAAATTCAATTCCCAGCAAAAATCCATGCTAGCAATTACAGATTTGTAGAGCAATGAATAAAAATAAAGTGTAGAGTTAAAGACAGATTTATCAACAACTGTAAAGCTTTTTTAAGCGCGAAAAACAGTATTCAAAACGCTGATAATATTCACCCATCCCAGCCAAGGAGTCTGTATCTGTTCTCATCCAAAAACAAAAAAATATTTTCGTGAAATTACTGCTCCACTATATAATAATTTCACAATTATATTCAACAAAAATATCTTTGGAAAAAAAAATTCGAAAACTGAATAATATAAAGAATTCACAATATACAATATTGAACATAATATATTTTCTCAAATGCAATAATTCCTACAAATATTTACCAACAAATATTATAAGTTTAATTATTTAAATTGAGCGCTTTATTTATCTTAATATTCTTTAAGACTAGCTATGCGGGGTGCAAGTTTTATAATAGACTTCCACGCTTTTTGAAGCTGTCGTCCACTAGCGGTGAACTGAGAGGGTTCAGGGCTGACCTTTATGAGTTCTTGGTTGAAGGAGCTTATTACTCGGTGGATGAGTTATTTTGAGGGCCAACCATGATAACTGTTGTAAATTGTGTAAATTTGTAGATTTTTTTTGTTCTGACTGGTTTTTGTGATGCTGAGATTTTTTATAATTGACGCATTCATGTGCATTTTGTGTAAGTTGTCTGAGTAGGGATGATTGATATAGACTATATTTACGTTTTATACAATGTTTCTGTGATTTGACCTGACTGTGATTGATTCTTTTTCAATCTCCATTTGACCTGACTGTGATATAAATGTTATCAATAATTGGTATTGTTTTAATCATTAATAGATATATGTTGTTGGTTTTTTCTGTTATAGTTAAATTTAATTATGATCTGGACTGATTCAGCAGTGGAACAAATAAACTGTGATAAGATGTATATTGAATAGACCATGGAATTGAACTTATATTAATATTGTATTGACTCTAAATTACTGTATGACGAAATTCTATGTTTGTAAAAGCTCTTGAGTTTGATGGAATGTTCAAATACATAACCTTAGTTTCCAAGGATTCTAACAGATAGTCATCAACTGAATTTGAATGAATGAATAAGATTGATAAAAGATCGTTGTGATAATGCATTAATTATATTTGAGTTAATGAGCTTAGACTATAAGTCTTATCAATGTGTCATTTATCATTTCTCCTATATCACATAGTGATTTAATCCGTCCAATGCAGCTTATTTAGAATGGATACCTTGCAAAGGTCTAAAAATACATTATACATTTGGAAACATATAATTGATTGAATGGATTTCTCACCTTGTTTCTGTGAGCCACTGGTGGAAAGCGTTGGCGTGTTTGGCGAACTCCTTTCTGAGTTTGTCATTCTCCTCTTGCCTCTGAGCCTCCTTGGCCAGTTCAATGTCACGTTCCTGAAAAATACGACAACAATCTCTGATCAATCATTGTTCAAGATCAATGATTTAGAACAAAAAAAGTTTAGTAAATAGAGTTTGAAAAAACTGAATTGGAAATCAACACAACCGGATGAAAAGGAAACTTCAAGTGAAATAATTATATTTATTAAGTGGAATTATTTGAAATCCAAACCTCAAGTGAGAACAAATCGATTAAGTTTGACAAATAAGATCTGAGAACTGGATATATCAAATAAATACAACGGAATTGTACAATCAATTGGGTAGTAAATTTTCAACTTGAAAATTGATAGTTTAAACAGAAGAAGGATCTACTTGGAATCAATTACTATCAACTCACTAAATTACTATCAATTGGATAGTAATATTCAACTTGAAAATTAAAATAGTTTGAAGATTAACTTGAAGAAGAATCTGCAGAGAAATTGTTTTAGGTGGAGAACGAAAGACTCCAAGATAAACAAAATAGTGATATACTAAATCTTATGTTGGCAGTGCCAAATATTACATTTATTTATTTATCCATTGACAATTGACAATTTCCACTGAGTCTAACAAGACCTATAGTGGTACAAAACAAAATAGCACTGTACATGAATAAACTATAAGTATTAATGTGAAACTAAAATTATAATAGATGAGCACAGTAAAAATTAATGTAGATTACTACAAAAACAAGATAGAATTTTTTTTTGACTTTTTTTCTTCTCATTTTTATATTTCTATCTTGTTTTTGAAGTAATCTATATTAATTTTTACTGTGCTCATCTATTATACTTTTAGTTTACATTAATACTTACCGTATAGTTTATTCATGTACAGTGCTATTTTGTTTTGTATCACTATGGGTCTTGTTACACTCAGTGGAAATTGGCATATTGTATAAATAAATAAAATACATTGTTAATACTGTTATACTCAAGTTACAATCAATGTCTATTTGTATTGTATTGGTAATTATATTTCTCTGGTAGGCTAATTACATTGTACAAATGTGTACTTGTGATTTTTGGCAATAAATTCAATTGAATTCTGGGAATAAACCATTCGAGTGGACTAGATAGTAAAAAAGTCGTATACCAAGTCGTAAGGCTCATTGACGGCTTAAATTATATATTCAGGCGGTGGGACCTTCCCGCAAGGGACTCCCCACCAACAAAAGCCATACGAATTTACTTTACTAGTGGACTAGATTTATTGATGATTGAACCGACCTTGATAATCTTCTGCAGGTTGCGCCAG
Organism: Nilaparvata lugens; assembly: GCF_014356525.2. Lineage (NCBI taxonomy): Eukaryota > Metazoa > Arthropoda > Insecta > Hemiptera > Delphacidae > Nilaparvata > Nilaparvata lugens. Next base: position 53,242,687 of record NC_052510.1, on the reverse strand, counting down.
GTGTCCTCGAGCGCCTCCATGGTGAACCAGGTGTAGGGGTTGGGTCCGACATTGAAGCTCTTGATCTGCTGATCTAGCGCGGCCAATGCCTCGAAGTCAGCCTGCGCAGATGACAGTGAGGCCTGGAACTGCGCATGCGCGTCACGCAGTGCGCGAATCTCCTCGATGGAGTTGCAGCGAACTGGGTCAGTGAGGTCCTCTTCGGCGTTCTCGAACCACGAGTTGAACGCCGACGCCTTCTTCGCGAACGTCAGGTACAACTCCTCGATCTGACGGAACTGTTCCTGCATACGCAGCAGGCGCTGCTTTCGCGCGTCCGAGTCGCCCAACAGTTTCTGCCATCTAACCACACAGAATTGAAAAATTTATTCTTTCAATTAAGTTTGTAGCGTGAATATTGATGTTGTGGAACTTTTTCATAATTGAAGAGACTTGAAATGTTGTCAAAAATCCACTTTATTTGAAATATCGGGGCACCGAGCTTCGCTCGTTATTTTTACTTTCCTTGCCCTATTACCATAGGTAAGGAAAGTATTGCTTTCCGAAAAAAATTAAGGTACCCAAATTTCTAAATTTATATAAGTTTCAAGGTCCCCTGAGTCCAAAAAAGTGGTTTTTGGGTATTGGTCTGTATGTGTGTGTGTGTGTGTATGAGTGAATGTGCGTCTGTGTACACGATATCTCATCTCCCAATTAACGGAATGACTTGAAATTTGGAACTTAAGGTCCTTACAATATAAGGATCCGACACGAACAATTTCGATCAAATGTAATTCAAGATGGCGGCTAAAATGGCGAAAATGTTGTCAAAAACAGGGTTTTTCACGGTTTTTTCGAAATCGGCTCCAACGATTTTGATTAAATTCATACCTATAATAGTCATGGATAAGCTGTATCAACTGCCACGAGTTCCATATCTGTAAAAATTTCAGGAGCTCCGCCCCATCTATGCAAAGTTGGATTTCAGATTCCAAATTATCAGGCTTCAGATACAATTTAAACAAAAAAAGATTAGTAAATGGAGTTTGAAAAAACTAAATTGTAAATCAACACAACCGGATGAAAAGGAAACTTCAAGTGAAATAATTATATTTATTAAGTGGAATTATTTGGAATGAGAAACCTCAAGTGGAAAAAATCGATCAAGTTTGACAAATAAGATCTGAAAACTGGAGAGATCAAATAAATACGACGGAATTGTAAAATCAATTGAGTAGTAAATTTTCAAGTTGAAAATTGATAGTTTTAACCTTCCGACAGTCGCGCTGTTGTAAAGAATACAAAACAGTGTCAGTTTTTTTGCTGCATAAAACTATTGAATGGGGTGGTGTCAGTGAGAGTCACTTATGCATTCCAAAACTTTCCCCCTATCACTCCACTTAGTTGCAGTATCAACCGAGCAATGGTTCAGTCTTTAGGTGCCATTTAGTCGCGACAGTGCATAAGTCGCACTGTGCATAAGATAGGGAAAAACTGTATACGGGGACTGCGAACGAACCAATAACACAGAATTGATAGTTTTGCTTGATGTACCTTATTGGGCTATGAAATGGTAATCATCCAAATGTTCATAGGCGTAAAATAATCCAAGAAGATGGAAAAAGTAATTATACAATTAATATGTTTTGACAGTAAACAGAGTACATAACACTAGGAAAATTGGATGTTGTAAAAAATACAACACGCGACTGCTCGTGTGATTGAGTAGGGCGAGACTACCGGAAGGTTAAGAGAAGAAGGATCTACATAGAATCAAATACTATCCATTAGCTAAATTACTATCAGTTGGATAGTAATTTTCAACTTGGAAATTAATATAATAGTTTTAAGATTAACTTGAAGAAGAATCTACATAAAAATAGTTTTAAGTGGAGAACGAAGTTCTGAGGTTCGAACCATCCAAGACTCCAAGATATACAAAAAAGTGATATACAAAATCTTATGTTGGCAATGCCAAATAATACATTCATAATATTGTTATACTCAAGTTAAAATCAATGTCTATCTGTAATGTACTGGTAATTATATTTCTCTGGTAGGCTAATTATATTGTACAAATGCATGCGTACTTGTGATTTTTGGCAATAAATTCAATTCAATTCTGTGAATAAAACCATTCGAGTGGACTAGATTTATTGATGATTGAACCGACCTTGATAATCTTCTGCAGATTGCGCCAGGTGTCCTCGAGCGCCTCCATGGTGAACCAGGTGTAGGGGTTGGGTCCGACATTGAAGCTCTTGATCTGCTGATCTAGCGCGGCCAATGCCTCAAAGTCAGCCTGCGCAGATGACAGTGAGGCCTGGAACTGCGCATGCGCGTCACGCAGTGCGCGAATTTCCTCGATGGAGTTGCAGCGAACTGGGTCAGTGAGGTCCTCTTCGGCGTTCTCGAACCACGAGTTGAACGCAGACGCCTTCTTCGCGAACGTCAGGTACAACTCCTCGATCTGACGAAACTGTTCCTGCATACGCAGCAGGCGCTGCTTTCGCGCGTCAGAGTCGCCCAACAGTTTCTGCCATCTAACCACACAAAAATTGAATTTATTCTTTCAATCTTCATTTGAAGAATCAAAATGATCGGGTTATCCATGGATTACTGAGAAAGTATATTTTTTATATTCAAATTCTTTATTCAATAGAATGAATAGTGTATAAACAAGTGAATTAATCGCTCATATGAACCTCTAGGGTCTGTATTTGGGTCGACAAAACAGTAATCGATCAGACAGTAAATATGAAAATGCATTCATCAGATAATTTTCGGTAGGTTTCTTACAACAAATGAAAACAAATAAAACAAGATTACCGTATTTATCATTATATCTAGAAAATTTGAAACAGTTTGAATAGTTTTGAAGAAGTGAAGAAAAAACTAGATAAATGAGAACCCCTAATGATAGAAAGGGAGATATTCAGTGATTTTAAATTAGAAATAGATTAGAATTATACGTGGCTTCTGATTGAGTAAAGATTTAATGAATAGGCTTCCTCCAAATTTCGCCATGGTCAAAATTTCCATTTTCACTTTCAGATTTCTATTGAGATTTTCTTAACGAAAATTCAGTTACACTACACATGAAATGACAGCAGTAAAATTCCAAAATTTCACATCTTGTGAAATACAGCAAACGTGTATCTATAATTATATCTTTTCCACCTTCCTAGCCCGTATATACCTCAGAAAGATTAAATTTTATTCTGATCTATCTGAGCGTAATATTACAAGAGTTTTAAACATTTGAAATGAATGGTTGACTATCTAATCTCTGATCATCGTCATCCATCTCATTACCCACACACAAGTCTAGAGCCATAGCCACCTCTAATATACCTGTATTAGAGGTAGCTATGCTAGAGCTCATGTAGGCATTATCCTCACCAAAAAAGTTGGTTACTGACCTGGAGATGACGTCAGCGTGACGCTTCTTGATTGCTTCGGTCTGATCGTGATTGGCCGCCAACAGCTGATCCTTCAAAGCTGTGATGTTCTGGATGCCTTCGTGCTCAAATGCATGCAAACCTGACAACAAAAGATAATAATATATGAAAATATAATACACTCTATTAAGGTGCTCTAAATTCTATGCTGGTACCTATTATTAAAATGATTTTATAATTTTATATTATTCAATTTTGATAATTTTATATGCTAACACAGAGATTGTAATGTAACTGATCCAACAAAAGCGTTAACCGCGCATGCATGATGCATGATGTTTTATTGGTTAGTTCGCCCTAGGAACTTGCCAAGCTCGCGCTCTGTTCGCGTTCTGCTCTTGCTCGACCTGCGATCATCTTGCGATCTGCTCGTGTAACGTTCGTTTGCGGAGTAGAGCGTAAATCTGTACGCACCTTTAGATTTGAAAATCTACTTTGTGAAAATACTTGAGGACTGAAAATTTTGTGAATTGGAGAGCTACAAGACTCAACCTATTTCGGACTATGTGTTATCTTAATTTGAGAGAGGAATAGCACAAGGTTACCTTATTTTCCTCTCCCTATAATTTTGATGATGTACTTATTGTATAAATGAATAATACAAAAAAATACAGAATAAAGATGATTCAATACCTACACTATACGAGTATCATAGAACATTATAGTATTATCTTATTATTCTATTCTATTATTCTCTTTTGCATGTTTGAGGCCCGAATGCAGATACTCGTTTTGAACGGAAAAATGTGAGATGTTCGTTTAAACCCCCTATGAAACATATTATGATAAATGCAACCTCATCTTCTACCTGTAAACGTGGTTTAGCGTTAAACGTAAATGGCGCATATGGCCCTAAGGCCAGTATTCAGATACTCGGTTTAATCGGAAAAATGTCAGCTGTTCGTTTAAGCCACGTATGAAGCTCATAATGTTAAATGCAACCTTTTCTACAAGTAAACTTGATTCAGCGCTAAACGTAGATGGTGAATATGGCCCTAAGAGTCGTTACTTTTTCTAGTTTTTCCTGTTTGACAGAGCAATAACTTGAATAGAGTAGCTTCTATTGCACTGACCGGCATCGAAAGTTTCCTGCTTGGTGAGCAGCGTCTGCACAGTGGATAGGTCGCGTCCGTACTCGTCCGATCGCACATGCGTCTCCTTGTCTGCGATCCACGACTCGACCACATCTGCCTTCCACATGAACTGCAGGTAGGCCGAGTTGTCCATCAGGCGCGCCTTGCGTCGCGATGCCAGCGCCGACAGCAGGTCTAGCTTGTTCTACAAATCAAACAATTTTCACATTCTCACTATAGTAAAAACTCATAGTTAATTTATTACAATAACTTGCTGAATGGATCGACAGACTCCAGCTCAGAACTGTTCCATTCAAAAATGGAAACCTTGTTCTACAAGCCAAACAATTTTCTCATTTTCATTACAAGGAAAACTTATAATTCATTTATTACAATAGTTACAATAACTTGCGGAATGGATCAACAGGCTCCAGCTCAGAACTGTCCATTTTGCCTATTCTAATTTATACATTGTACTTGTGTGAAAATGAAACAATATCTTTGAAACTTGATATCGAATTACAGTATTACATTTTCTGGATATATTGTAGGGAAATACACAACGCTTTGTAGAATACACTTCAAGACATTATTGTACAGTAAATTAATGCACAATTATTTGATGTTCCTTTTTTATGAATGATAATGGTTTTATTTATAAATCTGTGCAAATATTTTTGTTCTTTGAGATCTTGTCACATTTGCTTTGCCAGCATCATTAATCAAAATTATTTTATGCTATGGTGTGTAATCAATTTTTATTTCAAATTTGGATAAATTTAGATTTTGTCTTCCCAGTTATTGTATTTGGAATGTATAATATGGTTGTTTAGTCATCACTGTTCCCAAATATTTGTGACCCTAGAATTATAAATGTTCAGACTCACTAATATGAAAATGCTTTAACCATAGAATAGAAAAAAATAGCATAATATGCTATCTTATGAAATCTTTTCTCTGTGCTCAACACTCTTACTTGACTCTCAACTTAATTTATTCTTACAATAACTTTTCTTCAATATTTAAATTCATTTCAAACACGAAATCACAATAAAATATGCTCCAATATCTATTTTTTTCTGTTCGTCCTTTTTTTACGAATGATAATGGTTTTATTTGATTTCTTATTAACGCACTGTACGTGGACTTGTGACACACTTCCAGTTGTTATAAATTATTTATCCAAACGTTTTTAGAAGGAGGATGTACCCTCACGATGATACCTACTCAATTATCCAATCCAAAACTCTTAGTGCCGTAAAAATTAAGTACCCTGTTTATATTTTATCTATTCACAACATGTTTCGACTGATTCGTGCACATTTGCATTGAAAATCATTTCAATAACTGTAGTAGCACTATAAAGGAAAAGTGGTATATAATTTTGTGAATTGTGTGATTTTATATGAATTGTGATTGAAATTGGAATAACTTTTCACCTGCAATTGTTGACAACGCTGCGCGATGCTGTCTGAGTGGTGGTTGCTGGCTTCGGTGAGCTTGGCGCCTGCGTTGCAGATGTCTGCGCAGCGGTCGCGGTGCACCGCAAAGTCCGTCTCGAAGGCGTCGTGCTTCTTCAGCAGACCCTGCACTGCCGCCATTGTGTCCCCGTAGTCCTCCACCGATAGCAGTTGCTGCTTCTCACTGCCAAACAAGTCACACATTAATAACTCATTTTACTAGAAAGAATCACTCTGGATAGCCATCAAAAAATGTCTTAAAAATGTATAATTATTATTCAACAATAATTTGCTGCTTCTCAATTACTGATAATGAATTTATTCAACTCATATAATATTACAAATACAACAAAGCTAAAACTTTCGATACAACATTCTATTTATTCATTCGAAATGTATTATTCATTTCTATGATTATGTATGTACTGTATATTTAAATTATTATTATTGATTGAAAATATTTCTAGTATTTGTATTTTGGCGAAAAAAGAGTGTGATTTTTTTACAACATTTCTAAACATTGGAAAATAATATCGAAAAAAATGGAAATATAATATCGAAAAAAATGGAAATAATGTCTCATTTCTGATATGAATGAGCTAACTTGGACATACAGGCAACCTCTGAGGAAGTAAATCCGTTTCAAGGATTAGAAGTGAAAAAATCCTTGTTTGCAATTCTATATAGATTAAATTCAATTCCTTGCGTTCAATGAATTAATTTGAAAAAAAAACAAGTTCAAGACTAGACTAAACTAGATTGAAAACAAGTGATAAATTGATAAATAATACATCAAAAACCTCCCAAAAAATTTAATTGGTCAATGGTCATTTAAAAAAAATAATTCTTTTTTGGAACACAAAAATATTAGAAAGAAAAGTTGTTATAAAATTAATTTCAGTGAAATGGCTGTGGAAGGCATGGACTGTAGGCGGTATGATTCACAACGCAGATAGATATTATAATCATCTATCTAAGATTTATAAGTACAATGTCAGTCTTATGTGAGTCTGATTTACTTGATTGAGCTTTGTTAAATAGAATACTATAACCAACCTGATCCATGCTTCTTCCTCTTCAACTTTAGCAAGGAACTGTTGGTAGGTGAGAGACTCCTCCAGTTTCTGTCCACGGGTGGCAGCCAATTGTTTCAACTCGGCCCAGGCCTGGTTCAGCAGCTTCAATCTCTGAAAAGTGCATAAAAATCATTTGTCAGCCATTGATTTATTTCAAACATAGAATTTAAAAAATTAAAAAGACATATACCTACTCACAATACCTATCCAATCATCTATTAAATTTAGTACGTTTCTTGTTTTCAAATGAATGTATTCTACCGATTATCCGTGATTCTATAGATAAATAATTACCTGCTCAATTTCTGGCACTCCCAAATTGGACACATCCATGAGTTTTTCGCCAGCTTCCTGGACAGCCTGTATGGCTGGCTCGTGGGACGCCAACTCAGCTTCCAGACGCTTGTGCTTCTTCTTCAGGTTCTGAACTCCGGTCAAATCTCTGCCGTAATCATCAGAACCAACCAACAGCTTCTTCTCCCTGGAAAATACAAAATTAAAATGTAAAATAAAGAGGTGCAAAATGAGAATTTATTTGCAATACACAAAAGAATTTGGAACCGTTTTACTTAATTTCACTAGTATATTTTGCAATTAACATTAAGGCTCAACTCACACTTATGCGACTCATGTCGAGAAGAGACACGACTCTAGTCGAGAGCATGTGTTTTCAAATGGTCACAGTCGCGGAGACTAGAGTCGACTGGTCTGAGTATCACCATTTGGAAACACATGCTCTCGACTAGAGTCGTGTCTCTTCTCGAACAGAGTCGCGTGAGTTGAGTCTTACTCGGATAAATGCAGTGAAAATTCTCGAAACTTGAGATGAATATATTTATTATTAATATGAATTCATTCATATTGAAACTTGTTAATTACACGTTTGTTTTGTAAACCACAAATTTGTAAACAAATGAATGAGTGAGTCAACATTTTTAAGCATTGACAATATTTAATTCACTCATTCATCAAGAAGATCTTTTACAATGGAAAATGGAAGACAAGATAATGATATCGCTATATCAGGATGAATGAATGAAATATAACTTCACGATGAATGAATGAAATAATACTTAAAGATGGACAAATTAAACATTCTTAATTCCAAAAACGAATTATTTGTAAAGCATCACAAATACGTCAAAAAATCAATGGATTATTATTTGTGGATTACAATACTTATTTCACTCATAGTAAATAATTTATCTTGGTAAATCTTTTGCAGCTACAGGTAGCCACAATAAAAGCAATAATTTAAATATTATTCCAATCTCTAATACCGAATAATAATCTATATAATACCGAATCCAACTTATTACCATTTGTACAAACGGTCAAACTATTTCTATACCATTCTTAATATATTTCCTTGACACTGATTACATCAAATACTGACTAAACTTCTAATATTAAGTGCCGTTTGCAAAGTGCCAGCTTAGAGAAAGATAGCATAAGAAGATATTCCATGATATAGGTCGTTTATGTTCCAAATTTCAGGCCGATTTTTCCAAGGCCGAGTGAGAGTGTGAGAACGGCACTGCATGAGAGATACTACCAGCGTCACAAAGCTTCACGAAAGAGAACTACTAGTACTATTGGTTAACAGTGAAATTTGGAACATGAATGCTCTATACCATTGGATATAGTATCTTCTTATAGTATATTTTCTCTATTATGCCCGTTTAAACAATATCTCAGTTTGTAATAATTTGGCTCATATTGCGATTGAACCAGCTGATTCAATTCAATTTCAGCTTTCACTGCGCACTGTGATATAGATTATATCAGAGATATAATCTATAACATAATCTATATATATATATATATAGATAATAATAATTATATAATCTATATATTATATCTATATAATCTATCTGAGATCTACGACCCTAGAAGATTCTACACACTTTGGTAAAAACCTCCCAGACCTCGAAATTCAAAATATTTTCCCCCAAAACCTTAAAAATTATAATATTTTTGTGACTCACTTGATCCAGGACTCCTCGTCGGCAATGTCGCGGAAGAACTGGTGGAGGGTGTTGGCCTCGTTGAGCCTGGCTTGGCGGTGCGCGGCCAGATTCTTAATTCGTTCGTAGCGCTCGTTGATCGACTGCCGCTTCTCCTGGATGCTCGCCGCGTCGAACTGACCCGACTCGATCAGCGAGTCCGCCTGCGAGTTCATGTCTGCACAAAAATAACGTCAACATCATAATTAATGATAACCACACTGACAAGAAAACTAAGGATATGAACTAAAGGAAGCCATCTTATAATTGTCAAATCTAAAAACTACACATTTTGAATCAAGGCCAAGAAAAATAAAGATACGGTAAGGAAGTCACATTATAACAGCCAAAATCCAGGAAGGAAGAATGAATAGTATAGCACTTTCATTTGCCATCAAATAGAGAATAGCACATTAGCCTTCGTCACTAGAATAGACAAAAACAATTTACACTGTCCAACCAGTCGTTTCATTATAACAGCCAAAATCCAGGAAGGAAGAATGAATAGTATAGCACTTTTATTTGCCATCAAATAGAGAATAGCACATTAGCCTTCGTCACTAGAATAGACAAAAACAATTTACACTGTCCAACCAGAGTTTCATTGTCGATGTTGTAGAACCGTTCCATAATGAACGTTGTGACCTGTATGGTTACGAAATCATGTACCTGTACCAAATAAAACTGTAGAATTTTACAATATTTCATTTTCAAAGATACTTGACTACTAACTAAATAGATGATTCAATTCTAGCATGATTATGGTAGTTGTCATGACTCTGGTAATTGTATTTGTGTATCTTTACCGGTCAACTAATTAACTTCGCCTCTGCAAATTGAAGTTGATTTTTAAATTACTCTATCACAAAATAATATGTTTGTTCAAATATACTACGTTATTTGAAATATAGAAATGGTATTGACATTTCTTTAAAAATAAAAAACATTAACAATTTTGATTGATCTAAATTAACTACGTATAGGCATGAATCATAATATCACAATATCAAGCTATTCAGGTATATCCACAATCCAGGTACCTAACAATATCCCAACACATATATAAAACGCATGTTCCTGTATTGATAGACTTATGAGTTTCCGTTTCAATTCAATAATTCCGTATTGTCATACACAATGACAAGAATACATAGAAAAACGTTTTTAGGCTATAGGAATAAAAATTAATTTACACACACATATAAACACATATATAAAACGCATGTTCCTGTATTGATAGACTTATGAGTTTCCGTTTCAATTCAATAATTCCGTATTGTCATACACAATGACAAGAATACATAGAAAAACGTTTTTAGGCTATAGGAATAAAAATTAATTTACACACACATATAAACACATATATAAAACGCATGTTCCTGTATTGATAGACTTATGGGTTTCCGTTTCAATTCAATAATTCCGTATTGTCATATACAATGACAAGAATACATAGAAAAATGTTTTTAGGCTACAGGAATAAAAATCAATTTACAAAAATATATTTCATTATCGACCAAGAATATTATTACTAAGTCACAGAAAGTTTGCAAGTTTTGTAAAAAAATTGTAAAAGTTGTAATTCTGTTATACAAAATTCCGAGCCATCGGTACACGACTGCATCGCAAACATGCCCACCATTTATTATTTAATAACAAACACATCCTCATTACGAGATGACTTAACTATGTTGCAAATTGAACATTTGAGGTTGGGTTTAAAAACATATTTTAATGTTGCCAGATATTATGAAGTGATAAAAACATAACTTATTTTTGGACTATTTCTACCAAAATTTGGAAAATTACCACTTTTGGGCTATCAGCATGTTGTTCCTTTCCTAATCATTCATAATAAGTTAAGAATGATTGTGTGTCGATAAAGATCAAAAAAACACATAATCTATTCTGTAATAAATTTAATTAGATCAGAGTTTTGTACCTTTGATACGATCGTCGTGGGCATTGATGTCGGCTTCAACCAGCTGATGCTTCTTGATGAGGTTCTGCACCGAGGCGAGGTCCTTGCCCGAGTCTTCGGAGGTGAGCAGACTCTCCACTTCGCCCAGCCAGAAGTCGAGGTCCTTGACGGCCGCGATGTAGGTGCGCTGCTTGTTAGCCTCCTTCAGCTTCAGCGACTTCTCGGTTGTCTTCTGAGTCAGGTACTCCCATTGGTCTGCAATCGAGGCTAGGCGAGCCTGCACATACCAACATTCAAAATACACAACTTAAACACGAGAATACAAAATAAATTGAAAGACGGAAAATGAAAGTAGACTGGAAAACGAAAACTAAAAATTCAAAATAGTTTGGGAAATATATCAGAATAAACAAAATTTATAATAAACAAGAAGACAGTCCAAAGTTTACATTAATGATACTATTTATTATTTTAAATAAGGATTTATCCTTATTCGAGTGACAGTATTTTTCGAACGACGAGTTTTGAACAAATGGATTAAGGCTGTGCAAAGGCTAAAAATAGACTACAAAAATTTTTGCTCATTTATTTTATTCATTTAAGGCTGTTCAAAGGCTAAAAATGAACTTTCTTCTACTGGTGATAGTTTTCAAAGTTTTTCGATTTGTATAATATCATCAAGCTATCAAAATGATAAAAGCTTATAAATATAAAGAAAATAAAAATCTCAGTACCCTTTTTTCAAAATATTTTATCACAACATGTTTCGGTCATTTAGCCTATGCCATTTTCAAGTGATCAAACAATTTTTTAGAAAACATTTTTTCTGATCACTTTACGAGATATGAGCGCTTTAAGTTTAAATTTTTGGGACGGAACATTTCAAATTTGGTGAGAGATAAATCCATGAGATTTTGAGGATAGATTCTTCATGGTATTGTTGATTGAATAAAACAAAATTTTTCTGAAAATATCAATTTTTGAGAAAGTTTTTAAAATTTACCAAAAATAACAACTAAAAATTATTATTTTTGGTCATTTTTATTAAATTGAATAACTTTCTCAAAAATTGATATTTTTAGATTTTTTTTCTATTCAATCAACAATACCATAAAGAAATTATCCTCATCGATTTATCTCTCACCGAATTTGAAATGTTCTGTTCCAAAAATTTAAACTTTAGGCGCTCATATCTCAAAAAGTAATGATCAGGAAAAAAATCTTTTCCTGAGAAAACTTTTTCATTTTGATAGCTCGATGATATACAATTAAAAAAACTTTGAAAAATATCACCAGTAGAAAGTTTATTTTTAGCCTTTGCACAGCCTTAAATGAAAAAATAAATGAGCAAACATATTTGTAGATAAATAATTATTGTAGAATTATATATTTTTATGTTGAATGTACATGACTATTGTCAATGCTTGCCGATTTAGCCTTTGACGAATAAAAAATAAATTATTCAAATTTAAAAACAATAAATTCCTCATCATCACCATCACCATCATCCATTATGGACTAGGCTTGTAAAGCCTGTTACGGTGTCTCACCGTTTCCTCGGTCTTCCGATGTCTCTTTTTCCATCAAACTGCAACTTCCAAGCTTGTAGTGGAAGACGCGTTGGTGGCAGGTGATTAGTCCACTCCAATCTATATTGTTTTATAATTACTGCTAGTGGTTGCACATAGAACTCACTTCGGATTGTTTCATTTTTTATGTGATTTCATCTTGAGTATCCTTGAACGCTGCGCAGAAACCTCATCTCTGATGCCTGAATTCGTGAGTCATAAATTTTGGTCTTTGTCCATACCGAATGTTATAAAAGGAATAGCAAATAAATTGAAAATAATAAATGAGCAAATGTAAATAAATAAACAAACAATTGAATAAATTAGACTGACCTGTACAGCTTCCTCAGAGCCGGCGCACTGGTGGGTGTCGATGAGGTTCTGGCCCATGGCAAGTACACTCTGGATGCGGTCAGCATTGGCGGCCAGCTCTGCCTCGAACGCCTGGTGCTTCTGGTGCTTCGACTGAATGTTGGCTGGGTCCTGTCAAAAGCAAGCAAGTACAGGCATAAGAAACTGCTTGAGGTTCAAAGAAGATGAAATTCATTTCAAATTGAACATGTTTTTATGCACCCACAACAATTTATATTTAGATGTTAATGGTCCGGAAAGGAAACCCATCATAAAGATGACAACCCTAGTGTATATGTTTTGGTTGTATTTTGATAGTTACTCACTAGAATTTCAGGTACAGTATTTTGGACAATAGTACTAATTTTACAGTCGTTTTCGGGTGCTGCGTCTGTTTACATTAGACCAAAGCTTGTCCAAATTTCCTCAACCTGCTCTCATCTTATCTATTCTATAACCAGCAAAAGTGAGTTCACTTCGAAATTAATAAAATCTCCGCTAGAAAAATCATTTTATAGAATTCAAAATACATTATAGAGCATACTATCCAAAATTTAAGATTATAAGATTTTAGCGCTGTGATAAGTTACTCAAAATTTTCCCTCCAAGTACCACTGGTTTGTCAAGGAGAAAAAAACTTATTAATACTACTACTCATTGACTCTACGGTCCTTGAAGAGCCTTGGCCCCCACGACTAGCCTTTTCAATGCATCTCTGCCCTGTGCTCGCTGTCTCCATCTTCTTACGCCCAAGGATTGAAGGTCTGCATCTACATCGTCAACCATCTCTTGCGTGGTCGACCTCGTTTTCTTTGTCCCCCTGGTTGCTGATATAGAGACATACGGGTTTGTACGGGATGCTGTACGGGTTTCCGGCATCCATTATAAATAATTATAACTAATTATCAATTATCTTCTTCTTCTTCTTGCCTTCATGGATTAGGCTTTTGCCTGTTCCGACTCACAACAGCATTCTACAAAAAAATTAAATGTTTTGGAGGAATATATTATATCTAAAATTTATAGCTTATACAAGTATAAAATGTTATTAATTTTGAATTTCTTTATCAGCTTTTCCTATATTCTTATTTCATTTCCTCTATTGACATCTTTTCCGAGGCTTTGTTCGATAGACCTCTAACATTCCACGTACCTAATTTCAAAATATCCATAATCCCAAATCGTTTTTCTTTAGCAGTCCTGTTTTTAGTTTTATCCTTAATTCCGGTCCGATATCCGAGGCTGTTTGTGAGTTTGTCAGTAGTATATTTAATCCCCTGGCCGCGTTACGGGCGCTGCGCAGGTTAAGTCCAGTGGTGGGGACGCCACCTTACTGCATCTGGACTCACAGGATTTTTATAAGGTTTACTCCCCTAAACAAGTTGCTTCCACCACAGCTAATGAGTCTTGTCTACCCGGAAAAATTTGAAAAGAAAAGAGGAAGAGGTCGGTCAAGAAGGACCCGACATAGAAAGAAAGAAGGAATTGGGGAATGGCAAAAAGCTCAGTCAATGGAAAAGCCATTCTAGATATAAAAGCGTTCCAGAGCGAAAGAAGAAGAAGGGAGGTGGGAGAAGGGCTCTGAAAATTGGAACCATGTCGCAGATAGCACAGTCTACATGTTTTACTGTGGCGATAATCTAGATGGAGGTGACTGTCGATCTGACCCCACAATTAATTATCACATTATAATTAATTTAATTATATAACTTAATTTATCAATTATAACTAATTTTATGAGTGTCATATGAATTTTAACACTCCAGCTTAACAACCTTGATATGAAGAATTTTTTGTAGGCTGAATTATGTCCTATTTCCAGCTTTCAAACTTTCTTTAAGAGCTAAACTGAACTGATCATTAATATATAAAATGAAGGGTGCTGCCCTGCATACCTTGTAGCTTTCTTCGGTGGCCAGCTGCAACTTCTCGGCGATCCAGTTCTCCATCTCGTCGGCGTCGCGGCTGAACTGCTGCAGCGTCTGCGACTCGCCGAGACGCGACCGCTTCTCGATGAGGGCGTCCTTGAGGTGGCGCCACCTGTCCAGCACCTGGCGACGCTTGTCGTCGATCTGCTGCGACGCGTAGTGCTTGGCCGCCATCAGCTGATCGGCCAGCGTTTGCAGCGCCGCTATCTTCTCTTCCTACAAACAGCAAAACAAGGTACATTAGTACGACTAAATACAGTACACTGAACAGGATACTAAAAACAGTACACTGAACATGGTATCCCAAATAGAATGGTGCATGTGATGGATTCGGAAGTACATCCGTTCGTCAAGTAACTATTTTGACCAAGTACTAGAAGAAATGGGAAGTTGAGCTATTAATTACTTCAAGAATATGAATAAGAATGTTTTTATTCCTTTGAGCACATAAAAAATGGCAATTGGAAACGTCAATAATACAATTATAATAAAAATACATTGGTTCAATCATACAATTACTATTCAAGTTTTCACAGAATTAAATTTTCGTTACAGGCTGATACACAGTCAGTTTCTCAGTTGCACACTAGTTACAGATTAGTGAAAATGGGTTAGGTCTAGGCACACACCAGTTAGTCAAGACACGATTAGTCACAATACTTCACACAGTTGCTTATGAAGCAACATGTGAAAATTAGACAATTAAACATGTCTAATTGCAATGTCTAATCGGTGTGTATTGCTTCATAAGCAACTATGTGAAGTATTGTGACTAATCGTGACTGGTCTTGTCTTGACTAACCGGTGTGTGCCCACCCTTAAGAGAGCAGTTAGTTAAAGAGTTGGGTTTTTGCTTTCGAATAGCAAAATTCTGGTATTATTCAAAATTATTTGATATTTAAATATATTATACATTACCCACTAGACTTTCTGAAAGCAAAAGGAGCTAGACTTACTGGAAAATGGACGTATTGTAGTTTTGCCCACCCGTGCTTGTTCTTAATCATCTAAAATCCATGGATTGGGTGACATTCATTTCAACTAGATTTCAGTTTATCCAAAATCAGCTGTTTGGTCAATATTTTCTTCCACAGTAATTTGTGGTTTATTATATAAAAATATAATCAAAGCATTTCGAATAATACCAACATACTTCTTCTATCATATTGAACTATCCAGACACCACTAGAGAACTGTTTCCATTTTCAATGAATTTATGTTCAGTTGGCCGGAAAAAGAATACTATTGATTCATGGAAGTGTCCACACATTTCTTCTTGTGTATTTTCATCCGTTAATGTGTGAACAACAATACCATAAGAGCCAATGGTAGTCATTTTTTGCATAGCATGGTTCTAACAGTGTAAACATTTCTTTCAAGTGCAAGTGGTATTAATTTTTCTGCACAAATCCTCTTATCCATCCCTATCAAACACGGAATATGAATATATTTGGAATTCTACAACCCAGATTAGTTAGCAATTGCAATAGATTTAATAGTCATTACATATGCCACATTCTTTATAGAAATATACCCGCCTACATAAAGCAAATAGAACCCCTCAGCCTTAACATGTACAAACGATTTTAAGGTTTATTATTTGTTCAGATTCGTCACCTATCAGCCTCTAGCAATGGCCCATAAATCCTTCTTAGAATCATACTCTCACATCTATTCAATAGCATCTTATCACTGATCATTAATATATAGAATGAAGGGTGCTGCCCTGCATACCTTGTAGCTCTCCTCAGTGGCCAGCTGCAACTTCTCGGCGATCCAGTTCTCCATTTCGTCGGCATCGCGGCTGAACTGCTGCAGCGTCTGCGACTCGCCGAGACGCGACCGCTTCTCGATGAGGGCGTCCTTCAGGTGACGCCACCTGTCCAGCACCTGGCGACGCTTGTCGTCGATCTGCTGCGACGCGTAGTGCTTGGCCGCCATCAGCTGATCGGCCAGCGTTTGCAGCGCCGCTATCTTCTCTTCCTACAAACAGCAAAACAAGGTACATTAGTACGACTAAATACAGTACACTGAACAGGATACTAAAAACAGTACACTGAACATGGTATCCCAAAAAGAATGGTGCATGTGATGGATTCGGAAGTACCTCCGTTCGTCAAGTAACTATTTTGACCAAGTACTAGAAGAAATGGGAAATTGAGCTATTAATTACTTCAAGAATATGAATAAGAATGTTTTTATTCCTTTGAGCACATAAAAAATGGCAATTGGAAACGTCAATAATACAATTATAATAAAAATACATTGGTTCAATCATACAATTACTATTCAAGTTTTCACAGAATTAAATTTTCGTTACAGGCTGATACACAGTCAGTTTCTCAGTTGCACACTAGTTACAGATTAGTGAAAATGGGTTAGGCTAGGCACACACCAGTTACTCAAGACACGATTAATCATAATACTTCACACAGTTGCTTATGAAGCAACATGTGAAAATTAGACAATTAAACATGTCTAATTGCAATGTCTAATCGGTGTGTGTTGCTTCATAAGCAACTATGTGAAGTATTGTGACTAATCGTGACTAGTCTTGTCTTGACTAACCGGTGTGTGCCCACCCTTAAGAGAGCAGCTAGTTAATGAGTTGGTTTTTTCTTTTGAATAGCAAAATTTTGGTATTATTCAAAATTATTTGATATTTAAATATATTATACATTGCCCACTAGACTTTCTGAAAGCAACAGGAGCTAGACTTACTGGAAAATGGACGTATTGTAGTTGCCCAACCGGGCTTGTTCTTGATCATCTAAAATCCATGGATTGGGTGACATTCATTTCATCTAGATTTCAGTTAATTTAAATTCAGCTATTTGGTGAACATTGTCTTCCTTTGTAATTTGTCTTTATTATCTAAGGTTATCAACGCATTTCGAATAATACCAGCATACTTCCTCTGTAACATTGAACTTTTCACACACCAACAGAAACCTGTTTCCATTTTCAATGAATTTATGTTCAGTTGGCCGGAAAAAGATATATTAATACATGTAAGTGTCCACACATTTCTTCCAGTGTATTTTCATCCGTTAATGTGTGAATAACAATACCATAAGAGCCAATGGTAGTCATTTTTTGCATAGCATGGTTCTACTAGTGTACAAATTTCTTTCAAGTGCAAGTGGTATTATTTTTCTGCACAACGACCTCGATTATTTTGTAATGCACCCAAGTAGAATGAAGAGATAGATACTAACATGAGCATTGATGGCCTTGTCGAAGTCCTCGTGCTTCTTGATGAGGGCCTCGACGTTGTCGCCCTTGGAGTCGACCTCCTCTGCGGCGAGGAAGGCCTCCCTGGCTGACATCCAGTTCTCTGCCTGCTCACAGTCTCTGTAGAACAGCTGCAGCTCCAGGCATTGGTCAAGCTGCATGCGACGAGCAATCCACGCCCTGCAAACATACAATTAATGAATGCAACAAATAGGAACGAAGAATTATTCAAGTATTCAATGATTTTCTGTGTTGCTGCGAAGATTATGTTATGGTGAATATCCATATTGAATGTTTAATAGAATTGATAATGGTGTAACAACCAAAACTAGCATCTAAAATTGTTCTAATGAACCAGTGATTTTGACAATATCAATTCCTTTTTATTTACAGTGGGTATGAATCAATTAATATGGCTGAATCAGTATCAACTCTGATATTAATATCATTAATTATCATTAATACTAATAATTAAATAGTGACACTGAAATATATGTAACGTATGTTCAGTCCTATCTCACTTGACATTGCTTGAGAAAAAATACTGAATAAAAATGAATTGATATTGTCAAAGTCACTGGTTCATTAGAACAATTTTGAATGCTAGTTTTGGTTGTTACACCATTATCAATCTGAATTAAAAATTCAAGTATTCAATAATTTTTCTGTGTTGCTGCAAAGATGATTTTATGGTGAATATTCAAATTGAATTTTTAATACAGATTGATGATGGTGTAACAACCAAAACTAGCATCTAAAATTGTTCTAATAAACCAGTGATTTTAACAATATCAATTAATTTTTATTCAGTATTTTTTTCTCAAGCAATGTCAAGTGAGAAAGGACTGAACATACGTTACATATATTTCTGTGTCACTATTTGATTATTAGTATTAATGATATTAATATCAGAGTTGATATTGATTCAGCCATTCATTGATTCATACCCACTGAATTCTCATGAGTCAAAGTTAGTGGCCACAGTGTAAAATATTAATTTTTAAAATGTATGATTTCAGGGCTACTTATTTTTAATTATTAAATAACATCATAGTACCCTTCTTTTTGAAAAGTTTTAATATAAAATAACATATTAAAAACACAAATTAAAAGTACAAGTTTCGATGTTTCACATAATCTTCAGGTTTTGAAAATAACTTTAAAATAAGTATTTTACTAATAGTTTTTCATAATTGAATTTTCAATATGATTAATGAAACACTAGAATATTGTCTAAAAATATCACAAATTTATTGAAAATTCTGGTTGTCAAGAGTGGTCTTCTAAGATGACACCATAGGTCTTGAAACATGCATGTAACTTTTCAATTAATCATCAATATTTTACCAAAATATTCTAGTGTTTTATTATGAATAAATCACTACATCTGACCAAAAAAAGTATCAAAATACAATAAGCCTATAATTCTTTATGAGAAAATGGATGATTTATTAACTGAAAATCAAAATCGCATAAAAATAAAACTCACTTTTCAAGCTCCTGGCGAGCCTCGGTCATACTTTCAAGTTTCTCTTGAATTTCAACGCTGGCGTAATGGCCGGACTGAAGCAGCTGCTGGCCAAACAGTTCGAAGGCTTGGAAGGTTCCAGATCTTGCATCGATCTCAGTGCGATGTTCCTACAAACAATAATATTTCACTTCAATATACGATCGCTGAACAGATGGAAAACAGTATTCATACTTTTCAGAGCAAAACAAATGGAACAAACCATGCTAAAATTAATAATTGAAAAGGAAATAAAACTCCACTCACTCGAAAATTAACAAAATTCCCTCTAATTTGTAGATGATATAATATAGTAGTAGCTATAATTTAGTAGTATTATTATATTAGTTATGGAATATCCAAAAATTCTGGGTTTTTTCAAGTTCGTTATTGCAGTTTAAAACCAGTTGAAAATTTTAAATTGCTTATTCCTACAAATTGGAAATGAAAATGACATTTATTCTCCTTTTACATAACATAAATTTGATCAAAGAATCTCTCTCCTACAATTAAACTCTCCTACTATTAAATGGCGCTGCCAGTGCCATGAATCTTGATTCAAAAACGTTAAAAGAAAATAATAAAATTTAACAACTGAAAATTCTATATGTGAATTTCAACGTTTTCAAGCTAAGGAATTGAACTGGGAGACACTTCATATTCTTATGATTTATAGTTCATTTATTTAGCTTACAGTCATCAAGGTGATTAAATGTTGAATTACCTACTCTTTTTTCAATTTTGAACCAATATTGCAGTTCTTTAAATTAAAATCTATAACAGATATCCAATCCCAAGTGAGGAATGTAGATAAAAATATAATTATATAACTCCCAAACTAATGATCTAATTGTTCATAATATGTCTCAGATTTGCATGCATTCAATTTTGTATGTGATATAAGCTAGCATGAAAAGAAGTTTACAGAAGTGTTGAATACCATCGAGTTTAATACCAAAGTTTATGTTTCCGAAAATGTCTGAACGAACAAATAAATAGATGGAATTACTCTCCAGTCTTTAAGCTGAGGATTGATTTATCATTAACAGCGATGGTAATATTATTAATTCAATTGCGAATAATTAATCACTCAGACAAACAAATTTACATGACGACTTCAAAATTCGTTTTCTGAAATTTTAGTGTTAGGTACAACGACACAACATATAGCTGGAATGTTATTTCGCATAAGTTGAAAAATAAAACAACATAAATTGAGATTATAAAAAACCAATATTGTTTTAAATATAGATTAAAACGAATATTTTGAAAAATAGTTCTTGGAAAGTCAGTCAATCATAAGCAATAATGACACATATAGTAAAGCTGAGACTTTTATGCACTAGAGCTACCACTATAGATTACGTATCTATCCTAATCTATTCATTTTTCTGATTTTTTTTAAAATCAGTTCTATATCTATCTACCTCTATTACTATCGTTTTGACTCATAATTTTCTATTCTATTACTCTCCCATCAGCTATAATTGATTGCAGTGTAGAGAATACCACAAAACCCCTCAGCTTCACCATAAGCTTACCAAGGCTGTGCAATTGAAAAGTTGATATCAACTCGTGATGGTTTCACCTTGACTGGATAAATATTTTTTGAAACGATTTATGAGTTGATAAACTTATTTCAAACCAACACAAAGAAATCAAGTCAATTGATGAACAAGGACACAGAATCCTATAATATTAAGCGAGCAATTTCTGTATTTTTATATTTGGTTATTTATATTTATTTATGGTTATTTATGTCCAACGGATCTCGAAAACGGCTCTAACGATTTTCACGAAATTTGGAACATAGTAGGATTATGATATAAAAATTCGATTGCACTAAGTCTCATCCTTGGGAAAACTAGCTGAGCGACATTAAAAGGATAATTCATCCTTGGAAAAACAGCTGAGACTTTCGTCGTCTGTGGATAATAAAAAAGTTTATGTTTCCGAAAATGTCTGAACGAACAAATAAATAGATGGAATTACTCTCCAGTCTTTAAGCTGAGGATTGATTTATCATTAACAGCGATGGTAATATTATTAATTCAATTGCGAATAATTAATCACTCAGACAAACAAATTTACATGACGACTTCAAAATTCGTTTTCTGAAATTTTAGTGTTAGGTACAACGACACAACATATAGCTGGAATGTTATTTCGCATAAGTTGAAAAATAAAACAACATAAATTGAGATTATAAAAAACCAATATTGTTTTAAATATAGATTAAAACGAATATTTTGAAAAATAGTTCTTGGAAAGTCAGTCAATCATAAGCAATAATGACACATATAGTAAAGCTGAGACTTTAATGCACTAGAACTATTACCACTACAACTATAGATTATGAATCTATCCTAATCTATTCATTTTTCTGATTATTTTTCAAATCAGTTTTATATCTACCTCTATTACTATCGTTTTGACTCATAATTTTCTATTCTATTACTCTCCCATCAGCTATAATTGATTGCAGTGTAGAGAATACCACAAAACCCCTCAGCTTCGCTATAAGCTTACCAAGACTGTGCACTCGAGAAGTGGATGACAACTCGTCATGGTTTCACCTTGACTGGATGAATATTTTTTGAAACGATTTATGAGTTGATAAACTTATTTCAAACCAACACAAAGAAATCAAGTCAATTGATGAACAAGGACACAGAATCCTATAATATTAAGCGAGCAATTTCTGTATTTTTATATTTGGTTATTTATATTTATTTATGGTTATTTATGTCCAACGGATCTCGAAAACGGCTCTAACGATTTTCACGAAATTTGGAACATAGTAGGATTATGATATAAAAATTCGATTGCACTAAGTCTCATCCTTGGGAAAACTAGCTGAGCGACATTAAAAGGATAATTCATCCTTGGAAAAACAGCTGAGACTTTCGTCGTCTGTGGATAATAAAAAAGTGCGTCTGTGGAAAATCAAAATATCTGATCCCCGAAATTCATAAACTGGCGTATAGCCAGCTGTGAAATATAAACACGATCATTTTGAAGAATTATTCTGTTCTGTTTATCAATAAATAAAAATAACGAGCGAAGCTCGGTGCCCCGATATTTGTAATAAACTCATTACAATCTCAAATTAACATTCAAATAGAAGTATTTTATAATATAAAGTGATTTCTCTTGTATGTTAACGAGTAGTTTCTGATTTCAATAAAAGGTTTTTTAAAAAGTTCTTACTTAATTTCAAAAGTTTACGATAAACTGCCCTGATAAATAAAAAATACAACCAGCATTCTAATCCGTTGATATTTGTAATGTAAATATCGTAAAAAGTATCAAGTGCACAACCTTAATGAAAAAACCTAAAACACAGTTCAGTAGAACCTCGATATCTCGAACTACTAGAAAACATATATCGAGTCTGTAAAATCCCCATGAAACTACAAACCTTAATAACCAGTGCGTCTATTTCTAAAATCACATAGAACTCTACTTGTTCTATGTTCAGGTTCTAGTCAGTCAGTCCTATGTTCTTGTTCAGGTCCATCAACACTCGATTTATCGAGCTTCTAAAATTTGACTTTTAGTGGTTCTATAGTGAGGTACACGTTATAATGGCAGTGTATGATTAGCAATGGTATTGCTATCCTTATTCAACAAAGCGGATAGCGCTATCTCTTTCTCGCTTTGCTCTGTTGCCAGATCGTCTTTTAACAATGTAGAATTAATAATTAATCAACAAAATATTTCATTTTTATTGTGAAATTATTGAAAAATATAATTTCTTGCTTAATAAAATATAATTGATTATTTTAAACGAGAATGAAAGTTAATATTACATCAATAATCTTATATCAGCTACCATCTATAAAAGGCAGAAACAAGACAGAGGTTCTTCACTGCCATTATAACAAGGACCTTACTATACAACCACTAAAAGTCAAATTTTAGATCCTCGATAAATCGAGTGTTGAGGGACCTAAACAAGAAAATAGGATTAGAACCTAACATAGAACAAGTAGAGTTGAGAAACAAAATTTCGCTATAGGAAACAAATATCGGATCTGTAAAATCCCCTTGAAACTACAAACCTTGATATCTAAAATTCCTGTTTCTTGAACTCCATAGAACTCAACTTGGTCAGGTACCTCAATACTCGATTTATTGAGGTTTCAACATTCGACTTCCAGTGGATCTATAGTTCGACTTATCGAGGTTCTACTGTCGTCAAAAGTGAGACACAAACGTAACACAGAAAACAACCAACAACAACCAGAAGTGTGATTGGAGTGAGAAGCAAGTTAGAACGGCGCTGTTAAGAAATGATTCACTGAAAATACACACAGATTCGATTGCATTTATCACCTGAGGCGGCACCCCATAATGCGAATCTATCTCGGCACGATGGCTCTATAACACACACAACACACCGAATCAACAGCTGGCTCCCAATCGTCCTAACCGTATGGGATCACAAAGAACATGCTTCTTTCAGAACAATATTAATTACGGGGCTAATAAGGATTACAAAACAACAGGAATAGGGGTTATTGATAGCTTAAAAACGTGTAATGTCTTACGACATTGGCAAGCATGTTCTATTTTTTGAATAAAAAATGTAATTGGGGTAAATCTGTGTCAAATTCATAAATGAATACAGTACACGGTCGTTTCAAGTTTTCAAACGAGATATTTGGAACTAATTTTTCAGTGTTATAAATGATTTTACCATGGGAACCTTCTTTATAAAACTGTGATTATGAAAGTGTATTAAGTATTCAAGTATAGTGTCCATTCAATAATTAAAATGGTAAAATATTTTTAGTATCCTTTGTGTTCTATATAAAAAAGATGAGATATTCCAAAACTTTCCAAACAACGAAATTAATAACAGCATACATCAAACAACATCGAAAACAAACCTTTCATTTAATGGGGCAGCAAAACTAATAATTATAATACTCTGATGAAGTTCAGATTTTGATCTACTAATGAAGATCAATTTAAAATTTTGGAGATTGCATCATAAAGTAATAATAATATTCTTCAGCACAGCCCGAAAAACGTTAATGCCAAGTTCATCATCTTTGTAGCCAACAGAAAATTCTGTAACTTGGTTCTTTTGCTGATTACAACGTGACAACTCTTGTTATTCCATACTGATCTGTATCATAGAAAAAGCCTACGTTTTTTAGTGAATCTCAGAATAGGATTTTCAATTGATTTTGATTATTGCAACACAGCTTCAACTTTATAGAATATATTATGATTGGTTGAAAAAACATATAATTTACAAAATCTATTTTTTTCAGAAATTTACGGATTGATATTATTCAATTATAACAATAACCAATTACACAACCTTTCAAGAAAATTCAAATCCCTGAAGAATGTTCAACGGTTGTACAATCTTATCATAAGTAATTAAATTCTAAGTTTGGGAGAAGAGAAGTCTTACACTTGCTCTATTCTTGTTTCATATTGTCTGATTCAATAAGAATGAAATCAAACACGATCATGAGGTACATCATCCGATCTTTAAGAGCTGATTTGATAAATTAATGATTAATTCATATTGTGTTCTTATTCAACAGATTTCATAAATGAATTGATTTAAAATATCAAATCCAACAGTACAAGATTATTGAAGTTTCAAGAGGTATACTTGTTTCGTAAATGGACAACTTCCAACGTATAATATACTTTAGCACCAAAGAATGGAATCAACAAGTGAGCAGAATAAATACATAAAATAAGACAATTATACCCGGTTTCTAGGACACTTAAATCTAATCTAAATCTAATAGACCATTAAATCTTTGTTCAAATGGCCCGTTAGATTTAATAAGTGTCGTAGCACAACAAAATAATCTAAGTACATTTCTTTGATGAATAAGTGACACCCAAACTATCAAATAATAGTGTTAACTGATGTACCTAATTCAATCCAGACTTATAACCAGGTATATTTGCATGTCATAAAATAGTCCTTTATAGTACCTGTCATAAAATAGTGTTTATTATATGCAGATACATTTGCCTGTCATAAAAAAGTCCTAAGTTTATATAGTATCTGCCATAAATAGTGTGACTTATGAATACAGACATATTTTTTTAAATGTATGAATTCAGGGCTACTTTCTTGTATTTATAAAATAGAATTATAGTACCCTTTAAAGTTAATAAAATATTAAAGAACAATTTGTATTCTTGTTTTTTAATATTAAATATTATTTATTAATTTTAAAGGGTACTATAATTCTATTTTATAAATACATAATTGCCTGTCATAAAATAGTATACCTGTATAGTACCTGTCATAAAATACTGTGAACAAGAGAGCACTCATAGCCTACCTGATGTCTCTCGAGCAGCGCCTCGGCGCCAGTGACATCTGAGGCGAGCTCGTCCGAGGAGACAAGGCCCATCATGGAGTTGATCCAGGACATGAGGTCGCGGTAGTCGCTGAGGAAGCGCTGCAGGTCGTACGAGTCGAGCAGCCGCTCCTTGCGCTGGTTGGCCTTGGCCGTCAGCTGCGTCCACTCCTCGTTGATCTCGCGCTGCTTCGCGTACGTCTGCTCGGCTGTGTCTGGGTGGGTCTGCATCAACCGGTTCGCCGTTTCGTCCAGTTGCTTGATCTACGACACAAAACAACAACAATGTCCACTTTATAACAATTACTTTTATAATTATTATTACACGAAAATCCAATTAAATGCTGTGTAAATCCCCCCGAAGACTACTACTGCAAATATTGACAACAGGGTAAACAGCTAGATGGAAATTCGATGAGCGCTACTATACAAAAATTATTAGTCAGCCCGGGGATCGAACCCAGTATCTCCCAATTGCCGGTCAGGAATGCTTATCCTTACACCAAACTGACAATCTCTGGATAGCAGCGCTCATTTTATACTAAGCCAAAGCGGACAGCCAGTCTACAGATGGAAAAAAATTAAAAGTTACCTTTGTTCAAATGCTAATTAATGAATAATAATTATTATTAGTATACGAAAATCTCAATTGAATGCTGTAAATCCCCCCGAAGACTACTACTGCAAATATTGACAACAGGGTAAATAGCTAGATGGAATTATTTTTATGGAACTTCTTCATAATTGATGAGCCTGTCACTGTTTTCAATGACAAATCCACTTTTATCCACTTCATTTTTTATTGAACGTCTTCATAATTGAAAAACACTGTTTTCGTTCTCAAATTCACTATATTTTTTATGAAAATTCTTAAAAAAACTGTTTTCGTAGTCAAATCCACTTTTATTCACTTAATTTGAATGAATAAAATAAAACAGTGCTTTTCAATGTTGTCATTATTTTCAATAAAGTTTTGTTTAGAAATTAAACACAACACCACTTAAATCAATATTTTACATTACTTGAACATGAATCCATAATTATTTTCTATGAGAAAACATGATTTGCATGTTTCTAGTATGTTTGAATATAATTCAAATTCATTTTATTCTGCCATAAAATAATACAAATTGATAAAATAAATATTCTAATTTACAAAATGGTACTACCGGCAAAGAACAACTTGTGCGCCGGCAGTGAGTTCGAACAACTAGGTACAGCAAACATGTCAATAGAAAGAAAATATAGCTTATCCAAACCACTAAAATAAATAAATTATAAAGGTTTTCTAGTTATTGACGTTTTCCAAATGTGTCTAAAATTCGAAAACTAAGTTCGATATAAGAAAAGTTTACTGGACATTTTTTGTTGCAAATTTCATGGTCTTCGGCCGTTACACCTTTTGTGGGACACCCTGTATAGAAACATGTTGAAATAGTTTCGTTAAATAACGAGAAGACATGCTATCAAAAGTCAATTCATTATTATTTAATGGTCTTCGTCCGTTACACCTTTTGTGGGACATCCTATATAAAACCTTGTTGGAACAGTTTCATTAAAGGACGAGAGGACATGCTATTGAAGGGATCAAAAGTCAATTCATTATTAATCAGTTGAAATTGTGACGTTTTTTGTTGCAAATTTCATGAAGAATCTCCAGTCTTCGGTTGTTACACCTTTCATGGGACACCTGTATAAAAACTTGTAGGAATAGTTTTGTTAAAGAACGAAAGGGAATGCTATTAAAGGTATCACAATTAAATTCATTAAATCACTTTTTGCTATTCGAAAAAACGACTAGCAGTCAGATTTTTTACAATAACAATAAATGAATTAATCACTCACTCTGACAACGAGATCTTTCGGCAGGTCCGCCATCTTCTTGGTTGATTAATTCATTTATTGTAAAATATCTGACTGCTAATAGTTTTTTCTAATACCAAAAAGTGATTCAATAATAAGCAGTTCGTGATGGAAAACAACATTGAAGAATTAAATTAATGGATTAGTCGAATCTATAGTCTTCAGCTGTTACATCTTTCATAGGACACCCTGTATAAAACCTCGTAGGAACAGTTTCGTTGAAGTTCGTGAATGGAATGCTATTGAATGGATCAATTCACTGAGTGTTACCTTATCGCCGAGGGCGGCCAGATCGCGCTCAAGGCCCTCGTGCTTGCGCTGCAAGGCCTGCACTGTGCGCAGGTCCTTTCCGAGGTCATCGTTGTTGAGTGCGTCGTCCTTCTCCTGGATCCAGTCCTTGGTCTCATCCACGTCGCGGTGGAAGCGCTGCACCTCGTGCGCCGAGCCCAGCTGGGTGGCGCGCTCCTGTGTCAGCTGCTGCAGCCCGCTCCACTTGTCGTTCAGGTCCTACCAAACCATCAAACAACATTAAACATTTTATTCTTTATTGATTCATACAATTACATCATTAAAAATAATATTACTATACTAATTCCCTTATCACCTATTCATTATTATTAGCTACAGATATGGTGTCAGCTGCTGCAGGCCGCTTCACTTGTCGTTCAGGTCCTCCCATGAATTCTTCTTCTTCTTCTTCCGGCTCCGCGACGGAGATTGGCGATCATCAATGCAATTTGGATTCTATTGACTGCAGCTCGGAACAGAGATGTTGAGTCAATGTTGAACCACTCTCTCAGGTTCTTTAACCAGGATGTTTTCCTTCTTCCAGGCCGGCGTCTTCCTTCCTTCCCATGAATTACAAACCAAATATATTATATATTACTAGCAAATTTATCCACTTGATGCCCACTTAACTCTAGCAGGATACAGCTATTTGCAGTTACAGTTAACCAACTATAGTGAGGTCCACGTTATAATGGCAGTGTGTGATTTGCAATGGTGTTGCTATCCTTGTCTATTGTTCAACAAAGCAGATGGCGCTATCTCTTTCATGCATTGCGATGTTGCCACATCGTTTATCAACAATGTAGAAATTCAACTAATTGACAAAATATTTAATCTCAATCATGACAATTTATTATTACATCTTTAAAAAATATATTTTCTTGGCAAATAAAATATTGTTAACTATTTTCAACAATAATGAACAGTTAAATTCATAAGATATACCAGTAACAGCTGTTTGGGAGGCAAGGCTGAGATCTGGCAAACCTTTTCTCCTATCTTCATACACTGCCATTATAACGTTGACCTCACTATATCTTCCTACACTATCATGGTATGATGCCAATATTTGGATCGTGTGATGTAGATGTGAAATTGTTGTAATATGGTAAGTAATGTATTCAACTTCACAATTGAATTTAATTCAATTTATAACAGCATCCCATAGACATCTTAAAAGCAGACAGGGGATGAGTCACACAAACAAAAACTTACACAAAAAATTGAAAACAAATTATTTAGCGCTGCAGGAACTCGCCAATGGAGTAGTATGCGCCTCATCAATGAATTATTTTTCAACCAATCTCAAACCTTTTTAAATCGGTAGTGTTTTTCAGATCTAGCGGGAGTGTGTTATAGGATTTGGACTTATAATATACTTTGTGATATGAGGACTTATCAAACAAGGTTCTCCTAAGTGCACAGACTAATAACGATGATGAGTTACGACTTACGAATATATTTTAGCTGTGGAAATCTTTATTACGCTTGAAAGAGTCAAGTTGGAGTAAATTATCCATTGCTGAATTGTAGAATTTCTGAACTCCTGAAACCTTATCCTGAAACCGTATCTCAAGAGACGAAGAGAAAACCCGGATATTTATGATAGCGGGCTTATGGTACTCCTAGAGCCACTTTAGCTCCAGCAAATAACACCCTATTTCACATTGTGCACCTCCTCTACCGAAATTTGCCTACATCAATCCAGGAGGCTGAGGGGCGCAGTGTACCTGTTTACAAAAGAAAAATAGTCCAATGGCTATTCAACATTGGTAGGGATGCTTCGGAGGCCCTTGTCAATTCACCCTACACCTAGGTTTTGTCTTGGATATTTGTCTACAGATATTTTTCATTTTGTTATAAGCCATTAGTTTTTCCGTGTTTCGTTATTTTTTCTTTTTCTCTCTCTCTTCTTGCTTGTGTTTAGTTTCCTGTTTTTGATGCGGCGCTCTATTAACTCTTTCGACCTTATAGCACCAACCCATATCAGTAATAGATTTAACCTATTTTATTATCTACATTTGAAGTTATTGTTTAATTAAAGTTCATTTTTTGTTTAGAAAAAAAGTAAAATTTAAAAGTTTTTCAAGAAATGATTTCGATTATCCTGTATTTATTAAGGCTTTTCTAGATAGGAATTCTTTCCCCACACACGGATTTATAGTCTAAGTGGGGAAATATATTTCCTGGAATTGTTTTGTATAACTATTATTGTTATTAGCTATTTTGTATAACTGATATGTATATGATTTTTTGAGGAAATAAATTGAATTGAAGCTTTGGATTGAATTGAATTGAATTGAATTGAATTGAATTGAATTGAATTGAATTGAATTGAATTGAATTGAATTGAATTGAATTGAATTGAATTGAATTGAATTGACTTTAAAAAAGAAAGCCTCAAGTAAAAGTCAATGGTATCCAAAATAATCAAGTTATAACGAATAATATAATTTATTTTATTTGAAAACTAAATTGATGATTGGTGGAATTGAGTGAAAATGAAATAATATGGTGATTGAAGTGTGATGACTGACCTGCAATTGGGTCTGGATCTTGAGTGCGGCCTCTGTCTGTCCGAGACTCATGAGCTGCATGGCGATGTGGTTCATCTCAGCCAGCCTCACTTCGTTCGCCTTCAGGTCCGACTGGAAGTCGTCGAACTTCTTCTGCATCACCTCCACCTGCTCCAAGTCTTCGCCGACATCCTGCACTTGAGCGTGATTCTCCTACAAAGCAATGAATAATTTTGAAACAAAATATGCAAATTTGCACCATCTCAGTTTAAATGGAGAAATATTAGATGATAGTTTAAACCAGGAATGTAACACATTATAATTACAGTTACTATATCAAAAATAGTTATAGTTTATACAGAAACTGTAATTATGATGAATGTGACCATATCAACAAATAATCGTGGTCAAGAGTTGAACCATAGAGAAATTATAGCAAAAGATGGAGAATATGGCCATAAGCAGGAGTAAAATATGTAAACTATGGAATCTTTAATTTCTATAACCATAAAAATATGTTCTAGAAATATCGTTCTACCGTATACGACAATCATGTATGGATATTACTTCTGATGAAATATTATTCCTGATGAAAACACTGATCGTAATTCATCGATTGAAGGAATGAGTTGTCAGTTTTACAGCTTTTTAACCACCTTCTTTGGCTAACATAAATTCAGCTTGGTGATTTTCATAACCTATAAGAACTTGAGAAAATTGGTTTCAATCATAATTCACGAATGGAATAGTAATGGCGATAAGCTTGATTTTTCATTTCCCTAGAATTTCATTATTATGGCCCGCTTGCTCGAAAAGCCAGTAAATTTTAATTGTAATCAATTTCACGAGATCCAATCAGAGAAGGCTTCTTTGATTGGTATCGTAAAATTAAAGACTATTTGAATTTTTGTGCAATCTTCACTATGTGTTTTTATCATTGTTGAATAGGCTACTGTGTTTTTATCATTGTTGAATAAATTAAAAAAAAAATGAATAAATAGAATTAGCAGTTGTTTTATTTATGAATATTAAAAACTAGTGATTGAGAAAGATGTTACCTTTTCTTTGATCCAAGTGGCTAGTTCAGCAGCCTCTCGTACCAGGACATAGGCTTTCACAGTTTCATTCAACTTGTTCTGGCGTTCTCTGGCCAGAGCCAACAGCTGATCATACTGAGTTTCTATCTGGTTCTGTCTGGCAGCAATCGAACTACTGTCAGCAAGATTCTGCTGAGAAGCAGTCAAACCAGCTTCCATTTTCTTCACGTAAGCAGCGGGGACAAAACCCTGGCGGTCGTTCACTTCAACCTTCCACCAGTCTTTGTTGTTGGAGTTCAACAGAGTTAGAACGTCGCCCTTCTTCATCGAAACCTCACGAGGGGACTTCTCGGTGTAGTCGTAGAGAGCTACAACACATTCCTTGCCGGTCACGTCGATGACAGGCGTTTCCTGCTGTCTGCAGGCTTGTGCCTGTTCGCGGAGACCCTTGATGGTGTTACCGAACGCCTCCAAATCAGACACCAACGCCTCATGCTTCTTCAGGAGTGCCTCGGACGAATCCTCATCCTTTCCGTAATCAGTATTACGCACCATGGGCTCCTTCTCTTTTATCCAGGACTCCGCCTCATTAGCGTCGGCGAAGTATTGATGAGCCTGCAACGAGTCTTCCAAATCCTGCTTACGTTGCACAGCTTTATCTTTCAACTGATTCCAGTGGTCGTTCAGATTGCCAGTTCTGACCTTGATTTCATCCGAAGCGAAATGTCCGTCATCGATCATTTGCTGGCCAGATTGTGACACCATTCCGATGCGACTCTCATGGTTGTTGATTTCGGCCAAAACTGCTTGATGTTTCTTCATCAGATTTTGAACTCCGATCAGATCTCTGCCACGATTGGTTGAAGCAGCAACCGGTTCCTTCTCACGAATCCATGCTTCCTCGTCTTCAATATCTCTGAACAATTGTTGAACTTGTAGGGAATCCAACAAGCGCTGTTTCCTCACGCTCATCGGTTGCTGAAGACCAGCGTACCTATCAGTGACGGCATCTTTCTTAGTCTTGATGTTATCGGCATCAAAATGTCCCCTCTCCACGAACTGTTGAGCAGCAACTCTGATACTCTCGATTCTATCCTGATGGGAACCGACGTCAGCTTCAAGTAGCGCATGCTTCTTCTGTAGATTCTGCACACTTGTCAAATCTTTTCCATAATCTTCACTCAACAGTTGACCTTCAATTTCAGACAACCATAATTCAACATCTTCAACGGTTCTGTTGAACTGTTGTTGTTGGGATGCTTCCTGCAGTTTGGATCCCTTCTTATCGGTGGCAACAACAAGGTTCTCCCACAGTTGAACAATCTCGTCCATACGGGACTGGATGCGGGATGAAGCATAATGGTTGCTTTCAATCAACTCCTGTCCTGTAGATGTTATCTCTTCCATACGGGACTTGTTGGCGTTCAATTCTTGTTCGAAATTCTGATGTTTCTGAACCTTTCCATTGAGGTTAGTGGGATCCAGGTAGCTGTCATCGTTAGCAAACTTCAACTTCTCGTTGATCCACCCCTTGGTCTCATCGCAATCCCTCTCGAACTGTTGCAGTCTGTAGGAATCCTCCAAGATAGCTCTGCGTTCTGAAGATTTCTCCAAGAGGGCAGAACGACGCTCCAAGAGCGAAGCACGCCTCTGGGCGACATCATCAGCCGCATAATGTTGTCCTTCAATCAGTTTTGTCGCAAACTCATCCAGCGCCTTGATTTTCTCCTCTTGTGCGGCTAGAGACTTCTCAAAGTCTTCATGCTTCTTGATCAGTGCCTCAACAGAGTCCAACGAATCACCCAGGTCCTCATTGGCGAGGAAAGCTTCCTGCTTAGCCATCCAAGTGTCAGCTTGTTCAGTATCTCTGTAGAACAACTGCAAATCCATACACTGCTCGTACAAAATACGACGTTCCTCCCAGATGGACAACAGGGATGTTTTCTCAGAAGCAAGCCCCACCAGTTTCTCCTTGACCTCCTCAGAGGCATAATGCTCCCTCTGCAACAAAGCCTGCCCAGCTTCGGCAGTGCTTCTGAAGCTATCCTCACGAGCATCGATCTCTCCCTTGTGCTCTTGATGGCGTTCGATCAACGCTTCGGCTCCGGCCACATCTTTAGCCAACTCATCAGCTGAGATGATTGCCTTCATGTCATTGATCCAAGAGATGAGGTCACGGAAATCAGCGAGGAATCTGTGGAGATAGTAGGATTCATCGAGCTTTTGACGGCGTTCCTTGGCCTTGGCGGTCAGTCTCTCCCAGTAGGCGACAATCTCAGCGCGTTTGGCTTGGATCTGCTCGGCGTGATCAGCGTGGATGCCGCACAGGCGTTCAGCCTCGTTGCCCAGGGTGGTGACTTTGTCCTCGAGGGCGGCCAGGTCACGTTCCACGCCCTCGTGCTTCCTCTGGAGGGTTTGGACGGTGGCCAGGTCGCGTCCGTAGTCGTCGGATGAAAGGACGACGTCCTTCTCGGCAATCCAGGCGACGGTTTCGTCGGCGTCGCGGTTGAGGCGCTGGATCTCGTGTGCGCCGAACAGCTTCTCCTGGCGCATGAGGGCCAACTGCTTGAGGCGAGCCCAGGCCTCCAGTAGGCCCTCCTTGCGCTGGCCGATGGTGTCGCGCTCCGGATGTCCGTCCAACATCAGCTTGTCGGCCGCCTCGTTCACCTCCGTCACTCGGTACTCCTGCGACGCCATGTCCTTCTGGAACTCGTCGAATTTGCGCTGCAGCACTTCCACGTGCTCTAAATCATGCCCGAACTCCTCCGAGTTCACGAATGCTTCCTGTAAAACGGCATAAGAATATATCAACATTTATTTTGCCAAATACAAGAAATATTTTTACAAATAAAAATAATAATTAAAATACAATTGTTTTTGGAGTGACTGGAAAAATAAGCCGTGAGCTCCAGCCACAAGTTCTAAAAATAAGAAATACATTTTTTAATCTAATAACAGCAGTACAAATGAGACAATTTTGTTGATGGATAATAATCTATGGATGTTGAATTTTATCAATAATCCAAGTACTTGATAAACAAAATATAAATGCACAGAAAAATAATATAAGAATTGTAGTTTTTATAATTATTACACAATAATACATAATTAATATTGCCAAAATTGGTGATTCATCCAACTCAGTTCTCAATTTAAAATAATAGTTTGTTCTACCCACGATTTTATTAATCTTAATTTGGTTTTCATTACAAAATATCAACTAATTTCAATCGGCCCCATTCACTAGTTCAGTTATTTTGATGTTTAAATAATAATTAACGTCGCGATTATCTGTGACTGCCAAGCAGGAAACCATCTCGGAAAGGTAAGTGCTATCCTTGTTGAGTTTTCTTTTATATTTATTTATTTTACCACAAAAATTGATTTATAGCAGCAAGCGGGTAGCCCTTAATATTGTTTTCTTCTAATACAGTAGACTTGATTGTTTTAAATGTAAATATTTGATAGTTTCATTAAATAATATGGTAGTTTCTATTGATAGTTTCATTAAATAATATGGTAACTGTTCAACCTATGATTTCATCTTTACACCCACCCAATATGTTGGTTATAGTTTCAGTTTTTCTTTATCGTAATTACATATATAGTTTCTTTTCCACACCGTTACATAATTGGTGAAGGCACCCTGCTTACATAATTGGATTGTAATGCCAATGTTAACCTATTGATTAACAAAAAATAGAAATGATTATAATTTAAAAAATTAATTATATGAAAGAAAAATAATACATCTCAAAGAGGTTTAAAGCTCAACGTAAAAACAAACCTCATATATTGAGAGCAATATGAAAATTATAAATAAAAAATGTTTGATAGGATTTTTACTAGTTTTAAAACAAATTGTATGAAAAAATTAATTCCTCAAAATTTAAAATTGTGCGGTTGTTTTTAACCATTCGTTTCCCAGTAAACACCCTATAAAAAATGCGACGATCTAGAATATTGCAGTACCCAATTTTTATCGGTCTTGAAACTATTACTATTGATAAGTTAAACTGTTCAAGGAAAATATACAGATAACATAAAAAACAATTCTACAACATTCATTGGTCGAATGCCATCAGCATAAATTAATTATATATTTTCCATCTACAATAAAATTGATGGAAAAGGGAAAATATGAAGTTGATCAAGAAAATTCAGCCTCTAATCATTATTGAATAATGCAAATTCTATTACGAGCAATTGGGTAAACCAATAAATGATTTTTCAGAAGCAGAAGCATAACTGATAAACTTGCAAGAAATTCTGACCTTATCAGTGATCCAGAACATAACTTCATCACATTGTCGCAAGAACTGAACCAACAGAAGTGCTTGCTGCAATTTCACGCCCTTCTCAGCCAGACGAGCCAACAGCAATTCCCATAAGCGATGGAGTTCCTCTGCAAAATAAATCATACAAATAGTAAGAAAAGATATCAACTAGAATTGTATACAGATAAGTTGTACTCGTACGTAGGTAAAGCCAAGGTGAGTAGATCACCAATTAATAGTAAAATGAATTATCAAAATAGTTGTACAATTCAATACACATAAGTTGTATTCGTAAATAGGTAAAGCGAAAGGTGAGTTTTGATCACCTTTTATCACAAATTATCAACACTGATAGGGATTTTTATCAATAAGAACAAATTAATTAAAAATAAAATGAATTCTATTGAACGAACAAATATACACAGAGCTTTCCGTTATAATAACATGTTTGATAATATTGTAATTTGCAAGGAAAATGATCAATTAACGTATTAAGATCTAATCGTATATTCATAAAACCAATCAACGCCTTCATAACAGAATAGGTGGGTGACAATACTTAATCTGCATGAACATATACAAATAATTATCCATGTATTTTTATTCATGATAATCAACTAATATCATTTTGTATGCTAGGAAGAGTTTCATAAATACGAGGGTGAGTCAATTATCAACAATGTAGGTGTATTTCTGTTCATGTTGGTAGCACTGTTAATTTGCGTTAATGATGCATTCTCTGCTTATTTGTGCTTATATCTAGGCTAGTTTCAAATTGTTATTCCTGACATTGAACAGACATGTTTCCCATCACTGACATGTTTTTAGTTATGGCCGCTCCACTTGTCATTTGCACCAACGTTCAGTGAAACGTTTTTCGAGGTCAGAAGGTGTATCAAGAGAGATTCATCAAAGCTTTCAGTGCTATACGGGAATAGTGTTTTACCATAACTGAGTGTTGATGAATGAAATTCAATAAATTTTGTCCACTCTCCTACCACGAAAAACGGTTGATCCCACTAATCGTTATACTCTTATTTGGTGCAAATGAATAGTGTAGCTGCTATAATTAACAACATGCCAGTGATGATGGAATTGAAATAACTGTTTGAAACTAGCCTAGATATAAACACAAATGAACAAAGAAAACAGCATCAAAGCAAATCAACAGTCCAACCAACAAGAAGAAAAATACACCTATATTGCGGATAATAATTGACCCACCCTTGTAATATTAAAAATAGCTAGTATCTGAGTAAAGTAACCTATAAGAAATCTCATCGTCCGTCTCAGTTTTACTTGCGGAGATAAGTATGAAGAACGAACGACTTAATCAATACTATGCAACACAATAATAATCAAATAATTCAACAATAATTTATGAGAATTCAAAGAAGTTAGGCCTATCAGTAGTGCCAAATTGAATAGTTTATTGCAAAAATGAAGATTAATTCAATGATGAATTTTGTCAAGATGTTTAGATTTTGGTTGCATATACTGAGGCCCACGTTATAATCATTCAGAATTACACAACTTACAGGAAAGTACCACAGGCTTATAAGCCCAAAACGGTTCCAATTCTAATTTATGGCGTTGTTTTAATGGCGTTATATTAGCATCTCCCAATGCTAAATCCAAGCTACGAATCTGTGCCGTTCACATTCGTAGCTTGGACTCAACATTGGCAGATAGGACGTATTTCGGCATAGCTATAGTGAGGTCCACGTTATAATGGCAGTGTTCGATTAGCAATGGTATTGCTATCCTTGTCTATCATTCAACAAAGCAGATAATACTATCTCTTTCTCGCTTTGCTCTGCTGCCAGATCGTCTTTCAACAATATATAATTAATAAATAAAATATTTCATCTTGATTACGAAAATTCATTATGAAATTAATGAAAAATATAATTTCTTGCTTAATAAAATATAATTATTTTAAACAAGAGTGAACAGTAACGGTTCATTCATCAATAATGATGTAATTACATCAATAAACATGTATCAGCTACGGTCTATAGACGGCATTGACAAGACAGAGGATCGGCAACGTTGTTCTCCTATCTTTCTCCACTGCCATTATAATGTGGACCTCACTATAGTATAATCAAAGTTGGAATAAAGAATGAAGGATAAAGTTGATAATAAACTCACCAAGACGCTTCGAAATGATTTCAGCCGCAAAATGCTCTTGGTTGATCATTTCCATTCCGGTATTGTCAAGAGTGACGATGGCATTGCTATGAGCGGCTACTTCAGCTTCAAACGCCTGATGCTTTTGAATTTTTGCCTGTTAAAAAAGAAGTTAGGCTAGGTATATAAATTTCAAGCATTCATAGGAAACAATGTTTATTTATTTATTTTACAATATCTCTTTGGAGACAACAGGTCGAAACCCACAACTGCCTCCTTAACATAAATCATAATAATGTCAAAATACTATAAATTATAATATTATCATGAAAATTCTCATGCATATTCAATTATATAAATAAACTATAATATTAAAATAATAATAAAGTAATTAAACTATTATACTATTGAACTAATTAAACCAAGTGATGATGCAAATTAATGATGCTGATGAGTGCATAAGTATCAAATTATATAATTAAACCATCATATAAAAGTAATAATAAAGTGATTAAACCAAAACTTACTATTAAAGAAATATAAAAAGAAAAGCATTACTCAAAATGTCTTAGTAATATACTAACGTTAATAATTTCTATAACTCATATACTGATGTTAAAAATTTCTATAACTCATTAAATGATAGAAGAGTTCAATAGTGAGGAATATAAGGCCTATTGATTTGTTCTCTTGAGATAAATAAGCACTAAAATTTAATGCAAACAAATAGATATTACAGAAATAGGATTTTTCTTTTACCTGAAGGTTAGTTGGATCTTTGTAGCTCTCATCTGAGGCAGCTTGTATCTTCTCATGAATCCATGATTCGAGTTCATCGGCATCTCTCTTAAAATACTGCAAAACACAAAATTTGATTTGATTTTTCAAAATTAAATCGCTATAAGCTAATTCAGACATTTTTAACCATGTAAGTTTGATTTGAAAATAACCGACGGCGTTCAAAATACTATCCTAGCCAGAATACTATTGTTTTCAAAACACAAAATTTTATTTTTTCAAATTTAAAACGCCATTTCAAACATTTTTATCCATGTAAGTTTGATTTGAAAATAACCGACGGCGTTCAAAATACTATCCTAGCCAGAATACTATTAATTGCTTTCAACATTTTTTCAAGGTGAAACATCTTTGATGAAATTGAAAATGTGTCGATAGTAATTTTCAGCCAGAATACTATATTCTTTTTGAAAATGGAGTGGCCGTAGTCAAGTGGATTACTGGCTTTTAATTCAAATCCCGGCCCGGGCAAGATGTTCATCTCGGAGGTTTAACTCACGTGCTAGTGATCCTTGGTCTAGTGGATCGAGTGATTGCATAGCAGCCCAGAGATCACCGGCTCAAACCAGAAGTTTTTAAACTGGTCACTCCCGTGTTATAGGATTGGCACGTTAAACTGTCGGTCCCAGCTGAAGTATGTCAGTCGTAAGGCCCATTGACGGCTTAAATGATATATTCAGGCGAGGTGGAACTTCCGTCAGTAACTCCCCACCAATAAAAGCCATACGAATATTATTATCAACTCCCGAGTTTCTGATGGACACGTTAAACGTCGGTCCTGGCTGTCTAAAAAACAGTCGTTAGGTCCTGTCAAAGGCCCTGAAATTAATCAGTTGCGACCTGAAAACTCAGACACCAGACCTGATCCAGCCAGGTCACACGACATTATTTTTATTATTATTATTGAAACTTCAGTATCGCTAATTACAACTGTTAATTACGTGCCGGTTGCACAACAGCCGGTTAAATTTTAACCATGATTAATACCACGAGAACCAATCTGAGAAGCCGTCTTTTTAAAAAGGCCTTCTCTGATTGGTTCTAGTGACATTAATCACGGTTAAAATTTAACCGGCTGTCGTACAACCGAGCCTATGTAAGCTAAAATATGCAATACTGACTCAAATAGGTAATTGAGATGAGATAAGAAAATGGATGATAGTTTAATAATATTGGTAGATTTATCATATGAGGTAAGTGGCCTACAGATTTATTTTGATGTGGACAATACCCACATGAACTCAAGCTTGTGCCTGGGTGATGAGTAGATATCTATATCTTTAGGTGGGTTCCAAACCACTAGAAAGCTATTTTCAAACTCATAAAAGATTATAGTAATAATTCTGTTGACAGACAAAGCATACCTGAAATCTGCGAGAATCCTCAAGCTTTTCACGCTTGAAACGAGCTTCTGTCTTGAAGTCGGTATAGCGAGTTAGGACTTGTTCTCGCCGTTCCTGGATGTCAACCGCAGTTTCAAGGATTTTCACCTCTTTAGGCGTTATCTGATCCATTTTGCTGAACTACTGTGAATTAAAAACAAAAAAGCACTTTAGAAACCTTACCAGAAGTTGAATAGGACTGAGTTATAAAATGCAATTTCTAAGGCAAATAGTTAGTAGCTACAGGTTAATGGAAAAGTTCTTAGTTAAAGTTTTAAAGCAGAGTGGATCAAGTCCAGTTTTTAATTAACTTAGGCCTAGATAGTAGGCTATGCAGTGTTAACTCAATTGTCATTATTTTAATATAGGTTGAGAATTAAAAAGTCATGTAAGGTATATTGTAGTATATCCAATAATTTATAACAACTTAGATTCAACTAAGTTACCAATTTATAAAATAATTACCGTTAAACCAATAGGCTATAAATTATTAGGTTGTTACAATTATTATAATGCAAAGTTTCATCTCTCAACATATAGTTACAAGTCTGACCATAACAATTATATTGAATGTTGAAAAATAAACAGAAACTCAAGAGTAAACTTACATCAAGTCGAAGAGTTAAATGCAAGATGCAACTGTCAATAATATTAAAAAGTTAGATCTTTCAAGTAGCATCTACAAGATTTTATCTATATTTTATGTTTTTTTAATTTTATGAGCAATATTGATAGTAAGCAGTATAAAAATACACAGTGACTCACGCTTCCAGTAAATTGTGATTAAATATGAAAATTGATGACGCTAACCTAACCTTTATTGAACAATGATACCGTTCATTCAGATTATGTCAATACATCTGTCTTTTATATGTATTTAAACACGTATTAATCAATAAAAAAATAATTGTTACTAAGAAATGTAAAAATTGATACAGTGTAACCTATTTGTACATAAACAAAATAAATGGGTCGATTTCAATGTAGCCTATATATGCCAATTGAACTGTCAATCGTACTGAAAAACTGCTCCTGTCAATGTTTTGCAACATTTCTTACAACTGAAATACTTGAAAATTGTTGGAAAGTGAGATATTTTTACAAATTATGACAATAAATTGAAGAAAGAAGTTAAAATAGACAGTTATCTAATGAAAATTGGATCCAAAGAAAGTGGTTGGGTGTGGCGTTGAGCTGACAACTCTAGCGAATCCTTCTATATTTATTGGTTTCAACATAAAATTTAAATAATAAAATAGTTGAAAAAGTCAATTAAATTACTTACTTCAGCTGAAAATGGTTAAATCTGAAAAGAAAACCACTAATTGACGATCGTAGCACAATCTCAGTACACAGGACATAGACCAAACAAATGGCTGACCAGTGTTGCCAGTGCAGTCTGGATATTATGAAAATTCTCGCCGGAAGCCTGCGGCGTTTTCAACCAATAGCGTTGAAGATTCTCGACGGTGACATCATTTGAACTAAAATAATCTGACCTTCCGTGCCTGCATTCTCTCATCCATGCTTCACTACTTCACTTCAATTTATTTGGTTGTGGGCGTTACTGTAAATGGTTTTGAAATTTCACTGGCGAGAAATTCTTCTCTCAAAACATAGACTGCCAAAAATATAGAGCAAAACCTCTAATATCGATGAGCGATATAATAGCAATCAGTATTAGTGGCGCACAATCAAAACTAGCATATCACTTCTTGATTGATGAGTCTTCAAATCATGACATTTCTGTTTTAATTATATTGGTAGGTATTCGAAGTCACGAAGACCCACTGATATTGAAAGTGATACACAGAATATTCCATTCAGATCATTGGCCTGTCTGTACGGACAAGGTTTCATCTTTCTATTGCTCAAGTCACGAGAGCAGCGGAGCGGCTGTTTATAAAGATTGGAATGGGTGACCTCAGTATAGTAAATTTATTTTGTTTCATTTTTTGGGAT
This sequence comes from Nilaparvata lugens, assembly GCF_014356525.2. Lineage (NCBI taxonomy): Eukaryota > Metazoa > Arthropoda > Insecta > Hemiptera > Delphacidae > Nilaparvata > Nilaparvata lugens. The sequence continues at coordinate 53,200,520 of NC_052510.1, read as the reverse complement.
TTAGAACTTGAGTTATGTGGTCTTACAAATTGCGGTTCAGATTTTAGAATAAAGTGGAGAGATGTGTCAATAGCCTACTGTGTATATAGTAAAACATCTACGAGTTATAAGGTAAATAATTATAGTAAAACATATATTTTATAAGGTACCCAGGATTGTCTACAGTAAGGAGGGGATGGGGATTTGGACGCATATTCTTGGGGGGGGGGATTTGAAAGCCCAAAATCAAATCTTGAGTTTTTTTTCAAAAAAAGGTCAGCATGCAATCTTTTTACGGTACTCTTTTCTTGTATAACTTATAGGGTGTGATGGAAACTGATTTTCTTTCTGAATTTATAAGGGGGCTGCGTCCATATGGGCTTATGGGGGGGTAGGCTCCCCTGGAATACCTGTATCTTATATACTATACCTATACAATACCTTATATAATAATATACAGTAACTGTATAGTATAATGATTCTGGATATAAATAAAATCATGAAAATAAAACGTACCTATATATGTACTTTGTAGGTACTTACACCGTATTGTGTACATCTTTATTTGATTTGATACAAATCATACATTCATATAGTAAGCTTATTATCTGAAGATTGCTAGCATGTCAAGTCAAAGCTTTGTAATTGCAAAAAATCAACTTAATTTTCACAGATTTAAAAAAACTCAGATATGATATAGAAATAAAATTAAAGTGTTGAAAATACTCACTTTCCTCTATACTCTAAAGGACTACTATCATTATTGGAATACCATTATTTTTCAATTCATCAAATCGCAACTAGTTTTAAATCATTAGAGCCATTTCAAGTGTAAATGTGAATGCATCCACTTGATTATTAAAAATTTGTTTTTTACATGGATTATTATTTTTAGTCTACTTTATCTCGAAAAATATTCACCAATACTAATAATAAACATTATCAGATGGTCAAGTGTAAGAAAGGGCCGACTGCGCCCTAACTTCACCCTCCTAGGTCAAAAATAGAGGCAGTCATTCTATTCTATTCTCTTTTGTATAGTGACTGCTCTATATCTGACGTAATGACGAAATCTATCCAGAACAAGCTGGTCATGGATTGATGAAAAATTGAATTGCTCTATAATATAGAATTGAGCGTAATATACTACAGAATCGTAACTTACTGTATTATGTATTTCAAAAAATATTCACCAGTAATAAAAAATAATTCAATAATAAGATTTTAAAACTTGAATTTCAAAACACTTATGAAGTGAAAATGCACTTACATTAAATTAGTAGTGACGATCGTTTCGACCTGGTGTGGGTCATCATCAGACTGAAGATAACTTACTCTAATGTGATATTTATGTAAAATATGTATTTTTATCGATTCACTCAACCGTACAGTTTTACACTAATCATAAAGTTTGATGAGCAATTCTATTTTGTTGCTTATAGTTTTTATAATATTCATTATTCGCTTCACATCCACGATGAGAAAGTACCTAATTAACCGTGAGTTATAATAATTCAACATGGATCATGGTATATGATAAGTTGAACAGTACGGTACGGTCTACACTGTAAAAATTAATTACCGTTCAATTGTGATACTTCACAAATCTAGATTTTTCTATCTCTCAATAGTAAAGGCCTATACTACGTTTCGTACAAAGTTATTTCTTTTTTCTCTTTTTGCCACTTTCTTTTTCCAAAGACTCATACTTATTCAAGTCTGCATTGCATACAGTTCGTTGTGCCAAATACGAGAGACAATATTATGATGACGACACGACCTCCCACAAGCTCTCAGCACATCCTCATTTATTATTGTTCTTATTTATTCAACCGTCCCCTCCATACGGCACACAAAGCTGAGCAAAACCTTTCATATTGAAAAAAATACTTCAATCAATTCAAAATTATGCTGCATGGTCTAATCTGAATTAATTTTGAGTTTACTCTTGGAAAGAAAGACAGTGTTTTCCATTATGACGGATGATAAAGATTTCAAGCCTTGTCAATATTATAGTATTTTCAAGCAATGTTCAAACAACAGAACTCTTCTCTTCAAATGCTTATTATAGTCTTCATCCAAGTGCTTCATGGTCTTATCAATTATTTTTGAATATTCAAAATATATTTGGATTCTGAACTGTATCACATTATTTTGTTTGTACACATTTTACACTTATTTAATTATTTTACACTTGGGCAATAACTCTATTTTTATTTTGAACAGAATATATCACGGGAAAAATTAAAGGAATTACATTTTCTACTAGAGTGGCAGAACTAGATCTTTATTCATTATAGTATCTTTTCAGCATGATATTTATATTATCTTCTGGTACCTATTATTCAACTTATAATAGAAGTTATGTGATGTATAAATTTATACATTAATACCAAGTTCAGTTTCAACAGTCAAATAATGATGAGTTTAAAAATATTTATGCCAGTTTCAGCTTGGGAAGAATACTAATCAAATAAGTACAGTATACTTCATCAATGAGAATTAAAATCATCCATCAATTCCACACTAAAAGAAAAACAATAAAAATAAAAAGCTTTATAGGAAAGATGTGTCAGGAATCAATATTTGGAGATGATGAAAATGGATCCATTAGTGAATTGAAGACAAAAACTATAGTAGAAGTAGTGTGGAAATGCTTCTTCTTTTCTCCTTGTCTTGGCCGCATTGCAATCAATAAAGAGCAACCGCTGAAACTGTTGAAAGGAATCTTTATAGGTGCCGTAGTGATTTCTTTTGATTCACAAGATACACTCACACTCACGGTACGATTTCTTGTTATTACATCTTAGGTTTCCTATATTGGAACAAAATACAATCATCCCTAATAATGAATATTGCAAAGATTTTTGGTACTATAATTTATTAAATACTAGCAGGTAACCCGTTCTCTGCATGGGGAAAATTTTGTCTGGTAGAATGCAATCTCCGTATGTCCAGGAAACATAAAAAATTATGTAATATTTTATAAAATTTATGTGGATCCCATATGTCAAAATCCTGTAAATGTATAAGCCAATTCCTTCCTTCATAATATTATAGATTTTCAGGTGAAGGAATGATAAAATCGAAGCAAGTTGACTTCAAGGAGAAAGTTTAGCAAAGTTGAAATTGCCTTCAAATATGTTGTGAAAATTCATGTAGAATAATCTTGTGGGAGTTAATGAATGTGATCGAATGAAACACAAAAAAGCATACCGTACTTTATTTAAAAAATTACAGACACTTTCAATGTAGCCTACCCAATTTCAGAAACTAACGGTGAATAAGAGGTATTCTTTTCCTAATAATCTTTAATCACACTTTTTCTATGTATTTCACAAATATTTGACTGCATGTCGTGTGAAATACATAGAAAAAAGTAGTATGTTAATACATCGCAGCTCGGAATGGATCTAGAAACCATTATATTCAATATTTTATGTAGAATGAGTTAGAATCTTGAATGGAATATTTATTTCTATGGGAAAATAATAATTTTTTTTTGTAGTTGAGAAGTTGATATTGTGGTATTTATTCATACTGCAGTATTGAAGAATTTATACTGCAGAATAAAAAGACTAAGAAATTGTCAAAAACCACAGATTTATTGAATATAAATATTTTATATTGACTATCTATGTTATCAATAAATCTGTGGTTTTTGACAATTTCTTAGTCTTTTTATTCAAAAATAATAATTGATTCAAAAAATGGAAAATGTTTGGCTATGAAGATACTGTAAAATAAAGCCTACGGTATTGACATTTTTCAATAGAATAAGGTAGCCTACATTTTTAATTTTTTCAGTGAAACGGTAAAATATCTATTGAACGGTAAAATGGACATTTTTTAATCAATATTATTTATTACAACCTTACATTACTACAAAGAAAGACCTAATAAATACATATACGGTACATTTAGCCTAATAATAATAGTTTAACAATAGATGAAAGTTAAAATTAATGCAAGATGAACTATAAACTACTTGATAACCATCAGAATTTCAGGTTATCCCCTTATTAGAATGAAAATAAAACTAATGGAAAAGTTATTTGATTCAAGATGATGATAATGAATATTTACAATAATAAGTATTTGGTGCAAAGCATCAAACCAAAGTGAAGGCCTAATAATAAGTTGAAAGAAAACTGTCTTTAGACTGGCAAGAATTGGTTGAGTTGACCATCCAAGTTTTTTCTCAAATTACATACAGCCAACACAGGTGGTAGAGTTGAAGTTTGGTACAGATCAATGTACCTAGAATACCAATGTATTCTAGGTTCCTTGATACAGATTTAATATCTTAAAGATATCTGTCTTTTTGATTTGCAATCATTCTGTGCGTTTAACTTTGAAACATGTTCTTTGCAAAGTATGATAAGATTAGACAGATCCATTGTAATAATTAATGTAAGGTACCAATGATACGTCTTAATTATATTTTAGAAATCATAGGAGCTTGCTTCCTCATCTCCTTTGCGTGTGTGGAAGCACATTTTGTAGACGACTCCTGCGAGCATCCCCCCGGCGATTGGGCCCACCCAATAGATCTGCAAGCAGAAGTTAAAAAGAAGTTACATGCATGAAATGCAGACAAATAATCACATTCACAATTATGGAACACGCCTGAAGACATTGTTGCATAGAAGTCAATGTAACTTACAACTAACTCTGAACAGTTTTCATGAATTTGGTAAGAAAATTTATAACTTGTTGCCAACGGAAGTCAGAGCATTAAATATGAGCAGTTTTAAAAAATGCATAAAAGATATGTTGTGTGAGCTTTGTGTCTATAGTGTTAATGAGTTTGTAGAATGTTTGACACTTGATAACGCATCTATAGACATATAGAATATTATTGTTGTTGTCCTGTTTTTATTATTATCATTGTTGATTTGTAATTACTATTATTATTGTTAGTGTGTTAAAAAACGTTACCATACTTATTCATGTATTGGTGAATGAAGAATCTTATAAATTGTGAATGTACCTGACCTTGTTATACAATTTGTTTTGTAATGACAATAAACAATTTTGATTTGATTTGAAGCACAAATTAAATATTTTCAATATTTATTTAAAAGGGAGTATGATAGGCATAGAAGAGCAGAAATAACTTATCTTTATATGGCTTCTAAAATATTTTTTGACCTCTTGATTTTTCTAAGATCTATATATCGTTTCACTAATTTGCATTTAATATTATTGGGGTTTTGAACTATTTTTGACGATACTACAGTCAAATTTGACTATTTTTACAGTCAATTGACTGTAGTGTCGTCAAAAATAGTTCAAAAAAAAATTATCGACTAGCAGTTCGTCATGGGTAGTGAAATACGATAGATGAGTAGGAACTAAAGAGTCATTAAAGATTAATTTGCTCATGGAATTGAATCATCAACAAAATCTTGTGTTTGAAAATACTCATTCATCACTCGAATAATCAAGTTGAACCTTTCCAGCTTTGAATTGGAGAGTTGAATTTTCAGCAAATTATTATTTCCAGTATTGGAGAGTTGAATTTTCAGCAAACTATTATGTGGAATAGGTATATTATCAACTTCCGATTAAGACACTAATGTATTTATCATTTCCATTGCATTCATCGGAGAATTTTACATAGGCTATGTTCAATAATATTTTAATTTGAACATGCTGATCCATTCATGAGAGTTAAACTATATATACAAAAACACAAAATGTCTTATTACAGAAAAACTGATGAGGAAAATGTACGGTGTTCTCGATTTTTTTCATCATGATTATTGAATACCTTAGAAAGACTGATGTCCCTTTTCTGTGATCTACTTGCGCATGCATTAAAGCGAATACAATTTACTGCCATTTCTGTATACGCTACAATACCCAGAGGATATTGAAAACAAAATCATGTTTCTGCAAAGAAAACTTTTCTCAAGTATTAAAAAATATATATCATGAGAGGGAGCTTTTGCTCTGGAAGGGAGCTCAAATAACTATAAGTACGGTAGCTCAGTAAATGGAAGCTCATGTGAAACTCAAGTAACGGTAATTAGGTGGATAAGTAAATTAAATGGATACCGGTAAGTCATTTGAATGCAGTTTAATCAGAACTTCTGATTCAGAAGATAGCCCACAAATCAAAAAATCAAAATCGAATTAATTTTCTACTCTCCGAAATGAACTTTACAATCAATTTTAGTAGTATTAATTATTACAAGAATACCCCTACAAGACTATACGTCTGTGTGTAGGGGGGAGCTCTAGGTGACATATTGGATATAAATCTACTGCGTTTAATCAATTTCGAGGCTGCATTGACCTGATTATTTTTATAGTACAGAAGTAACCACATTTTACTTGAAAAACTGAAACTCATTAATAACATATCATCATTCCAAAACTTATGGTACTGGTACTGTAAATTATAGTTATAAATCCATATAAAAAAGATATCAAGGAAAAAGTGAATAGAAATGAGATAGAAGTAATAATAACAAATAAAACATATTTAAGATTTCATATACAAGAGTAGTGACGATAATAACATATCATCTACAAGTAGGTACTCATGGAAATGTAATTTATACTTCTAAATCTTAAGAAAAAAATGTTAAAGAAAAGAGTAAATAGAAGAGGAAAATGTAAAAAGTAATAAAATAAAGATATTTATGATTTCTCATAGGTACAGGGAGCAGTGATCAGCGGACCTTCAAATGACCTCAGTATAAAATAATGACAATACCTAGAAGGTATTAAGAAGTTTAATAGGAATTAATTTTAAAATTAACTTCAAAGTTTTTAACATAACTAATATTTCTACTGTAGGGCCCGGTTGTAAAAAAAACCTGTTGAATTTCAATCACGTATAATTCCACAAGAACCAATCAGATAAGGATTTTCTGAGAAGGTTTCTTGGATTGCTTCTCGTGGTATTCAATCAAGATTAAAATTAACAGATTTTGTGCAAGCAGGTGTAGGTCTCAATAAAACAGTATACTGACCCAGTGATTGGCCCAAATACCAGTGAGAACAGCTGGTCCAAATGTTCTTGCAGGATTCATGCTGGCTCCAGTGTATTTTATCTGGAATATTACAAAAATAAAATAATATATAAATGAAACACGTTTGAATTTATATATGAATCGATAGTTTTTCAGCAAATAAGATATTAGTCACAATGTTTTCAATAAATATAAGTAGAACTAACTTATTGGTCATAATTCTATTTTTTTCAATGATTCATACGTCGAGTTTTATTCAACTAAGGCTCAACTCACACCTACGCGACTCAGGTCGAGAAGAGACTCGTTTCTAGTCGAGAGCATGATTGTGCTTTCAAATGGTGACAGTCGCGGAGACTAGAATCGACTGATCTGAGTGTCACCACATGCTCTCGACTAGAGTCGAGTTTCTTCTCGACCTGAGTCGTGTAAGTGTGAGTTAAGCCTAACTGTTATTACTAATTTTTATTCTTATTCATACATAGGCCAAAATAAGTTGAATAATTATTGAAAGTTGTCCCTATTCTACACCTTTATAGCCTCAGATTAATGTTTCAGCCACTAGCAGGCTTCATCCTCAGCAGCATGTAGACGTTCACTCAGACCTCAATGGAATGAAAACCATGGGCATCCAGACAGGAGGTGTTGTATACTCTGGGTTTCACTGCATACACATCATAAGTGCGATATGTACCCCCATACTATTGTCAACTCATCACATCTACACACATTTTACTGTTTCGAATTTGCTCTAGGCTAGCGGCTACACCATACTGTGCGGTTCAGTACGGAAATGGTACTTGGAAAATGACACCATTGAAGCTCTATTATTCGTGATATTCTATATTTGGGAGATTGGAATTACGTCAATTCAAATAAATATGCTCTAAAAATAAATAATATCATGATAATGCTTAATACATTTTCTTCTCATCTCTTAATCTAGTTAATGCATATTCAAGCATCAAGAATGCACAATTATTGCTGAGGTACAAATAATTCATTCTGCACCTAGACATTTAATGCTTCTCTAAATTGAATTTTATTCAATTTCCAAAAAAAACATAAAATATTATAACATTTAATAATTGTTGATTATTGGATTTTTCCAAATTGGTGCTATAACATAATATTATTATATTGTTTATTTAACTACTGTGAAAAATTATTACTATACCAGCAAGTTAAACTCAATACAATATTATGAACTCAACGATTAATTCAATTTTCCCCTGAGTTTTCCTCTGGTCTTTTGTTTTTCTATAGAAGTCATGCAACTTTTAATAACTTGAAAACATCAGAGAAGGAGGTTTAAAATCCAGTGAAAATATGAGTTTTTAGCTTTATAATATAAGAAATAATTTGTTTTATTCAAGTTATCAATGATTGCTGAATGGTCCAAAAGATAAAAATTCAAATACTCAATTCCAAAATAGAGGAAAATAATGGATACTCTCAAACAAACCTATTGGAAAGCTGATATAGAAAATGTGCTACTCGTATGTTTTGGCTGAGAAATATTTATCCGTTTCACGTGAATTTTAAGTAAAATATTGATACATTCATATGATCAGTAAACTGATTACAAAATGAGGCTTTACTGATGTATGGCTTGTGAGAAATCTGTGAGAATATTGTGTTTATAATCCATTTTCAATACAATCTTTACATACTTCTCAGTTCTCACTTCTCATTCCTTAATAATACGATTTTTATGTACTTGTGTTACTGATCATTTGCATGTATTTTTGGTGGTTGCGAATATTATTGTTCGCAACTCACCAGATAGGTTTTTAGGTACTCGCATGAGTCAAGACTTTTCTGGGAACTGACATGCTGATACTATGAAGGTGAACTCAGACAACAGCATTTAGACGAAGAAAAACTCAAACTTTATTTCTTACCGAATTTGAAACTATCTGTCCCAAAAACTTAAACTTAAGGCGCTCATATCTCAAAAAGTAATAATTGGAATAGAATTTTCCTGAAAAAACTTTTTCATTTTACAGATGGAATTAAATAGAGAATGAATTTATTCAAATGCTAATTAATATATAATTATTATATAACGAAAATCCTAAATAAATGCTGTAAATCACCCCGAAGACTTCTGCTGCAGTACTGCAGACATTGACAACAGGGTTAACAGCTAGATAGAAATTTGATGAGAACTACTATCCAAAAATGTAGGATAGTAGTTCTATTCAATTTTTGTATAGTAGTTCTCATCGAATTTCCATCTAGCTGTTAACCCTGTTGTCAATGTCAGCAGAAGCAGAAGTCTTCGGGGTGATTTACAGCATTTATTTAGGATTTTCGTTAAATAATAATTACTTTTTCATTTTGATAGCTTGATAGTATACAAATAAAAAAACTTTGAAAAATATCACCAGTAACAAGTTTTTTTCAGCCTGTTTCACCTAGATGCAGCTCACTTACAAGCCTATTTTAGCCTGATCATCCTAGACTACAACCCTCATTTAAGGCTGTTCGGTAAACTTTTTTCATTATTTAAATGGGATAATCTTTTTCAATATAATTGTTAAGATCATTATAAGAGTGAGAAAAAGTGGCAACTGAAATTTTCAAGTGGTCTAATAAGCGAGTTATGGGTTGTTGAAGTGCTGACTTTCCAGATCCCATTTTCTTTCCAGATCAAAAAAGATTTCGACTATATTATTAGAACTTCTCTTGAAAATTCAAAAAATTGATCTTCCCAAACTAAAAAACTAACTCGCTTATTAGACCACTTGAAAATTTCAGTTGCCACTTTTTCTCACTCTTATAATGATCTTAACAGTTATATTGAAAAAGATTATCCAATTTAAATAAAAATAAAAAGGTGTAGCGAACAGCCTTAACTCACTGATAGCACCTAACCCCCAGCCTCATAGCATATTATAGACCACTCTATTACTTTCTGCATGAATGACACTCTGTATGCCAATGTAATTCAATAAATAATTTACAAATGAATGATTCAATAGGTACCGCAGACAGATGACAAGTGGTGATAGCCAATCCGACGGCCAGAGGTGCGGCGTTCTTGAGGTCGGTCCTCCTCTCATCGCAGACCGCCTGAATGACCAGCACCAGCACAAAGGTGATGACCGCCTCCACCAGCACCCCTTGCTCCGCCTCCAGCTCGGGGTTCAGGGTGGTCGAACCCAGGTTGCCTCGCACTGCCGCTGGTGTTATAAACTGCGTTCAAACAAATAAAACACAAGAGGTTGAAATAGTTCTTTGAGAGAACAAGGTTCAAAAATGAGATCCAACAATCTACAATATTAAAAATGTAATATTACATTAGTTCATTGAACAAAAAACAAGTACGGCAGTATAAAACCCTGTCCTATAACTTAATCAATAGAAAACAGTATTTTCAATTATTTTATTTATAGCTTGAAGAGAAAATGAAATACCTAGCTCTTTGAGAGAACAATGTTCATAAATGAGATTCAATAACAATCATCGATTTCAAAAATGTGATACAGTATACCGGTAACTCTAGATTATTTATTTATTCAACTTCCAACGGTACAAAACCAATACCTATTATACAAGAAAATAATAACGGTGGAAAAACAGATACAAGCAAAAATGTATAGACAGTATACAATATTTGAATATCAGATAAATAAAACAATAATGAAGGCAAAATACTCAAAAACACAGTTAACAGGAGATATACAGCAGTACCTAGATAAAAAGTGAAAACTCCTATAAAAAAGGAACTATGGGAGCAAACAACAAGAAAAGGAACACTAAAATCCCACATGCAGAATGTGTGATTTCATATAAAACCGACACGGAGTAATTACTCTGTTGTATATCCATACTTTTTCACTGTTGAAATTAAACTTGAATTTTAAAAAACTGTCAGTCTGATGATGACCAACAACAGGTCGAAACGATCGTCACTACAAAAGTAAGTGCATTTTCACTTCAAAAGTTTTTTAAAATTCAAGTTTAAAACCGACCGTTCATATAAAATCCTGTATTACAGTATAATAAATAAAAAATATCTATAATATAATATGATTTCAAGAGTTTCGCTTTAAGCTTTATGATACGGTAAAGCTTTTCATTGAGTTGATCACATTCATTATCAAATCATATTACAAAAAATATTGTTGGAATAACTAATTGCAGAAAAGTTCTATAATTTTCATGTTATATTTAGATATTTTACAGAGGGGCGATTGAATTCATAGGCGGTAGTTGATAACAGGAGATATAATTATAGAAAGGTCCACGTTCTAATGGCAGTGGAGAAAGATAGGAGAACAGCGGTGCCACTGCTTTTAATAGAAAAGTAGCTGATATCGGTATATTTATTTGATGTAATATTAGCTGTTCATTCTTGTTAAAAATAATCAATTGGGCCAATTTTATCAAAAATGTGATCAAATATTGACGATTATAGTTTATAGATTAATTCCTACTATTATATAAAGAAATAATAAGTTCAACAAAAATATACATTTCAAATTTAGTTGTTTATACAATTATCCAGATCAATATATACAGTATGATCTTGAAAAAATGAATAGATGTAAAGCTTGGGTTGTGAATTCTATTAGAAAAAGGTCCAAAGATATGGCGTAGACCTTTAACTCAACCATTACAGTTTACAGAGGTACCTTGAGGATGGCGGATCCAGCAACAGCTCCAATGCACTGGACAATGATGTAGAAGAAACCTTTGAGCAGTGAAATGTGACCTGAGACGAAAAGACCGCACGTGACTGCAGGGTTGATGTGGCAGCCACTCACATGGCCCAGTGACTGAAACAAATTGAATAATAGAAATACTATGATTATTTGATAACATTAAAATTAAGAATATACAAATAAGATTTTAGAATATGGTAAGACGAAGAAAATGAATAATAGAAATACTATGATCATTTGATAACATTAAAATTAAGAATATTCAAATGAGATATTAGAATATGAGAAGAAGAAAAAAATGAATAAAAGAAATACTATGATAATTTGAGAACATTAAATTAAGTATATTCAAATAAGATTTTAGAATACGAGAAGACCGATAAATTTGTTGCTCATGTCATAAGTATAATTTAAATTCTTGTATTCACAAAAGCTCAGAGCACATGTGAGCATAATGCGCAGCAGAAATAATAGAAAAATGAATACAATAAAATAATAAGAATAATATATATGAATTTGAATGAAAAATTTAGAGAAATAACAATCTTTGAAATAAAAAATGTGATTTGATTTTTTTCAATTCAATTCAATTCTTTATTGCCAAAATTTAACAACGTAACTAATCAAAGGTTTGATAACTCAAACACTTATTACAAGAAAATAAAATGAAATTAACTACCCAGAACTAAAAAACTAAAAATTGTTTCAGGCACCACTAGCAAAAGGAATGTGTTTGACCGCTGGTGGGAGTCGCAAATGTATTGAAAATGTATTACATCGTTTTATAATATATAATTTATCAATAGATGAACAGTTCAAAACTATTCAATAGGAATTTTCTTCTAAAAAATAGTAGGTAACAATATGTAGTCTAGTCACTATAATAGGTAGCCATTTTTAACTAGAAAATAATGTGTTTTATTTCATGATGGAAAAATCATCTCTTACAATTTAGAACTTATAACAGTGTTGATAGGACTGACAAGCTATAGGCTCACAAATATGAACAAAGGTGATGAAAAATTTGTATCTATTGGAGGAAGGATATTTTGAGATAGCATGGACCATCTCATAAATTCATCAGCGCACTTTCCATTACCCACGCACAAGCAGAAAGTTCATGTGGCATCAATCACAATAACAAGTACCGTACTCCAACCTTATAATCCAAAACAAAGTTTTTTTTTGTACAAACATAATTATGTAATACCTACTATATTGAAGTAATAGTAGGTATTGGTTGAAGGCAGTATGGACGTATGATATATAACTTTTGGGGTGTGACAAAGACAGCAACATCAATGTCATACAACGATTCCAAAACAAGGTGCTGAGGAAAATTGTGGATGTTCCTTGGTATGTCAGGAACAGGGATCTTCATAGAGACCTGCACGTCGACCTGGTGTCCACTGAGACCCAGAGGCATGCGGTGAGGCACGAGGGGCGACTGCACCAACATGACAACGTCGAGGCGATCCAATGAGGGTTGACAATGAGGGTTGGTGCGGATGAGGCTCAAAAGGAGGAAACCGTTTGAACTAGTGTAGTGCTTGTTCAAGTAGTGTCCGGTGAAAGAACGGAGCAGTGATTGAGTGAATCTAGCTTCTATAATAGTGCAATCAATAAGTACACATTGTGATATTACATTTTCTCAATAAAAAATCGAATCTTCAATTCGATATTCAAATATCAATAAAACTGTAAATTAATTGAAACTGCATCATTAATTGAACAATAGCAGTAAAAGTTTCTAAAGAGAAATTCACTATTTAATTTATCAAGTAGAAAAAAAATTTAACTAGGATAGAAAAAAATTGCTCATCAGTCTTTAGACTAGATGGCTATAGTATCGACCATACAAGAAACTTAATCCTATATTATAATACTATTATATTCAACAAATATAACTATTATTTATATTTAACAAAAAATACTATTCCGAACTGAAAGTCTGAAAAACGTTCAAGTAGGCTACCGTAGGCCTACTGTCCGTGTTACAACAGTGCACCAAATAAGGAAAAACATTTTCAAAAAATTTTCTGTAAATATTTTTTCAAAATTTCCAGTAAAGTGAGGTAGTATCTTAATCCATCAGGTACCTTATTTCTTTTTCCAATCATCCAGTGCGCACAATCGACCAAAGCCCACTATTTAGACAACGTGCGCTCCTTAAAAATCATTATACACGCCTTTTATCCATTATCTGGTTCATATCTATCTGTAAAACTTGAAAGGTATCAGTTTCTAGTTTTCAGAACCTTACTGTATAGATATTATAGCTGCTATAATGTTCCTTCACTGGCACTGCACTACACATATAAGGATTACTGGATTAGTCCGCCTGCTGATGTTCGGTTTAAGATTTTGCTGCCGCAATTCACCCGCATAAAATTATTAGATTGTACGTGTGAAATACGACCGATTATCTGTTTATTCGCCGATTAACTGCGCCTTTGCTTCCATAGTGATCCATAATATCACACGAAATCGATATTACCAGAAGATAATATAGGTACTTCTTGATCTGATAATATGTGAGTTCAAATCGATAAAAGCGTTCTATATACAAGTAGTCATGCAGTGATAAAATCGTAGATTAAGCGTGTAGGTAACGTGTAAGTTAACGATAGATTTATCAAAGCGGCAGTTATTACATGAGCCACACTAAACTAGTATATATATGTCAATTCCTAAATGGAAATCTATATAACTATAGTGAGGTTCACTTTAAACTGTCAGTATTCCTCAATAACATTACTACATGATTTCCATTCAACCAATGCTGAAAGTTCAAAGTGACTCTCAGTATAGGTAAAATCGTGATACTCTTATAAATAATAGCGCATGCGTATAGAATGTCCATCTGCAAAATGGTGTTAAAGTAGGCTACCTATCAATATTATTGACCTTTACCCCTATACGTTTCAATATCATGAATGAAAATTGAATAACTCAACAAACTCTACTAACGTACGGTAGGCCTACCGTAATAATTTACGTTTAAATTATTTGTAGAGAATAGGAAAAGTATTTCTATTTGCATTCAAACTATACTGCTTGTTAGGCTTTAGGTCTAACAACGCAGCCTCCTATCCTGCATGTTTGTTTTGAGTAAGATAATGCATCTCAGTAGAGGACCTTGACATTGATGGAGTATAATTATTGTATATTGACCTTCAGAGGATAAGACAAGCACCTGATTATTGATATAGGACATTCTAATGAATTGATTAAATTTTTAACAAAATATGTTTACTCATTGAATCTATTTCCTATTATTAGATTTTGGGTAAACAGATGATCACAAGGATCATAACTTGGCTACAAAATAATAACTTAAACCTAATTTACTTACAACTTATCCTACAGAAACCTGAATTATCAATAATAACATGAATTCCAGTTGTTAAAAAATGATGATCATAGAGCATAATTCAGATAAATTATTAATTCATTTTGCTATCGAAAAATAGGAATTGGTTTAAAACTTTTAAATGCATCACTACGACAAGAATATTAGACTAGGTGATATTAAATTGCCATGGCACGTGCCTGTACTTAGTTACAAGTGAACAGGGTATATACTTTGAAAAAAGTTTTGATTTTCATAAATTTACATTGAAAGCATGAGCTTTTACGTACATTGAATGCCCTCTATTTTTTCCTAGTGTGTGGAAGTCCAACCGTTAGTCTACTTAGGGAACTTCTAAGTACCTACTTTTTTGCTTGAATATGCTTGATAAAAATCGACAAGCCACGCGCTTGCAAGTTCAAGAAAAATATCTGGCTTAGGGGTGATTGAATCCATATCATAGACTTGCCTAAGATATTACCTACTATACTGTACATTTTTCTATTAAGACACATATGCTGTTCTTCTATTTTAATAATCCTTAACTTATATTTGTTCATAATAGATATATTTTATTTATAAATCATTACAGAGTTTTATCAAATCCTATTAATTTGATTTATAATGGCTTTTAGAAAAATCTAACAATTATTTTATTTATAAACCTTTGTGTTGTGAGTTTTTTAGACTGCTTATGCTTGTCTCAGGTAGTAACTAGGTAGTAGACACCTATCATTCATAATTTTTGTAATGAAGATCTTGAATGATTGGTCTGTTGTTGGAAATAGAATGGAGTTGAGCAGTTGAGTGAGCGAATAAACATTTTTTAGAGACAACGAGCTCATAAATTCAAAGTAGCTTCATGGTTGGAAGATCTTATTCCATCAGGTTGAACTTCTTGAATAGAATTTACATTCAATTATTTGAAGTCTGTAATTATTAAAAAAGTATGTGTTGCCGTAGCCATCACTTTCAGCCAGCATATAAAGAAAAGTAATGAGTTTCTGGTTTAGTGCTCACAATTATTGAGGATTTTCAAGACTGTGAATCTTTAGAACGAGAACGAAAACTAAGACTGAGAACGTTTAATGAATTTTCAGAAGAAAATTGCCAGTAAGCAGCTATGAATACAATAATTGACATTTCTGCAATTAAACTCAATTCATATTTCAGAATAAAATATATGCATTTTGCATATTTACAAATTCTAATGCATCCGTTTTCAAATAGAATGCTTATAAATGGATGTTGAGCAGTAGGCCTATTCAAAAGTTGAATTTAATAATTTACGAAAATTTAGACTGTTTATTAAAAGAATATTTCCTTTTTGAGGATCTTCTGAATGTTTCCTTTTGGACTTTCTTATTGAAGGAATAATTTCCTTTTGACGATCTCACCTATATCTACCTGATAATGATAGAGATAATCAGCATCATTGAGAGGTGGAGATTTTGGCTTTTATGATCATAATCTAATTAATATGGCTTTTCTTGTAGATATTTCAACTATATATTTGCATATTGAATATATTGTAGATTGATTAGATTACTAAATATGCTCCTACTTTCAGAACCTTGTTTTTGAGGTTTCCGGATTGCGGACTGTCTGAAAGCTGAAATTGGGGTATTTTTTAAAAAAATTTACATTTCTGGAAGTTTATTAAAAACTCAAAGGACTTCGACCTAGTGATCAGTTATTAGACTATCAGTTATTATTTAGCCTATTTGTCCTAGCCAAATTATTAGTAGATATAAAAAAAAATCAAATTATATACAAAGGCTATTGGCTGCATCTTATGACAGTCCACGATAGAAAATCAACCTTGATTGATTTATTAAATTATTAAAATGCTGAATGATGAACAACTTTCCAGAACTGATAAGACTTGCAACAAAAACATGACCATTGAACTTGCTTCAATCAGCTAACCCTTATTCGTATTTGAACTTGATCCTAATTCTTAATCCATCCAGCTCTTGAGCTTTATGCTTATTTCGTTCATGAGACTGGACTTGTATTCTAAAATTATGTAATGACGAATTTGCTGCTCCGATAAGCAAATGAAAATGCTTTTTAAGGATCTTGATTCGCATTGATACTCAATTTTAACCGGTGATCAAAGTTTTGTTTTCAATTTCAAGGCGAAACCTTGATGCTTGGTGTTTGATCGAATCAGTAAACGTAAACCGGTGCCTGTGCCGGCGTTCGATGTCACGGTAATCATTTCGTTCGATTAAAGTTGTTTAACTTGTGAAGAGTTGAACAAGAATATTGTTTTCTTCGGATGCTGTGCATTTGATTTTATATTAGGAAGTGTCAAGGCTGTGTTATTTATTGTGGATAGGCTACTTATTGACATTCAAACTGAGTAAATTATCTACAATTTCATTATCATAACAGCTATTGAAATTTCAATAGTCAATATGGAAGAGTAGAGTAGTCTGGAGGAGAAAATACAGTAGAATGCATACATCATTATTGCAATCGAATAAACACATTTTGAATTATTTTCCCTAAATATATTTGGAATGCATGCCTATAACTTACATAAGAATAATATTTCAAAATGATATTGGATAAGATTCTAATATAATTACTATTAAATTTTGTGAAACTTTAAAGTGAAAAAACACTCACATTGGTGTGGTACATCAAGGAATGTGAGTGTTTTTTCACTTTAAAGTTTTACAAAATTTAATAGTAATAATAATAGTGGAAACAAGATGGATAACTAACAACAAATTTCTAATATAAGTTTGGATGTAAGTTGGATAAGATTGGATTAGAACTATCCAGACAACTCTGTCTTATAGAAACTCAGGGGTACCCACAGGGGGTGGCAAGGACACAGACTTCTTAGAATTATTCTTGGAGGGGAAGTTCAAAGTTCTTGAGGGGGGTTCAGGGAGGTCAGTAGTCAACTGTGTATAGTGTTTAAGGCTGTGCAAAAGGCTAAAAATAAACTTTCTACTGGTGATATTTTTCAAAGTTTCTCGATTTGTATATAATGAAGCTATCAAAATAAAATAGTTTTCTCAGGAAATCATATTTTCCCGATCATTAATTTTCGAGATATGAGCGCCTAAAGTTTAAATTTTTGGGACAGAACATTTCAAATTCGGTAAGAGATAAATCCATGAGATTTAAATGATAAATTCTTCACGGTATTGTTGATTGAATAAAACAAAAATCTTTTAAAAATTTCAATTTTTGAGAAAGTTATTCAATTCACTAAAAATAACCAAAAATAACTTTTACTTGAGTTATTTTTGGTAAATTGAATAACTTTCTCAAAAATTGAAATTTTTAAAAGATTTTTGTTCTATTCAATCAACAATAGCCTACCGTGAAGAATTTATCCTCTCAATCTCATGGATTTATCTCTTAGCGAATTTGAAATGTTATGTCCCAAAAATTTAAACTTTAGGCGCTCATATCTCGAAAAGTAATGATCGGAAAAAATGTTTTCCTGTGAAAACTATTTTATTTTGATGGCTTGATTATATACAAATTGAGAAACTTTGAAAAATATCACCAGTAGAACGTTTATTTTTAGCCTTTGTACAGCCGTGCAAACGGTATAACGACTGAAGACCTTTTTTTGCAAGGATGCATTTTTTTAGGGAAGTTGGTCATCCCTGCTGAGAAATACTAATTTTATACTATTTTTTTGTTACTTTGAAGTTGATTTGCGTCAATACGTATCAAGAGAAAACACCTATAGCTGTTGCACATTGAAACATATCACTATATCTGATTATTGGACCTCTTGTTCTTAAATTTTAATCATCACTTCTTTTCAAGAAAATTTCCAACTTTTTTTAAAATAAACATAAAATTGCTTTTGAAGATTAGAAAATACCATCTTCAGTATGGGAACGAATGTATTGGAAAGATGCAAACAACATTATTAATTTGCATAAGAAATATTGCTTTGCCATTTTCGGCCGGCTTCTGCTTATTAAACCCGGATCTAACTACTTTTTTACTCTTTTACCTGAATTGATGCTGATATGAAAGATGAAAAAATGACGATTTCTCTGCGAATATTATGTTGGTGAAATCTTGTTAACCTTCTATGTAATCTGTTTCATTTCAATGATTAAAAGTGTGTTTTTCATATTAATCCTGAGCCAAGTTAGATAAAAAGGAAAACGCGTGAAAATTCAAGCTCTTCTTGAGCTTTTCATGCAATATTTCCTGCAATTTTCCCGGATTCACAAATTACTGCGTTCTAAATTGCAGTGGAGTTACTACAATTTTCCCTTTAGTTTTTATTTTTATGAATAATATATTGCTATTATTTCTAATCACATAATGAACTCGTTCCGTGCGATTGCTTCCAAGTATCGGTTCGCATTTTTGAACGTCAATTCAGATTCGCATGTCGTGTCGAATAAACTTGCAAAACTAGCTCTAAAGGGATTCTTGCGAAGTAGGTTCACGAAAATAATAGTTCTCGAAGTGTACCATGCGGCCACAATTTCAAATTGCATGTTTAGTAGAACATTTCAAACAAGATGGCAATTTTCTCTAAAAGAAAAATAATGGGTGTGAACTATCATGTTTTGATTTCTAGAGGAGTGCTTCATGCTATGGAAATGGAACTCTTCCACTTCAGGGGTTTCCAAGTTTCGTTTATCAATAATAATATAAATCAAGTAAATTATTCCAATTCATCTTTGAAGCTCTTATTTCTACATAATTGTTTCATGCTATGATCCAAAGAAGAATGAGCTATCATTCTCCCGAATATTGGCTTAGTTAATTCAAAAATATTGGCTGATATAATAATATTTATATCAAGTGAGTTATTCCTATTTGACTTGAAGCTCTTATTTCTGCACGATTGTTTCATGCTATGATCCAAAAAAGAATGAGCTATCATTCCCCAAAATATTATTTGCAAGATTGTTTTATCAACAATTTCGATTAGGTGATTCGTGATTCGTTCCAAAATTCATATCATCATAAAATGCAAGGGTACCCACAGGAGGGGGTTTGGACGCGCC
The DNA here is from genome assembly GCF_014356525.2 of Nilaparvata lugens. Classification (NCBI taxonomy): domain Eukaryota; kingdom Metazoa; phylum Arthropoda; class Insecta; order Hemiptera; family Delphacidae; genus Nilaparvata; species Nilaparvata lugens. The sequence goes on along the minus strand of NC_052510.1, from coordinate 53,180,518 downwards.
GCTTTAAAACCAACTCCCCCCCCCCTGTGGTGGGGGGAGGAAAAAAGGATCAGATTTTTGTTTTATAGAGGGGGTAGAAGTAGATTGCGTCCATGGACTTAGCGGTAGGGGGGGGGAACGAATCCTGTCATAGAATGGGGAAACTTATGATATAAATTTGTAATTTTCGTTAAATAAATAATATGAATGATCGAGAATATGGATGATTGCAAAATTTCATTTTTTCAAATGAGTGAAAGCCTGCGAATAAATCAATAAAAATATTTTGAGATCATTCTTGAGTTGAGTCTATTGAGTTTCTTTTTGAATACTGATGATGATACTTTCATCGTATTTAATCGAATAAATTAGAACAGTTGAGGAAATATTGAAAAAATAACAGTGATTCTTCCGACAAATGGATGCTAGTCAATTTGATTGATTCGTATTCCCAGAGATTTAGCGTAGAGATTAAGAGAGTGCCAGAGAGATTTAGAGACTCGCATATTGCACTCAAATGATTTTATTCTCACTTCTGTCTTCTAGTGATTTTCTTAGGAATCTTCTTGTTTAGCTTCAATCATTCGATTGGTAGGCAGCTATCCATCGTTTTCTATCCAGAGCTGTAATTTTCAGTTGGATGTAGCTCTGGATCCCTACATCTTTGGTAACTTGCTTCAGATATTGTAGCCGGGGTCTTCTACAAGCTCTTTATCCAATTATTATACCTTCCAGTATTCTTAATGTGAATTCGTTGAGTCTAAATACATTCAACATTTATCCCTAGGAATAAATGTTATTAAATCTAATCACCGTTTACTTACGGTACTACTAATCAGGAACTCAGAAGGCTGCAGACGCCTCTTAGGGGATATTCCACTTTTTCTAATTTGAATATTCAATCTAAAAAAATGTACAAAGTGAAAAACATGAATTTATAGCCTACAGACTGTGGAACAATTATTAAGAAGAATGAGAAAGTTCTCTTGAAAAGTTCGTATCATAGAACAATTTTGCATACTTTTCTCTCTAACAGCGTTCTCAGAATAAGTTGGCCTAAGTTTATCTACGTAGTTTGTGATGTTAATCTTTTCAATCATGCGAATATTTAGTTGAAATTTTTTATATGAGAGAGAAAGTGATGCATTACAATATTCTGATGTGAAAAATCCTAATCTATATAGCAGTGATAGGGGAGTCGTGAGAATCCCTATTGTGATTGGTGATGAGTATTCCTATACTAAATACATGGACCGATCTGTAAGTTATAGTGTGTGTATATAGTTATAGTGATCTGTAAATTATACTGCTCAAATGCAGCAGACGTTTTAGATTGTAGCTCCTTAGATCTCAACTCATTAAGTCTGAAATCAAATTGAAACTTTTTTCAAACTCTCTACCTCCTTTTTTTACAAAGTTGTCATTAGTATTGTTTATTTTATTTTATCTCCACTTTGTACTGTATGCGCAATAATGATGCTATGTTGTATTGTATACCGTTGAAGAAGTCTGTAAGTTTTGTTGTTTTTTGTCGAAATAAAACTTATTATTATGGAATAGAAATTTCCTATGGAATTCTCTACCTGTAAAAAACTAGAGAATGTCTAGAGAACTAGAGAAATAATTGATTTCTTACCTCTTCAATATATAGGCTGATAAAGAAAATAAAAAATATTGTGAAATTTTAGAGAAAATTCTGAAAGAGTTTCAATTTCAATTTCTTTATTCCGATATAAAACACTTTACAAAATAAAATAGAATAATCATGGAATAATTATTTCCCCGCATGGACTGCTAATCCGTGCGCGGGGAAAGAGTACCTAATCTATACAGGTAACAATAGTGTAGAAACTACAATAAATAACTCAAGCTTAGATAACAAATAAAATATCATATTAAATCAAGTTAAATGGTCAGACTGTATCAACGATGATTCACATATATCACAAGAACAAGTTGAAATTTTGAAAGTGTTTTTAAACTGCGCGGCAGGTCAGTTTAGCCTTTTATCAATAGACAAATACAAAATATAGTAAGAAGACTGTTAGAAGACGGGAGCGAATTCCGGTCATGAAACTCTTGATTTAAAAAAAAAATCTTATTGAGTTTCCAGATTACTGTTGTAATAAGTTTCCTAGTTCTGGAACTAGAATGGGACGAGCAGCCTAAGTATCTACAAATATTTGTCAAATTAATGTACAAGAGGTGTGAGTAAGGCCTACTTATCTAATTACACAGTCTAGAGACTCAGATAAGAAATATAAATTACAACACTATTTGCTATTCTATATGAGACCTACGATACCTATTAGGATATTTGAGAAAAAGTTCTAATTGAGCCTGTTATTATTCCACAATGGAAAATATATGGGATTCAATAGTAGATTATTTATGAATAACTATAATGAGAATTATCCAATCAAATTAAATTATAGCTTGTTATGACTACAATGATTTCATTGAATACATTAATATTTCAAAAATGTCTCCATTGTGAATAAATAAATAAATGAACTATTGATTGCGTGCAATAACGCATGTAATTTCTCAAAAAAAGAGTAGGTATTACTTCGTGGAAAACAGATTGAATTGACTTCAAATGGAGGATTGTTATTTATGATTATGATACGGTAATTATTAATTAATAATTCAGATAAATTCCATTAGCATATTGATAATATGATTATTATTACTCACTTTATCGATAACATGATATCATCAATAATATTTTATTGTCTATAGAACCTCATATTATAAGGATTGAGATGAGATAGGATTGAACTTTCCAAGGCCTTAATAAAGTCATGTCCACTCTATTATTATTCTCATCTCAATGAATATATTCATACTTTTACTTATAACCTACAATTATTAAATCAATTTTGATACACACTATGTACAGTGTAACATTCTTGCACATATTGTCATAGACAAAACAGCAATGGTACAGTATTGTGAAACAAATTCGCTTGAATCCTTTGTCTTATCTACGACATGGCCTAAATCTTACAAAACTATTTATTATCCTACTAATACGAGTATTATCACTCGTATCAATGTAGGCCTATTACATTAAGCTAGAGCCTCAACCACATCACTAACCAAGTAATTTCCATTCTGAATATATTTGTACCATTTATAATTATTTATTGATTATTCATTCTTACTTATAATCTAGGATTCTAATTACACCAAGGATTTTACTCTCTTACTCAAGGATTTACAAGGATTTATACTCTCTTTCCCCCAGCAAGGCTACTCTATTAGACAAAAGTAATCATAGTTTTGCTCTTTTTCAAAATGTCTTCTCCATCTATAAAGATCAAACATCAAATAAAATGAAACTTTGAAAGTACAACGCTCTCAATTCACCAAAGTTGAGTAAGAGTAAAAGGCTTTGTTTGGCCAAGAATTATCGACATAGAATGCCATCTCTACTAGTGTGTCTACATCCATTTTGCCCTACACTGCAGCAAAAAGCTGTAAATGTTTTATAGTTGCATTGTCATTGAGAATGTATTGTTTTGCGTAGAGACAACATTCGAAAAACCTCGAAAGAGTGAATGCATGGAGAAGGCTTTATTAAATGGGGGAATCGACCCAGCTCTGAATTTACAGTCGGTTGAAAATTCTGTTCATTCTTGACTGTTAGGAATGAGGTTTCTCAACTCTTGAAATACTTTAATTGTGTTGGAGAAGCTGTTAACCTCGATAAGAAAAGTGTACAATTACCATTTTGAAAGATGGTAACATAGTAGAGGCCTAGCCTAGCATATACTACCTAATGTATTGCTAATTCTCATTGAGAGATGTGAGAGAAAACTCTTCAATTTTGTTCGGTTTTCAAAGTTTTTTAAAACTTTTTGTTTAAAGCTTATGTATTAATTGACATTCAACACTTTTATTAACACCTTGCTGTAGTGCCTTGATGAGAAGAATGAACAGAATTAACTTATTACTAGTAGTTCTGTGAACAGTTGACCTCGGGCAGTTATAAACCACAGCCTCCGCTGTCCATACTATCCATCAGAGTAAATTCTGTCCTGTCCTGTCGCGAGAGAGAACTCTTTAATTTTGTTCAGTTTTCAAAGTTTTAATTTCCCATTTTGTTTAAAGCTTATTATGTATTAATTGACATTTAACACTTTTATCAACACCTTGCTGTAGCGCCTTGATGAGAAGAATGGACAGAATTAACTTATAACTAGTAGTTCTGTGAACAGTTGACCTCGGGCAGTTATAAACCACAGCCTCCGCTGTCCATACTATCCATCAGAGTAAATTCTGTCCTGTCCTGTCGCGTCGGCGAGATATCGATGTGAAAACGACTAATGGCTGTTGGGGTTGGTGTATCAAAAATGCTAACATCAGAAGCTAGTTTCCTTCAAGACATACTGGCAACAGGTCAGCTCGAGTTGAAAGCAGAGAAAGGTCAAGAGAAAATAGTCTGATTATTACGGTAATATTCGTGTTCGAAGGAGACTCCTTTTCCTATTGTATTATCCTTAAAATGCAAAATTTCAAAAAACCTTTTGTATACGTCGACGCGCCTTGTTCAAAGTACTTGTATACGCTCATAAAGAAATACTGCTGGTGAGTTAGAAAATGAAAACGTTATGATTCCGTTAGAATTTTCTATGTAAGGTACATTTATTTTGATTGTAATCTTCTACTTCTGTTTTGAAATTTTCCTTTTAATATTGAAATTTCTACTTGTTAATGAAGAAAGAGTATGTTCTCTGGGTCAAATGTACGAGAGAGAAATGCTTACCGTACAATTAAAAGTTTCAATTCTCAATTTATTGCCATGAGTAGCCTATATGGAAGAGAGTAGCGACAACTCAAAATATTGTTGATTATTAAGCTCCTGTCAACATTGTGATAAATGAATATATCGACCATTGATTGATGCGTTGATGGATGGAAATTTACATTGAAGTCATTAATTGATTCAAGATTTTATTTTCAGTTTTGATTCAAATTAATGTCATTCCAATCTCATTCTCAATATTATTGATAAGAATAGAAAAGTTTCTCACGGTTTGATGCAGAGGAAGAACAAACACACGCGATGTTGAACTGTCGATTTCACTGAATTTAGTATATTTAGTATGAAACGAAGAAGAAGAAGAAAAGGAAGAAGAAGAAGAAGAAGAAGAAGAAGAAGACGAAGAAGAAGAAGAAGAAGAAGAAGAAGAAGAAGAAGAAGAAGAAGAAGAAGAAGAAGATGATGAAGGAGGATGTTGAATGAGAAGCGGAGGATGATGATGAGTGGACCTACAGATTTAGGGGATTTCCGAACCACAGAGAAGCGATTATAAAACTCTTGAATGGTATTCAGTGTCAGCCTTCAATGTGACTTTTCAAGGGGCCACCCTTACAGTAGGAAAATGAATCAACTTATATTATCTAAGCAATAGCTTATCAGCGCAACCGCACGGAGCCAACCGCTTCCCGATTCATATTGTCACAACCACTGATTAATGAACTCACTCCTCTGAGTATTTTAAGGGCCGATTTCCGAGCTCGGGATTCAGCTAAGTTCTAGACTTTAAACAGCTGGAGTCAGAAAATTGGCTTTCCGAAACGGGGCGTAGTCGCATTTTTTATGATAACCTTTATTCTCATTTCTATAAAATTGGGAACGTTTTGCCTCGATGAAATGAAACATTCCCAAATAATTCAAAATAGCTAAGACTTTACACTATTTTCTCTTTATTTTATTTTGTGTTCAATTTTCTAGTTTTTCTACATTTAATTTAAACGTGGACTGCGATTATGCCCCGTTTCGGAAACCCAATTTTCTGACTCCAGCTGTTTAAAGTCTAGAACTTAACTAAATCCCGAGCTCAGAAACGGGCCCTTACCGGTAGTTGTTTTATCAGGAATAGTACACCCCAATCGGGCTTATGCCTAGGGTTGACCACTTTTATTACACATTTTTATATCTTTCTTTGTTATTTTGTATTGTTTGTTTGTGAAGTAAATGAATTGATTGATTTGTGGAGAAAAATGATATCAACCATTGAAATATATTAGTGCTGATGACAAAATTTCAAGTCGTTTCTATTCACCTTTAATATTTTTTTGAATTAAATTTATTTCTGAACATGAATGAATGAATACAGGGTGACATACCTGATTCATGTTTACTATCATTTGATCGTGAAAACTATGTGTTGTATTGTGTACCATATAGTGTTGAAGGTGCAAAACTTTTCAACACTATCCCACATGCTGGTAGAAGTAGAACTTTGGAAGAATTTTCATTCCATGGTAAAAGACTGGCTATTTCAGAACCAAGGAATAGATAACGTTCATTAATTTTTGAGTTAAATTAATTTCTCAACAATGAATGAATACAGGTTGACATACCTGTACAAGGGTGGCAATGATGAATCCGAACGTGAGTGCGATGTGCACAATGGAGGGGGCATAGCCGTTGTCCCCCCAGCCTGTGATGGATCCACAGCCAATCAGCACCAGCAAAAGGCTGCCTGTGAACTCAGCTGTCAGGCAGCGCCAGATTGTTCGCGAGTCCGTGATGTCGTCCAGTCCGATCACCTGTTTGGCACCTGGACACACACACACATCCTTAATTAATTATTTAATATCGGGGCACCGAACTTCGCTCGTTATTTTTATTTATTGACTAGCCGTCAGGCTCGCTTCGCTCGCCATATCCGTCTAGCCAGGAGGCTCTGCCCCCTGGACACCCTTCAAAAAAATTAGATCGGCGGGCACGCTTCGCTCGCCATATCAGGCGATATAATATTTCCAGGAATAGCTCTGATTGAAGTAGCAGTGCCCAATCAATTTTTCCGCGATAAATGCATTTAAATCTTCAACTTGGTGCCAACCTAACAAAGTCAACTCAACTTAATGCCAACCTGACAAAATTATTGATTTAGTTGCCAGTTAACAACTGTTTCGAAGAGGTACTCTATCTAGATTATAGTTCTATAGTAACATATGATATGGAAATTTCAATTATAATTAAGAGATTGGGAGAAGAAGAATATACATGCTAAAAGACGAACTTTAAACCCTTAAAAACAACCCTTAGATATAAAATATTGCCAAAAGATTTCTTAGTGCGCCTCTAAAGGGCCAACTGAACATACCTACCAAATTTGAACGTTTTTGGTCCGGTAGATTTTTAGTTATGCGAGTGAGTGAGTGAGTGAGTGTGTGAGTGAGTGAGTCAGTCAGTCAGTGAGTGAGTGCCATTTCGCTTTTATATATATAGAAGAAGAAGATAAAGAGAACACAATTCTCTAAAATGATCGGGTATTATATTTCACAGCTGGCTATATGTCATCTTATGAATTTCGCGGATGCGATATTTTGATTTTTCACATACTCACTCGCTCACTCACTTTTTTACTATCCACAGCTGTTTCAGCCAAGGATGAATTATCCTTTTAATGTCGTTCAGCGAGTTTTCCAAAGGATGAGACATAGTGCAATCTAATTTTTATATTATAAACCTACTATGTTCCAAATTTCTTGAAAATCGTTAGAGCCGTTTTCGAGATCCGTTGAACATAAATAACCAGATAATATTATAAAATATAAAAATACAGAAATTGCTCGCTTAATATAATAGGATTCCATTATTTCATGTTGTACAAATCATTGAGAAAGCACGCAACTATTTATTCATTTAATATTGTAGGAATTATTGAGAAAACTTGCAACTATTTATTCATTTAATATTGTAGAAACTGTTGAGTAAACATGCAACCATTGATCATTCAATATTGTACAAATTATTGAAAGAACAATAATATTGTCATTATTATTTTATGGAAACCAGAGACCTACTCGCTATCAAACAGCATCAACACTTTGTTGGGGTAAATCCTACTGTCTTGTGGTTATGAATCACACTAAAGTTGCAAAGGTGGGGTGGTATAAGGCTTTCCCAGTGAAAAATAATTTTCATTTCATTTCAAAGTTTGAATGATTGGATGTTAGATCTAGGCTCTGAAAGTTCAATGTGTTTCATTGAACAAGAAATTTTGAATTCAGATGAATTAGAAATCGAATAAAATAAAAATAATGCATTTAATGATCATTAAAAACCTTTTTATCCATAGAATAAAACCTTCTTTAGTGTACCTTCCAGAATTAAAATCAAAGTCATCAAAATATAATAGGTTGTGTCCCCATATCTTTAAAAGGATACAAATACTGTGCTTTTCTAGTAAGTGAATAGTGTCTTTCGCCCGGTTTCACCAAGCTCGACCGAGACATTATTGAACATGGTCAAGCCGGATAGCCTACGCTTTACAAGTGTGCACTGGAACTATCAATAGTAACTATCACCATAGAAATAATATGTTCCAGTTCACTAGTTGTGGTATAAAACTCAGATTTTAAATATTAGGAAAAATTCCTCTTCTGTTCCCTTTTTTGGCGAAGCTCTTTCATGACTTTTAAATCCTCATTCGCTGAAATGTAGAAAAAGGCTTAGCCTATTAATAGACTTCAGTGATAATGATTCTTCAAGTTTTATGGCACTTGAAATTAAGACTTTTGGAGACAACCAATAAAACGGTGTTTCCGAGTAAATCAATATCGCTACTCGTGTTGAAGCTATAAAGTTAAACTGTTCAAATTTTGAACTGTAAGATTAGTCTCCCCAGATTACAGTGCGTAGGTGTATAGTAGGACAATAGATAATCCGAAAATCTTATTTTTTCAAAAAGCTGTGGAATTCACTTATCAGTCATTGAAAAAAGTTCCAAACGTTATGTAATTGGGAAGTAGGCCAATTATTGCTTGTATGATAGTAATACTGTATTGGAGCAGAAAGATCAATCAGAATCAATAGATCTGAAGTGGGATATCACGGATCCGGATAATGGAGTTTAAAAATGGGTGTGTCATACTTTAGAAAATCTTGGATTTTTCCATAATGGCAGTAATAGTATGTTTGGAAAATAAAATGGAAAATCGTTCAAGCAGTGGAGTCTGGTGTGAAAGAAATGCCTTGAGCAAAACTAAAATATATTTCCCTCGCGTGAAACAAATTCCACCGATGCCTTACAAGCATTAATTTGATTATGGCGTTCGATCACTGACGCTCTCATTGACTGATGACTAATTTATTATTTAATAAAGGAAAGAATTGGCTTTTACACGTTCGGGATAGAAAATTCACGAGTGACATCAGACATCAGTGTCTGAACTACTCAACTGATTAACTTGAAATTTTTCATATTGGTTCTTAATGTACCGAGGATGATTATAGGTTTATTTCAAATCCTTCAAGATTTCATTATGACAAGTTTCTAATTAGGGCCCTGCAGAGCACGCATATGAATAAATGAGCAAACTTCATTTCAGTAGCACAAATTTGATGATATGATTTTCGCAGAGCTGACCTGGTAATCCAGTGAGAATTGGTGGATCACTACAAGGAATAATATAGATTCTTAATTCACCGAGCATGGTTATAGGTCTATTTCAAATCCTTCAAGATTTCATTGGGTCAAGTTTTCAGATTGCCAAGTTTTTAATTAGGCCCTTGCAGAGCACTGGTTACCTGCTAGTGGAAAATATTATTGATATACTACGAAAATGATTAAAAGAGTGAGTATTTTATTGAGATAAATGGAAAATATTTTCTGAAGCTTATCGTTTATTGTGAGTCAAAAGAAATCAAATCTTAGTGATTTTATTTCTATCTTACGTGTTTCAATGTTAACGGAATGTATAACTAATTCACTAATGATTCTAACTATTCAACAGCCTATTTCTTCCTGCATTCCCTAATAATAAAATGATAGTGTCATCACAAATTCTTCATTTAATGATATTTCTCAACATTATATTCCATTCTATTCCTATAATTTATGTTTTGTATGACGGCTAGATGCAAAAAAATCATAATTCTTATAGATTTTCTTTATTATATCTCAATTATTTTATGAGTTTATGAGCTATGAGCTTCAATTATAATGAAATAATGAAGTGTAAACATAACCTATTTTTGGACAATTTCTATCTAAATTTGGGAAAGGAACAGTTTTGGGCTTTAAGCCTGTTGTTCCTTCCCCAATCATTCATGAGTTGAGAATTATATTGTATGTATATGTCTATGTATAAATAAATTAATAATATTCAATTAGAGGTTCTCCACTTATCACATAGAACCATTGAAGCTTTTTGGAATGATCGAACAGATTTTTCATGAAAAAGACCAACACTTTGTGGCCAAAGATATATTTGTACGATGAAGGGACTGAAAAGAAAGAGATAATGGCATTGGAGTAAGAGTAAAAGGCAATATATTTTGTTAACGGGTTTCGTTAACGGATGACACCACGAAATTATTTTTCATGGAAGAGATCAAAACTTTGTGGCTGAATTTATAGACTTACTACGATGAAGAAGGGACTGAGAAGAAAGGGGTAATGACATTGAAGTAAAATGAGAGGTCAGAACGAGTGTTGAAAGTAATTGCAACGAGAAACAAAATCTACAATGATATATTTCAATAAATTTTAAAGTGGTGATCTCCTGACTTTTCAGTATAACAGCATGTAGTTTAACATGAATTTGTTGTGCTAAGCGCGGTGAACTACAAACGAATCACGCCAAGAATGGAATAAAGCAGAAATGGAATGATTACCATTAAACGATGGATAGAAGGTATCGCAGTGTGCGAGTGTGTGTTAGTGAAATGAAGTCGTCCTCCACCTCATTGGTTGGTGGATAGGGTCGGGGCAGTGGACTCGGTGCAGTTCATCTTCTTCTCCTCTTCTACTTATTCAACCATTTTCTTATTCTTTAACATGTTCTTACTCTCTTCTCCCATGTTGTTATTTCCTTCTATCATCTTCTCATTCTTTTCTATTTTGTTCTATTCTATCCTCCTATTATTCTTGTTACTTTGTGCTTTAATAATAACGGTTCTATTCAACATTGTACCAATTTAGAATTAAAAAGATAAAGCTGTGCTTTTAGAATTAAGTTTGTTTTTCGGTAATTCTTAAAAATTATATTTTCAATATGTGAATATTTCCTATTTTAGTTATAATAATGTGAAATATTTCTTCTATGTTTAGTTTTGAAGCATCTAAATTTGAAAATCTACTTTGTGAAAATACTTGAGGATTGAAAATTTAGTGAATTGAAGAACTACAAGATTTGACCTATTCCGGACTTTGTTATCTAAATTTGGGAGAGGAATAGCACAAGGTTACCTTATTTTTTCTCTCCCTATCATTTTGATAATGTACTTATTGTATAAATGAATAAAGAAAGAATAAATTTTATTCTAGTTTTATCCTCTTAAACTCCACCTTCTCCTCTTTTTCCATCTCATTCTCTACACTTGTTCCTCCTGATCCACTTCCTCATATTGATTCCTTATTTCCTTCCATTGTGTTCTCCAATCTCTTTCCCTAAAGTTTTTATTCTGTTCTAGTTATTGATATTTTTCATTTTCTCCTCCCTAAGAGAATATTCTATTGATCCATATGTTTTAGCCAATTATCAACTATAAGTAAAATGTTCAATGTACTCCCATTATCTTTCTTTTGTAGTGATGATTTCACCTCTTCTTCGATTATCAATTCCTTCCACTTTCATTTTCTCGTTTCTCCATATCTTTTCAACTTCATAAGGTTGTGTAGCAGAGGAACTAGAGCCCTAACTCCGCCCTTAATTAAGGCAATAATTATTCAATCCAATTCAATTCTCCTGTAATCATCAATTTAATGAATTAATCAATTTTATGAATTTTGAAATTTCATCAATATTTTTCATTATAGAATTTTTCCTTCTTTCTCAATCTTATTAATAGTTTTCTGAATTTCTCTTCCTCGTACTTAAACAATATTCTTCATTATATAATTTTTCCTCTTTCTCAATCTTATTAATACTTTTCCTTCGTCATACTTAGAACCTATTCGATGTATTTATCATTCCTTTCCTACCACTTATTCTTGAGTCTCTCCTTCTACCTTCTATTTTATATATTTTATACTTCCCATTTAGTCTCACTTAATCTATCATCACTCTCTATTCTCATTTCTTGTTTTTCGTTTTTTGAATTTCCATTACTTCCCGCCACCCTCTTCACATAACCCTTCTTTTTCTTCCCTCTTTCTTGTCAATACATCTCTTCCTCCCCTTTCTCTCTCTCTCTCTCGGTCATGTGTCAATGGGAAGGATATTTTATATCCTTCTTAGAGAATCGACAATTATTTGTTGAAACACCGCCGATTTATGAAGTTACATCACATTATTATATTATCGTTATTCTAATTGCATTCAATCTTTATTCTCATTGATTAATTGTTTATACTTTGTAAAATTCGTTGAATAATTAGCATTACCGTCATTTAATGTAAATTAGTGTATAAGCCAGTAAATATTGTAACAAACATAAATAAAGAAATCTAATATAATCTCTCTTATATTGTAACATACATAAATATAGAAAGAAAACTCTAATCAAATCACTCTCTCTCTCTCCCTCTATCTATATCTCAACAATTATTGTAATTAACAGTAACTTTGAAACAGCTCTTCTTAAAATTCTCCTCACCTCTTCTTCCCGGTCTCCACCATCCTACTCTTCTCTTACTGTATCTTTTTATTACTTTCTCTCTCTCTCTTCTTTTCTTCTCCACCTCATCTATTCCAATTCCTCTCCTTATCGTCTATAGCAAGTGAAAGAGCATGTATAGTAGCAGTAATTGCATGCTATCTATCATCATGAGACAGACCAGGCAAAACCGGCCTATAATATCTGTATCTCTCACGATTTCCAGACTACTTGCTTTCAAAGAAGCCGCGAAGTTCACTGAGCGGTGATGGGGGGGTGTCAGGGGGCAGGTTAGAGAGGGGGGTCACGGTCAGCCGTGAGGTGATACTGACTCACGCACTGCAGTCATAATGCGAGTAATTCTATTATACACTTTACACATAGATACACTGATAGAGTCCCAAATTTGGCAAGGGTCATGAACAAGGCATTATTTGCCTTCTAGTAAATGCCACTTCTTCGAAACAATTTTCCACTTTATTTTCCAAGTTGTAATAGATTTGTAAGAAGTGCTCTCATTTTTTGTTCAACATAATTCCAATGAATTGATCAATACTCATGATCTCAATTTGTGTCATGTTCATTTATTATGATTACCTACATGAAAGGACTTCGATTTCCAAAACATATTCATTTATTTGTACATTGATACATACAATATCATTATCAACTATGATCAACTTTTGAAAAGCTGTCTTGTGTTAGAATTTTACTTAGTGAAATTTTAAATATTTTTTGTGGAGGAAGACTTTTGTTTGGATTTGTATTTTGAAACTAATTAATCTGATAAATTTAAAATTATTGTAGTACATACATTTTTTGGACTCAAAATAGTGTGTGAATCAAGTTATCATTCACATAACCTCTAGACTGTGTATTCCAAATTAAAGTTTGAACCAGTTTTGGGCGAATGCCTGTTGTTTTCACCTGCATTGTATCTATTGTCTATGAATAAATGAAATGATTGGGAAAGGAACAACAGGCTTAAAGCCCAAAACTGTTCCTTTCCCCAAATTTAGATAGAAATTGTCCAAAAATAGGTGATGTTTATATTAGATCCCATTGATTTTTTAAAGATATACATATATTTTAGGATTTTACAGTACTTTACTGTTTTCCTTCTCTCAGACGAGTCCTACATGCTTGTTTGTCCTCCCATTCACCATATCACCATCTCTCAAATTTCTCATTACCTTAGCCTCATCAACTCCATCCCTCCAAGACCTTCTCAGTCTTCCTCTCCTTTTCCGCCCCAGTGGACTCCAATCTGTCACTATTCTAATTCACTTACTGGCACTAGCTCTTCTGGCATGACCATACAAACAACAACCTCTTGTTTTATTATGAACTGTTATTGTAATTAATTTGTTATCATAGAAGTGTTATTATTTTGCTTATTATTACCAGTGTTTGCCATATGTCTTCTAAGACCTGGCAATATAAGATGTATTTATCAAATATCAAGTATCTTGTCTTCTATGATTTTTATTATACCAGATTCCACCTCCATTCAGTCCCTGATCACCTCATTCCTCATGAACCCAACGTAAAATTGGGCACTCGGAGACTCGGATACAACCTATTAATTTGAGTGGAAATAAAAAACTCTCTAATTTCAATTTATTGTACAATCATTGATTGTCAACTACTATACTAATCAACTATCTAATAACTTTCAATAAATTATATAATAGTTAAAAAATGTGGTTGACGAATTCTAGTTTGTTTAACTGATTAAAAAGCAATACAACAACGTTATCAAAACAAAAATAAATCAAAATACTTATTATTAGAATAACATTCATCTCAGCCTGTGGTCTCCATGTCATATTATGTAGTTGGATGATTCCTTGTTCATAGTTGAATAACACCTTCATTATAAGTCATAATAAAATAAGGTATATGATTAAAATGTAGCAGAATAGATCGATCATGTTTTTGTATTTATTGAAATATAATTCTCGTTCAACACTGATAGGTGTTATGGACCTGTAGTATCCAAAAATATACAATATTCATTTATTCATTCACATTAACCAATGCACAAATCAAATACATGATTAGAAAAGGACCAACATTGCTCTGCATAATGTACTGTATTTTGTGGAGTTTTGTTATGAGAAAAAACCAATTACGTTCAATCGTAAAACGTTATGATGTCGGATGAGAGTTTGTATTCATTCATTCTCTGTCTGCATTTATGATGATGATGGTTGCATCACAACTACATACGCATAATCCTTGTATCAACGACTTTCTGATAAAAAATACAGATGAATAATACTACATACATACGACTGTAGTTCAGCGGCGAAAGAATCACCAACATAATTCCTCTGATTGCAGTTGTTTACAGCTTTCTCAAGGTCCAAGTTCATTCAATTCTTGACCTAGACTAGGTTTGTTTCCTTACTTCATCTACCTCAATAACAAGACCCTGATCCCAACTCTGAACCAAAGATGCAATTGAAAATAATGAATACGTATCTAATTGACTTCACGCTTACGCAAAAGTGAGAGCTGATATACTCAAATAGAGCAATGTTCTCATTAAGCTGCATTCGAAATAGTTTATGAACAAATTCAAGGCATTACTTAATTGAAAAGAATTGATGTAGCCTATTCGTGAATTTGGCATGGATGATTATTTTTGGAGGAAATATTTTTCAATAATTGGAACATACGATGTATGAGCAACTCAAAAATTAGAACTCCAAAATAGTTATTTGTATATCTAGAGTGAAAAGTACGACTTTTTCTCCCTGTGGAAAAAAGTTTGAAGCCCGAGGCGAAGCCGAGGGCAACAATTTTCCTGAGGGAGAAAAAGTATTTTTCGGTCGTGATGTACACAACATTTTTCCTCCATCTACATTTTTTCATAGAAACTGCAAATTAAATTATTCTAATAACTTACGTATTGGTGACAATGTTTCCTAACAACATAACCTAAAATCTAAAACCTAAAAACCGGTCGTCTGATTGGCACTGCCGATTGCGCTATCTATCGGGCAAAGTTGTAACAATTATATCAGCTGGGCAGGCTACCAAAAATGGCTGACTCCAGATCACGCGGTTCAGATTTGAATTGGAGATCAAAAATATTTGTTGGCTGGTATTTTGAATAGAATAAAATATTTCAAAAATTGTATAAATTTTTATTGTCTACTAATATTAAGAATATAATATCAGACAAACATATATTTCATGAGTTGATCAAATTTCTGGTTGTGGTATTGAATTCAGTTGACTCAATGACAGACACCTCTATTATGCTTTCTCATCTGAGCTTAGACCTTCTAACCTATTACAATATAAGTTTTAAAATAGAGATGCTTCCAATGTTATTTAAATGGAGTCACTTTTCCTCCCTAGGGAGTTTTTCTGTTTTTACTACCGAGAGCGAAAAAGTGACACTTTAGTATTATGTTTCAGGGAGTAAAGTAAGTACTTTAGACAGTAGGTGGAGGAAAAAGATATTTTGTCCATTTAGGTAACAAAGAAATAGTGAAGGTAACACAGGAATAGAAAATTACAAGTCCTCTACTGTTGTAACGAGAAAATGAGAATGGGATTGATTTCTTACATAGTGCGTAACGCTGATATAGAAACCCTCCGTCATAATTAGTTGACTTTAAAATTATAATGATTATTTATAATTATTCAGTTATGTGCTACAAGTGGTAATTTCTGTTCAAATCTATTGCCGAATTTGATTAGTAGATACACGAGAATATTTGAGACATTAATGAGTTAATATGTAACATATCTGAGAGTGACATTAATCTATTTGAAAAAATTGTAATCTTATTTGATATGACTGTGCCTGTTGTGAGAGATAAAGAGTCCTTTCAATACTGCAGTAACAAAATATAGATTTTTCTTGTCAAATAGAATTTGGTACAAAGAGGGATTGAAAACTTATTTTTAATTATCATTTTTTCTGTGCTGTAAGGTGGCTTACTAATCATAATCATCTTCCGAGCAATTGTCGATGTTTGTAAGACTCATTACAATAAATTATCATGAGGTGTGCTATAAATTTTGTTTATAGCTTTCCTCACAGATTTCTGGAATTTCGACTACTCTCTATAATTTATACCTTTCAACTTGGCTTCATTCTTCCAAGAATTATTATTATCATCGACCACCCTACATTTATTCTGTTGCTATCAGAAAATTATTAGCACAGTCTAATTAATATTGTTGCTGATCGCTTTTCCATGCAGCTCTGACCCAGACCTACTGACATAGAACCTGTTGCTGTGTTTTAATCCTGGTTGAATGGCATGCGCAGAAGGACCTGCGCAGCGCGGGGAACAAGTGCAGCAGGAGAGTTGAAATGATTTTGCCGTTATTCAATTTGAAATGTTGGCGCCCAAGGTCACGTGATGACCCATGAGCCAGGTCGTCGTTCCTGATTTGTGGAGCGGTTCGAAATGAAATCAAGGTCGTAACACACGCCAGGAAAAACAATGAACTCTTTTTATTTACAAGTTGTGTTGTAATCATTGAATGCCATGCCCAAAATATGACAACACTGAAAAGTAGAGCTATGAAAAATCCTGCAAGTAAATTCACTTTCAACTATTAGCATCCCTAATGAATAACGCCTGAGCTTCCCATTGATTTGCTGTCTCTATGGAATTAATCAGAATCAATCAGTTGAGAGTTTTCTTGATTGTATAAGAAAACAATGATGCAATGATGCATCTTCTATCTTCTATATAATAAGAGAAAGTAGGGTTGTGTTTGCTTGTTTGTTCGGATCAAAACATGTCAACTTAAGGATTGCATACCGGAAAAACGGGAATGATTTAGATCTCCAAATTTTGCACATAGATTCTAAAAATATCAATCTCAAGCACCTCGAAGCCCAAATTTCAATTCCCCTTCTAATTTTTTCAGAATTAATGTTCAAATTTTTATTCATGGGACATAGTACAATTATTCAACATAATTTATTTTCAACTAAATTAATAACTAGTCCAATTTAGACAGGTTGACATAAAGTTGAGTACGGTTTCTAAACAAGATTTGAGCTCTGTCACATTATCAGGTTACCACCAAGTAGAAGAACTTATATATACCATAATAAAGGAAAGAACTGGCTTACTATTACTTATACACGTACGGGCTAGGAAATTATGTTTGACGCATCATCACGTCTAAACTACTGGACTGATTAACTTGAAATTTTTCATCTAGATTCTTAATTAACCGAGATAGGTTCTAGGTCTATTTAAAACTCTTCAAGATTCCAATCGGTCAAGTATTAAGATAGACCCTTGCGGAGCACGGGTTACGTGCTAGTGTAATATAATTAACTCAATGCAACTTCAACTATTCCCTCTGACTTCTCTCTGCTTTCAACTCTAGGAGCAAGGCAAGGTAGGTAGCAAGTTACCATACCAAAAGAATCGGATATTAATGACATGATCGTTTTGCTGAAATGAATATTTTGTTTTTACAAGCACATTCTTGGTTCTTCAAGGAAAATATTTATTCAGGCTACTGATGTTCTGTACAGAAACTACCATACTAACAACCATCAGGAAACACCCCTGAATCATGCTGAGCTCTTGACCTAGCGCCGCAGTGCAGGATGGTTTCTTACAGCTTGGCGTTGTTGTCATTCGAGATGGGTGTCTGGCTTGGAAGTGTTTCGGCCGCATTGCAGGATGACTGTTAACGGTTGCCGGAAGATCAACAGCTGGATTTTTTTCGTTATTTTTGGTGATAGGGAAATTCTGATTGCAGATTCGTTCTCAGCGACCCCAAGTTTAGCCTAAAGGCTCAGAATGTCAACAATGTTTTTAAATAATTAAAAATCATCATGAAAAGTCATTAATATGGTAGTACACCACGTTTCTGGAAACTTTTTACTGGTGACTGGAGTTATTATTGACACACAAAAATAAAAATAGTCGTGAGAAAGAAAACTGCTGACGAACGCGAATAAGACCGTCACTCCATTGTTCTATTGTCTCGGCTGCTTGGCTGAGCCTGGCTGGAGGGATCAAATAACCGACTGGTTTGTTCTTTCGTCTGTCCGCTAGGCGTAACTACGCCGACCATTGCTGGGTGGGAGGTGTTACTGCGGCCGCTCGCATTCCCACCAACGCTGCTATTATTTGCTGTCTCAGCGCCTAGTCCGATTCAGCCAAGCAACCAGCCTGCACTGCGGAGCTAGGTTTGGAGATTGAAGGGCTTTCATCAGTGTTCACACTGCTATGATACAGAGTCGTTTCTAGAGCTACATTTCCGTCATTGGTCAGAGTGAGAAGAAGAGGAGGGTTTTTTAAAATCGCAAATTTCAGCGTCAGGTAATCTAGGTATGCCCTAGCTATCTACAAGTGAGATACAATGGATAATAGTTATTAAACGAGAATCCAGATTAAATGCTGTAAATCACCCCGAAGACTTCTGCTACTGCAAATATTGACAACAGTTTAAACAGCGTTGAATAATTGCAATATCTCAGCTATTTCCATCTGTATACAATAGATATTTGGAAATCTGTATTACCTAACAAACAGACAAGCACTAAATTATACAAAAATGGATATAAATTAATCTCATTCATATAAATGTCACTTGATTATGAAAATCCAAGGTAGTGAAAACAGAGGATTTTGTTGTTGATTTCAATGTCAGAAAAAATGAGGATGTCTCCCTCATCCGACGACCCTGAATTTATAAAACGAGCCGCAAATTCGTAAATCCCACAACTTCGCCGTCATCGAGTGCCAGCAATTTCTATAATTATTATTTATTGGCGAATCCTGATTCAGAATTAGATTTGCACGTCTCCATCGGACCTAATCACAATTAACGTTCACGGAAGACACTGTTATGATCAATTGGCCAAAATTCAAGGTCTGTGACACTTTTGGCACAGAACCAAGTTGATAAGTTAAGTACCTGTTATCAATTGAGTTAAAATGCGACTTATTTTGACTTATGGCAGAAGTGTTGATAACAATTGTCCATCACGGAAGTGACCTCGAGACACCTTCTTTCATAACACCAGTATGCATATCCGATAATCTTCAGGAGATTCCTTGAAATGTCGCACTATTGTACACTCTTCTGATAATACTTCTCTTTATTGAGGTCTAGTTCAGTTAATATATGCCAGAAATCGGTTTACAACGTACTACTTGTCAACAATAGCTTTGCAATAATGGAGTCCAGTTATTATTTAATCAATATTATTTCAAAGTTCTCCTTCAGATGCTTACTTCTATTAACGTTTAGCTGTAAACCTCTTTTGTACTTTTTTCATGTAATGTATTCTCAATAAATAAATAATAAACTTCTTGAACCTTCCAGACTAATAACCTACATTAATAGAGAATATTTTTTAAATTGCGGATGATGTCCACATGAGCTTTTTGCTTGTGCATAGGTGATGGGAAGTGCGAAAGTGAATAAATGAGATGATCAAACGTCCATGCCTATTTGATGGGATTCGGCTGGATTCGAACCCGCGACCAGGTAGCACTAGCAGACTGAAGGGTGAAACGCCTTAGGCTAGGCGCACACCAGTTAGTCAAGACAAGACAAGACATGATCAGACACAATACTTCACATAGTTGCTTATGGAGTCATGTCTAATTGCAATCACTAATCAGTGTGAGTTGCGTCACATGCAGCTATGTGAAGTATTGTGACTGAACGTGTCTGATCATGTTTTGTCTTGTCTTGACTAACTGGTGTGCGCCTAGCTACTCTAGCAGAGTTGACGGCCAGATTAACTTTCCAGTCAACCAAAGATTAAGTTTCCAGCAAAAAATCGGAAGAGTTGGATAATTAGCTCTATTAATTAAATCTCAAAATTTCGTTTTCTACTTAGCAATATCATTGCGATATCGCTTAGAAGAATATCTTTTCACAGACTTAGTTAAATAACATGTTTTGTTACCAATTGCAATACCGCCTTTCATATTCACATACATTCCTCATTGGAGAAATGAGAAGCAAAAAGTATATATGTATACAACATAAGAAGCAATAGAGGTCTTGCATCTTCAAGTCCTCTTACTAGCGTTTTACTAACTACAGCTAAACTAATAGCTGCTAAAAGCTAATAATTAATGACTACAAGCAGAAGTAGCTTGATTGGTAAGGAGATTCAAGTTTCTGTTTTAATGAAGGCCAAGTACCATTCACCTACCTGTCTCATCAGGTGAAAAGTCAATTAGCTTACATGATTCAGTAATTAAATTATGGGTTTCTCATAACCATCAAACTCTCATGTAGTGTATCACTCGAGATGGAAAGTTAATGGATTATTGTAAATTAGCAGGGGGTACAAGGTATCTTCTAGTGTTGTGTTGAGACTTAGGTAGTCTTTGGTGGTCTTTATGAGTTTATGGATTATTGGTTATGGGATATTTTCTATCATAAAATGGAGTTTAAAGTATATCTTTATCATGATTAGTTCATTGACTCAGGCTTCCAGTTCTACGAAGAAAGTAATTATTATCCTGTGACAAACCTGATGGATTTTATGTAGTAAGGTTTTCGCGGCAGTATACCGGTATCATCATTCTAAAAACTGCATAACTCAATGATCAATTTGTTCGCGAATCTTATATATTGAATATAATATAATCTAATATAATATTATTATTGACTTGAGAAAATAACAATTTGAAGACTTGAAATTGACGGAGCAATATGTTACTTGCTATCAATCCATAGAGTATAGAATTCCATACTTTCTTTATCAATCAGAAGCAGGGCCCGTATCGCGATTATTTACGAATTATTCTTGAAGATTGTAGGCCTATACTTGGGAATGAAAATTTATGGACTATTTGTATACATAATGTTTTTCGTGTAATGTATTACTTTCATAAATGCAATTTTCAAGTTCATAAGAAATTAAGCCAGAAATAGAAGTATCTGGAAAACTTTCTATTGAGTCATTATTTTCGTTACTTAGATAATAAAGTTCAAATTTGGAATGCAGATTCAGCTCGTTCAGCTGAAGATTTGTTACAGTATGCTGGGAGGATTTTGCAGATGATCTTTAGCTACACCTGAAGCCCATAAGTTTCCACTGTTCTTGCGTTTTTCTTTCCAGGGTTTTGTAGACAACTTTATTAATAAAATTTAAATCCAATTTTCAATCAATTAAGTTCAAATTTGATTCACAAGTTGAACCGAAGAAGGAAGAAGAGCTAGTTGGAAGCATTTTGAGAAACTTCAAAAATACATCCATAATAAAAATTTCCTCTGTTCTCTTAGCTTTATCAGATCACTAATTATTTTTTTCATGTACGGTTCACATGTTCATGTAAGGCCTAGGATATTCCAGATATTCTTCGCCCAAAATAAATGAGTTTCAGTGCTTTTATTGTTGGTACCCGTGGATTTTATGACAGTTTTTCATTTTTGGGAGAAGTTACTCAAATTTGTTACTTGAGTTGAGCTGAGTAAATGTCTGCTCGAAGGATTCTGCACATGGCACCTAACTAAGCTCGAAATTGATGTTCTCAGGGACCGTGGACTTTCCAGCGTTAAATGAACTACTCGTATATTGTTGGGAAATTGAATTTGGATACACAGGTTAACAAAGCAAGCCTGCTGCTTAGTTATAATATTGAAATATAATCCTATTCTGTACAGAGTATTCATGAAGCTACTGGTACATTTCATTTATGAACATACTTGTTCTATTTAGATATTTCTCATATTAATAATTTATAGCTCCTGCTTATTAAACAACTCATACTACATATAAAATATCAGAGCTCCAATAAAGGGGTTCAATGAGCTAATAATTCATGAAAAAATAATCTTGAGAATTAAAGGGTTGAAATTCGAGAGATGAAAAAGTCACGTAGTTTATTCATATGAATGAAGGTTATCTTATTCATACATCCTCTCCCACAATTTTTTTTCGTTGATGAGAAGAATTTATAGCATATCACTGCATTCATACTATTTATAAGATGGAAATAAACTACACAATATTATTTATTCCAATACTACTGTACTCTAACCTCGAGTAGTAGACTACCAGACTATAGTCTGTGTAAAATAAGTTGAGACTTGGCCCTCCATCCGAAAAAATTACAGAGTTGCCAATTCGTGTAAAATTGCAACTTTCTAAAATTTCCAATTCAACGTCAGAATTGGATGTAGAATATCATCCACGATATCCTAGTAGTGCTAAAAAAAGTTTCAGGGTTGAAGGATTTGAAGAGAATTTAAATTTTATGATAAAATTGGAAACATCGCGAAGATTTGTTTTTCTTTTGAATATCACTTCTCTCAGAATCATGGGGTGTCGTACTGCGTATAATTTTTATATCAAATTAACGGGGAGAATGTCTCCTTTCTATTGGTGTCTGAATCATTTTTATCCGACCTATAGTTATTTTTACTTTCCTTGCCCTATTATCATAGGTAAGGAAAGTATTGCTTTCCGAAAAAAATCAAGGTATCTCAATTTCAAAATTTCTATACGTTTCAAGGTCCCCTGAGTCCAAAAAATTAGTTTTTGGGTATTGGTCTGTATGTGTGTGTGTGTGTGTGTGTGTGTGTGTGTGTGGTGTGTGTGTGTGTGTGTGGTGTGTGTGGTGTGTGTGGTGTGTGTGTGGTGTGTGTGTGTGGTTGTGTGTGTGTGTGTGTGTGTGTGTGTGTGTGTGGTGTGTGTGTGTGTGTGTGTGTGTGTGTGTGGTGTGTGTGTGTGTGTGTGTTGTGTGTGTGTGTGTGTGTGTGTGTGTGTGTGTGTGTGGTGTGTGTGTGTGTGGTGTGTGTGTGTGTGTGTGTGTGTGTGTGTTGTGTGTGTGTGTGTGTGTGTGTGTGTGTGTGTGTGTGTTGTGTGTGTGTGTGTGTGTGTGTGTTGTGTGTGGTGTGTGTGTGTGTGTAATAACTTGAAATTTGGAACTTAAGGTCCTTACACTATAAGGATCCGACACGAACAATTTCGATCGAATGCTATTCAAGATGACGGCATAAATGGCGAAAATGTTGTCAAAAACAGGGTTTTTCGCGATTTTCTCGAAAACGGCTCCAACGATTTTGATCAAATTCATATTTAAAATAGTCATTGATAAGCTCTATCAACTGCCACAAGTCTCATATCTGTAAAATTTCAGGAGCTCCGCCCCATCTATGCAAAGTTTGATTTTAGATTCCCAATTATCAGGCTTCAGATACAATTTGAACAATATATACCAATTGGAAAAGATTGAGCATGAAAATTTCTTCAATTAATGTTCAGTAACATTTTCACCTAAAATTGAAAATAAGCTCGAAGTTCGAGAAAATGTTATTATTTCAATTACAAACTATTGGCAACTGGTGATTCTATTAAATCATTCACTATGAAGAGATAGCAAACTTTGTGTGTCTCCAGCCTTATTGTCCTATCACCAGCTGGTTTAGATCTTTGAATAGTAGACTTGAGATGCGCGGGAACACTAGCGTCAAGTGATAAATTTTCATAACGGCAAGGAAAGTTGTGTGAGTGCGCCACACCAGATTTTTCAATTAATGATTATGTTCGTCAATGTCGAGACAATTCGAGCGTCTCAACTTATTTTACACAGAATATGCATCACGAAATCAAGTTTAATGAGAGAGTTCAGAATTTGAACATAATTATTGAATTTAATTCAAAGATGCTTAAAATTAGAAAATATGAAAATAATAAGGTAATAAGAATCGAACAAGTTTCCCAGATATGATGTTTTGAAACCATTACCTGAATTCAGATCCTCCATTTCCAATGTTTCGGCTCTCATTCGAATTGATTTCAATTTCAATTATTCTTCAGAAACCCAACTGACAAAATGTAACTAACTAATGCACATATTTTTTCGTGAATTTGTCAACCAACTCTCACTTGCAACTCCAATTTAGAACACTGGCACCGCAGGTAGAACAAAACTACCGACTAAACAGAGGAGCTAAGAACAACACCGAGGGAGAGAATTCATTCACTGCTCACTCATTTGAATGTCAAAAGCAAATAGCGAGTACGTCGCTCAGCGTCGAGTTGCGCTAGTTGAATTTATTATTTGTACTTTTTAAGTTCGCTTGAAATACGCCGCCGCGCTCACTTCTGTATGCAAATCTGTGCCAATCTTTTGAGAAGCGATTTCAAAATGTAACGAATTCATTTTCTACTGCATACACTCCGCCTACGATACGCGCTGAAACACGTTAAATTGCATCAATGAAAACAATGCGTCTTTTCTGATGAATTTGGTGTTATTTCAACAGATTTACAATACTGGATTTTGTATTTTCATGGATCAGTATTTTACGAATATTTAACTTTTCCTTATTTCAATAATGAGATATGTTGAACTATAGCTGACTGTCGTGTACACTTCAACGGGCATGAGATGTCCGCGAAAACGTTCTTTCGACGAGATATTGTACTGTAAGCTAACAAAGCAAATAACTAAGACTACAAATTTTTCGTTCTTGTGAACTGTTTCAACACCCCCAATTCTGAGTAAAAAGACACGAATTTCCTACAGATAAAAGATTCAAGATTCTAAGACAGATGCATTCATTTCCCCAAGAAATTACTAAAAATATTGAATTGTGCATCTGGATGAAAGTACACTTAATTGATATTCCCATTATTGAAAGACCTGTAAGTATAAAGACTGTGCAAAGGCTAAAAGTAAACTTTCTACTTGTGATATTTTTCAAAGTTTTTCGATTTGTATATCATCAAGCTATCAAAATGAAAACGTTTTGTCAGGAAAAACTTTCTTTTCTGATCATTACTTTTTGAGATATGAGCGCCTGAAGATTACATTTTTTGAGACAGAACATTTCAAATTTGGTAAGAGATAAATCCATGAGATTTAGAGGATAGATTCTTCTTGGCATTGTTGATCTAGTAAAACAAAATTTTTTGGAAAATATCAATTTTTAAGATAGTTATTCAATTTACTAAGAATAACCAAAAATAACTTTTAGTTAGTTATTTTTGGTAAATTGAATAACTTTTTCAAAAATTGATATTTTCAGAAAATGTTTGTTCTACTAGATCAACAATACCATGAAGAATCCATCCTCTGAATCTCATGGATCTATCTTATACCAAATTTTAAATGTTCTGTCCCAAAAATTCAAACTTCATATCTCAAAAAGTAATGATCGGAAAAAAAATATTTTCCTGAGAAAACTTTTTCATTTTGATAGCTTGATGATATACAAATCAAAAACTGAAAAAATATCACGAGTAGAAAGTTTATTTTTAGCCTTTGCACAGCCTTAAACGCTCCGTATAAACAGCACAGAGGCTCCATTCAAGTATTCAACAGCACTGCACCCGAATTATTTCAACAATTGAAAAACAATTCAAGAGAATTGGAAATTTATTTCAAAGAATTCCATTGATACTGAATAACAAATGCATTTTGCATTTGTATAGATAATCCAATGGAATCAACAGCAATTTGGAAGCGTTTGCTTTGAAGAGATGAAATGATAAAACCTAGGGATATAAAACTCAGGGACAATCTTCACAGATGAAATGAATTATTGCATCAACCGGTTTCGATTTGTTTTTCATCCTACTCTAGTAGAGGTAGGCCTACTCAAGATATATGATTTTGGAATGGATAATCTATACAATGAAATCCAGACAAATTTAAAAGTTTATAAAATTTATAAAACTCAGGGACAATCTTCACAGATGAAATGAATTATTGCATCAACCGGTTTCGATTTGTTTTTCATTCTATTCTAGTAAAGGTAGGCCTACTCAAGATATATGATTTTGGAATGGATAATCTATACAATGAAATCCAGACAAATTTAAAAGTTTATAAAATTATAAAACTCAGGGACAATCTTCACAGATGAAATGAATTATTGCATCAACCGGTTTCAATTTGTTTTTCATTCTATTCTAGTAAAGGTAGGCCTACTCAAGATACATGATTTTGGAATGGATAATCTATACAATGAAATCCAGACAAATTTAAAAGTTTATAAAATTTATAAAACTCAGGGACAATCTTCACAGATGAAATGAATTATTGCATCAACCGGTTTCGATTTGTTTTTCATTCTATTCTAGTAAAGGTAGGCCTACTCAAGATATATGATTTTGGAATGGATAATCTATACAATGAAATCCAGACAAATTTAAAAGTTTATAAAATTTATAAAACTCAGGGACAATCTTCACAGATGAAATGAATTATTGCATCAACCGGTTTCAATTTGTTTTTCATTCTATTCTAGTAAAGGTAGGCCTACTCAAGATACATGATTTTGGAATGGATAATCTATACAATGAAATCCAGACAAATTTAAAAGCATTTGCGTTGAAGAGATGTAATGATAGAACCTAGGGATATAAAACTCAGGGACATTCTTCACAGATGAAATTAATGATAGAATGTATTATTGCATCAACTGGGTTCAATTTGTTTTTATTCTATTCTGTAGTAACGGTAGGCCTACTCAAGATATATGATCTTGGAAAAACCAAAACTATCCTTCCATAATTTTTAAAATCTGTGGTAGCATTTCTGAACCTCAATAGGAAGAATCTTCCACGTTCTGACAATGTAAGTAATTTTCAAAACTATATGTAACAAATCCACTTGACTTTCGATTGCGATTTTCATTTTAGCCAGTTACAGACAAATCGATTTTTGGATTTTTCTCCAGTCCTTATGGATTCTAACAGATTAAACGGAACTTGTCAAACATCATCTGAATCTAATATAATTTATCAGGACAGAGAAAAATCGAAGTTGTGTGTGTGTAACTAGACTTACAGTACGGTGTCTTACTTGAAACGGCACATGGTATCCGATTAATATGCTTTGGAATAACCAATTATTATCAATGTATGTGCAACCACGTTCATCTTTCTTACGAACATGAAATGTTATTAATCCAAGAGCATGATGCTGTCATTCGTTATGGAAAGATATGTAGATTGAACCAGTGACACTGTATTCTGCTATCAAACTCCAGTCATTATTGTTCCACAGCTTGTGTATGTGTATGTAATAAGTAATATTCAGGCATTGAGATGTTGTAACCGTCATGTGCATAGAGCTAAATAAAGTCTGGCATGAATAATAGTTTCGAATTAAATTCAGCCAGATGAATACAGCGTAATCAAGAATGAAGTATAATTGGTGGAAGATCTGTGTAGAAAGTTTGATACTAGTGCTGGAGATTACAGGAATATAATGAGAACAGCCGGTTGCACAAACATCGATTAAATTTCGATCTGCGATCAACAATATTATCAAGCTCACGTGTAATCAAAGATCAACGTTGATTGGCGTTGGTAAAAATGAGTGTTTAATCATAATTGTAATTTGAAAAGACTTTCCTGACAATACTTACAATGACAATCAATCTCGGTTGGTTAACCGGGATCAACTAATTTGAATCAACTGCTATTAATCACAAATCAATGTTGAACTTGAGAAAATCTCATCATGTATCACCTACTGTAACAAAAAGAGTTTTTTAGGTAATGCCAAATCCTATGCTATTAAACGAGCAATTTCTGTTTATATGTTTATATATAAAGTATGTGACCGGATCTCGAAAACGGCTCTAACGATTCTCACGAAATTTGAAACAAAGTAGGTTTATTATATGAGAATTCGATTGCACTAGGTCTCAACCCTGGGATAACTCGCCGAAGAACATTAAAAGGATAAATACGTTCTTGGAAAAACAGCTGGAAATTTTGTCGTCTGTCGATACCGTAATGGAAGAGAGTGAACGAGTGCATGTGTGTGGAATCATCCAGCTGATCTCACGAGAAGAAAAATTCAGCAAGAGAAACTTATTTTCGTTTATTTCTATTTTTTTTCTAGAAAACACGTTTACTTCAGAAAGTCCAAAATGGTAACTAGAAGCTTTTAGTGTAGAATAGTACATAGTATATTAACACATATTGTAGCAAAAATAGTATATCATTCTGAATCGAATTCATAGTATATCTATTTGTAAATGATGATGCGTTTGTTTTTTCAAGTGTGAATTATTTGTTATTTTGATGAGTGATAGTAGCTTAACCTAGATTTTGAGTTGAAATGCAGTATAAATTTGAAAAGGGACAGTTTTGGGCATAAGCCTGTTGTGCCTCCTCATATAACTGTAAAAATAATTGTACGACTGAGAAAATGAATAAATAAATATAAACTATAAATTCAATCCTTCGTTACAAATTTTCATCATAAGTGCAAGTAGTAGTAGTGTACCTTCTAGTGAGTAAAATTATTTTTTTCTTCGTTAAAGACCAATTCAGCATTATCATAGGAATTCCATAAAGTTACCTTTTTTGGTAAGATATAAAATGCAGCTGCGAGATCAGAACGAACTATAAAACCCTAATATGGATTTCAAAAATGCATATAGAGGTCAAAAATAAACATGTGGAAGCGCAGTAACTATATGAGCATAGTCACTACATGACCCTAATTATTGAGAATCATTCACGTAAACATTGAAGTAGTCCAGCTCATTTATTTCAATATTTGATTAATTTCGTTAGGTGCTCATCTCCTATCTGTTCACATACAGTGTACAGTAAATTTATATGTAATGTGTACTGTACCTGTTTTTCTTCTTCTTCTTCTTCTTCTTCTTCTTCTTCTTCTTCTTCAGATTCCTCCCTTTCTATCTCTTATTCATCTTCTACTTCTTCTTATGATCCTCCTACTGCTTCTCCTTTCATTCCTCCTCCTTCTCCTCCTTCATCATATTGTTCTCCTCCTCATTCTGCCCCTCCCACTCCATTTCATCCTTCTTTTCCTGGTGCTTCCTCCCCTACTACTCCTTCTCCTTTTCTATTGTCTCTCTTTGGCCTCCTCTTCCTCATTCTACACCCCATTCTCCTCCACAATCCACATCCTCCACAAGATGAATATAATATAATATTTACAGGATTAAAACAATTCTAGTCCAGCTGAAGTGGATCACCAAATTATTAATTTTGTTTAGGTTGTATTTGAGCCTCTGGGTGAATGAGTAATGTTTGCGAGTGCTTTGAGATCTAACTAAAAATATGCTCCTGATTTATAATTTATTGCCTGAGCTTATTATCATGTGATCAATGAGAAAATGAATTACGTAGCTATTTCGCTTTCTTATAGATAGATGTACATAATGACGTAGTCTATATTATTATGTGCAGAAATAGATAATGTACAATTAACAATGTGTACATACATGAGTGAAAGCTGTGTTTCGCCTATTCCGTTCTAAATAGTGCTAATAAAACGATCGTTCGATTGTTTTATGCAATACTTTTCAGCTCATAAAACTCTGATGGTAATTACACATTGAAGACATGACTAGCATAATAGAGTTCAGCTGCTCTACGGCGGTAAGCTACAGATTAGAGTGTTTGTGCCAGTCAAATGAGACAGATTTCAAACGAATTAGGCAACAGGCAACATGATCTTTTTGGATATTTAACCTTGTCAAAACATACATAATGATATACAATTGTCGGGAAGACTTACCAATTAAGAGAGTGGGAACATGTTCTGAAATTTTTTGAAAGGAGACAGCTCAATTTTGGCAATAAACACTCTCGTAACAATAATGTGTCTTCACTATCTTAAAAAGATATATTGTTGTAACAAGGTTTCACTATAATAGATGTGTTCTACATCATTACTACCAACTAGTGAAGTGCAAAAGGTTTATCATATTAATTTTCATGAATGACCTTAGAAACGAGCTACAAAGACCTTAAAACCATTTAAAATAGCTTAAATCTGAATGTCACTCGTTCTTTGACAGTGCGAGTTCAGAACAAACTATAAAACTCTAATATGGATTTCAAAAATGCATATAGAGGTCAAAAATAAACATGTGGAAGCGCAGTAACTATATGAGCAGTCACTACATGACCCTAATTATTGAGAATCATTCATGTACACATTGAAGTAGTCCAGCTCATTTATTTCAAACATTATTTGATTAATTTTGTTGGGTGCTCATCTCCTATCCGTTAACATACAGTGTACAGCAAATTTATTTGTAATGTGTACTGTACCTGTTTTCTTCTTCTTCTTCTTCTTCAGATTCCTCCCTTTCTATCTCGTATTCATCTTCTACTTCTTCTTATGATCCTCCTACTGCTTCTCCTTTCCTTCCCCTCCTTCTCCTCCTCCATCATATTGTTCTCTTCCTCATTCTGCCCCTCCCACTCCATTTCATCCTTCCTTTCCTGGTGCTTCCTCCCCTACTACTCCTTCTCCTTTTCTATTGTCTCTCTTTGGCCTCCTCTTCCTCATTCTACACCCCCTTCTCCTCCACAATCCACATCCTCCACAAGATGAATATAATATAATATATACAGGATTGAAACAATTCTAGTCCAGCTGGAGTGGAATACCAAATTATTAATTTTGTTTAGGTTGCATTTGAGCCTCTGGTGAATGTGTAATGTTGCGAGCGCTTTGAGATCGCTAAAATCTGCAACTGATTTCTAATTTATTGCTCGAGCTTATTATCATGTTGTGATGAATGAACAGATCGTAGCTATTCCTCTTCCATATAGATAGATGTAAATAATGACGTAGTCTATATATTATGTGCAGAAATAGATAATGTACAATTAACAATGTGTACATACATGAGTGAAAGCTGTGTTCGCCTATTCCGTTCTAAATAGTGCTAATAAAACGATCGTTCGATTGTTTTATGCAATACTTTTCAGCTCATAAAACTCTGATGGTAATTACACATTGAAGACATGACTAGCATAATAGAGTTCAGCTGCTCTACGGCGGTAAGCTACAGATTAGAGTGTTGGTGCCAGTCAAATGAGACAGATTTCAAATTAGGCAACATGATCTTTTTGGATATTTAACCTTGTCAAAATAAACGTAATGATATACAATTGTCGGGAAGACTTGCCAATTAAGAGAGTGGGAACATGTTTTGAAATTTTTTGAAAGGAGACAGCTCAATTTTGGCAATAAACACTCTCGTAACAATAATGTGTCTTCACTATCTTAAAAAGATATATTGTTGTAACAAGGTTTCACTATAATAGATGTGTTCTACATCATTACTACCAACTAGTGAAGTGCAAAAGGTTTATCATATTAATTTTCATGAATGACCTTAGAAACGAGCTACAAAGACCTTAAAACCATTTAAAATAGCTGAAATCTGAATGTCACTCGTTCTTTGCCAGTGCGAGTTCAGAAGAGTCCTAAAAATAACTGATCCTTATTTTATTTACTCTGGGCCTATTCCCGCCAGGAAATTTCCACAAACTGAAACACTTTTAACCAATCTTAATATATAGGCACTTCGAATCAATAGATCTTGAACCTTTCTTGAAAAGTTGATTGTTCTTAGAGCGTTGAAATGACATGATAAAGTTACTTTATAGTAACAGATTTGAACAACTGATACACGAAGTACCTAATGACCAAATAATATTACACTAGTTATTGCAGTTGCTATTATTAAATATCACAAGATGCACCCAAAGATATACATCATTGAGTACCGCTAGAATACTCAATAATACTGTGAATACAAGAAATCCACAATACATCTCTGCTTGATAGATAAAATACTTATAGATTTTATTCTTATTCTCATCTTTTCAGTCTCATCGTAGAGTCCATACACTGAGGATAGAGTCTACAGTTTGTATATGAACAACTATGATACTCATTGTTTTATAATCTGATTTATATAAATTGTCAGCGTGTAGAGAATAGGAGAGCAGCTCTGTCATTTGGTCCTAGCTACTATTAAGCTATTTGCATCAGGCTCTAATAATATTCTCATATCATCTTCAGCCTACAGTAAAATAAAATAATACTCAGATAAAATATGATATGTGTACAAGTATTCATCATAAGTGCAAGTAGTAGTAGTGTACCTTCTAGTGAGTAAAATTATTTTTTTCTTTGTTAAAGACCAATTCAGCATTATCATAGGAATTCTATAAAGTTACCTTTTTTGGGAAGATATAAAATGCAGCTGCGAGATCAGAACAAACTATAAAACTCTAATATGGATTTCAAAAATGCATATAGAGGTCAAAAATAAACATGTGGAAGCGCAGTAACTATATGAGCATAGTCACTACATGACCCTAATTATTGAGAATCATTCATGTACACATTGAAGTAGTCCAGCTCATTTATTTCAACATTATTTGATTAATTTTGTTGGGTGCTCATCTCCTATCCGTTAACATACAGTGTACAGCAAATTTATTTGTAATGTGTACTGTACCTGTTTTTCTTCTTCTTCTTCTTCTTCAGATTCCTCCCTTTCTATCTCGTATTCATCTTCTACTTCTTCTTATGATCCTCCTACTGCTTCTCCTTTCCTTCCCCCTCCTTCTCCTCCTCCATCATATTGTTCTCTTCCTCATTCTGCCCCTCCCACTCCATTTCATCCTTCCTTTCCTGGTGCTTCCTCCCCTACTACTCCTTCTCCTTTTCTATTGTCTCTCTTTGGCCTCCTCTTCCTCATTCTACACCCCCTTCTCCTCCACAATCCACATCCTCCACAAGATGAATATAATATAATATATACAGGATTGAAACAATTCTAGTCCAGCTGGAGTGGAATACCAAATTATTAATTTTGTTTAGGTTGCATTTGAGCCTCTGGGTGAATGTGTAATGTTTGCGAGCGCTTTGAGATCGCTAAAATCTGCAACTGATTTCTAATTTATTGCTCGAGCTTATTATCATGTTGTGATGAATGAACAGATCGTAGCTATTCCTCTTCCATATAGATAGATGTAAATAATGACGTAGTCTATATATTATGTGCAGAAATAGATAATGTACAATTAACAATGTGTACATACATGAGTGAAAGCTGTGTTTCGCCTATTCCGTTCTAAATAGTGCTAATAAAACGATCGTTCGATTGTTTTATGCAATACTTTTCAGCTCATAAAACTCTGATGGTAATTACACATTGAAGACATGACTAGCATAATAGAGTTCAGCTGCTCTACGGCGGTAAGCTACAGATTAGAGTGTTGGTGCCAGTCAAATGAGACAGATTTCAAATTAGGCAACATGATCTTTTTGGATATTTAACCTTGTCAAAATAAACGTAATGATATACAATTGTCGGGAAGACTTGCCAATTAAGAGAGTGGGAACATGTTTTGAAATTTTTTGAAAGGAGACAGCTCAATTTTGGCAATAAACACTCTCGTAACAATAATGTGTCTTCACTATCTTAAAAAGATATATTGTTGTAACAAGGTTTCACTATAATAGATGTGTTCTACATCATTACTACCAACTAGTAAAATGCAAAGGTTTATCATATTAATTTTCATGAATGACCTTAGAAACGAGCTACAAAGACCTTAAAACCATTTAAAATAGCTGAAATCTGAATGTCACTCGTTCTTTGCCAGTGCGAGTTCAGAAGAGTCCTAAAAATAACTGATCCTTATTTTATTTACTCTGGGCCTATTTCCGCCAGGAAATTTCCACAAAATGAAACATTTTAAACCAATCTTAATATATTGGCACTTTGAATCAATAGATCTTGAACCTTTCTTGAAAAGTTGATTGTTCTTAGAGCGTTGAAATGACATGATAAAGTTACTTTATAGTAACAGATTTGAACAACTGATACACGAAGTACCTAATGACCAAATAATATTACACTAGTTATTGCAGTTGCTATTATTAAATATCACAAGATGCACCCAAAGATATACATCATTGAGTACCGCTAGAATACTCAATAATACTGTGAATACAAGAAATCCACAATACATCTAATTTATAGGTATAATTTATTCTTACTATACTAATTTACTAATTTATAGGTATCTTCACTCTATGGTACCGCTGAGTAGGTACTGTTAATCTAGAGAAATACTTTACTCTCTACTCAACGTGTATAGATACAGTATCAATAATTTTTGATAGTGAGTCAGATCGTCAAATAAATTTATAAGGATATGGTTATCATGGATATTTCGAATTGTCAACAAATATTACATCTATGATTTATATTTTGGACTCAAAATTCGAAAAAAATCTTATGAAGTTTAACATAACTTATTTTTGGACAATTTCTATGCATTTGGGAAAGGAACATTTTTGGGCTTTAACCTTCCGGCAGTCGCGCTGTTGTAGAAAGTACAACAGAGTCAGTTTTTTGCTGCACAAAACTATTGAATGGGATGGTGTCAGTGAATGAGTCTCCTATGCATTCCAAAACTTTCTTCCCATCACTCCACTGAGTTGCAGAATCAACCGAGCAATGGTTCAATCTTTAGGTGCCATTTAGTCGCGACAGTCCATAAGTCGCACTGTGCATAAGATAGGGAAAGACTGTATACGGGGACTGTGAACGAACCAATAACACAGAATTGATGGCTTTGCTTGGTGTACCTTATTGGGCTATGAAATGGTAATCATCGAAATGTTCATAAGGCGTAAAATAATCCAAAAAGATGGAAAAAGTAATTATACAATTAATTAATATGTTTTGACAGTAAACAGAGTACATAACACTTGGAAAATTGGATGTTGTAAAAAGTACAACACGCGACTGCTCGTGTGATTGTGTGAGGCGCGACTACCAGAAGGTCAAGTTCCTTTCCTAATAATTCATAGTTGAGAATGATATTGTATCTATCAATGTATAAATAAATAAATACATTTCAAATACGTATTAGCAGAAGGAGAATGAAAATAAAATAATAATGTGTTGTTGGTAATCAATCGAAGTAGGGTAGCTGAACAAACGTTTCTGACAAGAACTTATTGACATTAAATTTTAGTACAGAGGTCTAGAAATTTTGTGTAATGAGGTGTTGTTCCTAGAATATCTGAACTGGAAAACTTTAAACTCGATAAATTAGAAGAAGCTTGGTAAAGAGGGTTTTGGATATAAAAACAGATCACGCTGTAGATGATAAATACGTTTTCCCAGTAATTTGATAGTATGGTATGAGATGTTGTGGTATTTCTCCATAATTGAAAGGATAAGACGTTGATGTTGTCAAATCCACTATATTTGTTCAAAAATATTCAGTTCAAAATTTATCTCAGTTCAAAATATATTTTTTCAGTTCAGCTGAAGATGTGGTAGGTGTTACCATGAAACCTGGTTCTGTAATGTGAATTTAATTTTGAACAAATATAGTGGTATTGACAACATCAACGTCTTATTCTTTCAATCACGTTCTTCCAGTTTTTCTTTGCGTTTCCCCAGATTTTCAAGTGGTCAAGGACTTGGTTATACTGTAAAATATTCATTCATATTCAAAACGTTCTTCACGTAATTCCTATTTCAAATTGAAAAATGAATTAACTAACTGAGATACAATAATTTTAATTATCAGAAATCTTTCTATGCTCCAAGTAGGGTACAATATTACTCCAGTCGAACAGATTTCCGTAACACTAAGCTCGATAATTTCAAATCTATAGGTGATTGAAGCAAACCTGAATATGTAGGCGAGCGAAGCGAGCCTGTAACTCTTATTATTGGCAGATTCCGCCGGGGGTCCAGGGGGTGAAGCCCACTGGCTATACAAATAAAGCAGGAGAGAAGTGAGCATTTAAGTATAAGTATCACTGTTTATTTGATTTGGAAATCGATTGAGGATATTATTTTTGTGTTGCAGTTCCATAAATTTCCAATTAAAAGAGGAACTGTAAAACATTGCAGCTTTTCAACTTCGTTTTTCACACTGCGGCCGCCCATAAGCCATAACTCATGCGCACCCATGAATTTCATGTAAATCCTTTAACGATGTACAAAAATTATTGGATTCCCTCACTGAAATTATTCTGAAATATTGGTTGTACCTTATGTACATGTAAAGTTTAGAAAAATCAACTCAAAGGCATAATATGAATTTTAAATAATCCAATATAGAAATGAGTATCACATGGGAAAAAACAATAGAACCTTTGAAAATCTATGGAGCCTCAATTTATTAATATATATATATATATATATCATTTTATTATCTATCATATCGTATCAGGAATACACAAATTCAACAAGTAATCGAATGAAAATTATTTGTCAAATCTGTTGATTCGAATAATCTGTTGATTATATATGAAATAATCAACACAAAAACGCTAATTGCGAATCAATTAGTTTATCACTAAATAGTGAGTTGAGTTTTTTCTGGGTCTAAATTTTGTAAAATTATTAAAAAAATTTCTAAATAATGGTGATTTGAGTGTGATATTTTTGTTCTGTTATCTGTTCTAACCGTCAAAATTTAAAATTCTTAGTTCTAGTTGTTTTTGAGTAAAAATGGACTAAATTTTAGAAAAGTGAAATCATAACCCTATTCCGAACTTTTAAAATGTTATCAAAATCTGGGAGAAAAATAGTACAAGGAGTATCCTTAGCTTTTTTCTCCCGATCAGTGCTTCTTTCTAAAAATTATAAATGAATGAATAAATAAATAAATTTATTCCACACGAATTGAAGTGATTAATCTTTCAAAATCAAGCAAAATGTCTATACAATATTCAATCTGGGACTAAAAGGTTCAATTACATCGGCATACTTGGAAGTTGGTGGAAAAAATGATAATTCACAAAACGCCTCCAACGCTTTAAATCTCGCATTTACAGAAGAAAGTTACAATCCCAATAATTTCCAAACCAATAGAGAATATCACGAACAAGAATATCTCATATCTAAATTTGGGAGAGGAATAGCACAAGGTTACCTTATTTTTCCTCTCCCTATCATTTTGATAATGTACTTATTGAATAAATGAATAAAGAACTTATTCGAGCACTGTAGGGAATTCAATAGAGGTGTCCTAAAGTGGAAGACGCACTAATTCTATGTAATATTATATTTTCCAAAAATGATTGAAACATAAGAAAAACTACTTACCCATTTTAAAAGGTGAGGGAGATGACTCTTCCTTAGCAGCCGTGGTGGTCACAAAAATATCACAACTTCAAAAAATCAAAGAGTCAAACTTAATCTTAACAAAGTCTTTCTACAATATTAAAAACGTTGAATCAGTCAATTCAATTTAAAGCTTTGAAATATATAATATATCAAACTCGGAAAATTTAGAGATACTCCAGGTGATAGAGAAACTGTTTTTTTAAAAGTCTTTGATTTTTTATATCACAGATAACCGGCGTGCAGTTTGTATTGTATTAATTAAGCACAAATAATGATGAAGGCACGATACTGTTAACGATGTGGTGGTGGATTTTCGATGGGGGAGCGATATCGTGAGTAGTGCAAACGCGAGCGAATGTGCGTTTTGAAGCCGACCGACAGACGACAGATGTACGATTGAAAGCAATAATAGTTTGCCGAGAGGTTGGACCGCGTGCGACCTGAAACGGTTAACCCCCCGCAAAACAGGTCGTACCCTAGAACTTGCAGTGCATGTGAACAGTGATAAGGTACCGCGTGTGTGTGTCTTATTAAGCACAGAGCTGCTCGGTGATACGCTGTTGTACAGCGTTGCAACTGATAGCGAGGTCACGAAGTTGTGGAAAATTCCCAATACCTGAAAACTGGGTTTCCTAGAATTTTTTTGGAACGTTATGTTGGTTTCCTGAAATGAACGTTCTCGGATGGGTGAAACATCAACAGGCTTCCAGGCATTCTCTTGAACCGATTACCTTGACTTTGACTCAATCTTGACTGCTCAAATGCGAATAGAACCAATCATAGAAGACTCTTTTGAAAAGGAGGTTTTTCTTTTTTTTAGATCAGTGGTTTTTTGACAATTTCTTAGTCTTTTTCATTCAAGGAGGTTTTTCTCTCTGCATTTAATCACGGTGAAAATTAAACTGGCTTTTGTGCAAAGATTTTCATGAAACCAAAGTGACTTGTCTAATCTACTACATCGTAACATTAAGTAAATAAGGTTCCAAGACTGCGATAGTGGAGGATTTCATGTATGAATGAACATTATTTTATTGAAGTTGCTTTCCATGATGAAACACTTTATAATAATTTTGTTGTAGTTCAGTTTCAAAAAATGACAAATCAAATTTAATAAATGATCAAATAAACTTGAAATCGAATGTAATAATCTCCCACATTTTGGCCACACAGTCCAACCCATAAGGGCAAGCGCCCCTGGTGTCTGGATGATAAAGCTCCTCTTCAGGAGTGAAATGCATTCCTCAATACTCCAACAAAAGTAAGTGTTTTTTCAAATATTTACTAGTAACACAGTGTCAGAAGTTATTATTTTATTCTAGCAAAATTCCTCTTGGTTTCAGATTAAAATGCCGCTTTTCAATGAATGAGGAAACAAGGAATGTTCTTTGTCGGTTCTCACAGTTCTTGGTAGCCAAAACTTTAGCGAAAGTTCACAAATTTGAAAGAAGTTCTTCAGTCGTACCTGATTGATTTCCAGGTCCTTTGAAGTTTCAAACTATGAACATTCCGATGTTCTATCAACACACATAATTACCAAAATTTATAATGTTTACTGTTCAGTTCAATGAGTGTTGACGACACTCAGAGAGTTTATAATGTAGAAGCATGTTTAATATATGTGTGAGCTGAATCTTATTATAATAAGCGAGCAATTTCTGTATTTCTATATTTGGTTATGTTCAACGGATCTCGAAAACGGCTCTACGATTTCAATTCAATTCAATTTATTCATTCTTTGCACATTTACATAGTTTAAATACACAAAAATACAAATAAATAAAGAGTACAAAAGAATGTGTAGCTCGCAAGACTTTCGTCTGTTCGCGAGCATGAGTAAGAGAATATAAAGATTGAGAAACGTAGAAAAGAAAAAATATTTATAAAATAGAATATAATAAATGACTAAGAATAGCCTAATGGTAAAATAAATTTGAAATACAGAGTGAAATGAAGAACAGTTTTTTTTTTTTTACAATATAAGAGGGAAGACCTGAGAAAGAGAAGAAGCACAGTGAATGCACAAGTCAACTGGTGATGAGAAGAGGTGAGTGGAGAAACGTAAATTTAGAATTTGTTATAAGCTACTGCCTTTGATTACTGAAAACGTCAGGTGATGTTTTGATCCATGATAAGATTTCTTTTCTCTTATAGAAATTTTGATTGTCTGATATGAAGTCTTGTGGTATAATATTTACTAGTTTGTCACATCTATACGGAAATTGCAT
This sequence comes from Nilaparvata lugens, assembly GCF_014356525.2. Lineage (NCBI taxonomy): Eukaryota > Metazoa > Arthropoda > Insecta > Hemiptera > Delphacidae > Nilaparvata > Nilaparvata lugens. Next base: position 53,140,858 of record NC_052510.1, on the reverse strand, counting down.
TCTACATACTGTTAGATTAGTTTCAGGTAAGTCAGATCTCCTGTAAGTTTGGCGCGTGTTATATGGAGTAATTCGGATATTGAAAAGATTTTTGTTTTTTAATAAATATGAAATTAAATTTTTCAAGTAGAGTTGTTTGATTGTAAGTATGTTAGATTCCTGGAAGAGAACTCTAGTAGGATACAGCCTTGGTTTGCTAGTGCCACTTTTATTATATGTTTTTGAACATTGAAGATCTTGTTTATATGACATTCAGCAGCACCCCCCCATACCCTAATTCCATATTGCAACACAGATTGTGCGTAAGCAAAGTAGGCCATTCTAGTAATTTGTTGCATTTTCAACTGGCTCATTTTGTAAAATTTATTTGTTAGATACTTGACCTTGTGACATAGAGATTGGATCTGGGAATCCCATCTCAGATGACGGTCAACAATTATTCCCAGGTATTTAACGGTTTTAGAGTCCTCTAGTTTAGGACAGTCACAATCATTCAAACCTATTTTATTACATTTGATATTATGAATTTTCAAGTTTATTCGGTTTACAGGTTGAGTAGCAGCATTTGGTGTGAAGTCATGAATGAAGATTTTTTATGATTCAGAGTCAGGGTATGATAGTCAAGCCAGTTCTTGGTAGCCAAAACTTTAGCGAAAGTTCACAAATTTGAAAGAAGTTCTTCAGTCGTACCTGATTGATTTCCAGGTCCTTTGAAGTTTCAAACTATGAACAATTCTCGATGTTCTATCAACAACACATAATTACCAAAATTTATAATGTTTACTGTTCAGTTCAATGAGTGATTGACGACACTCAGAGAGTTTATAATGTAAGAAAGCATGTTGTAATATATGTGTGAGCTGAATCTTATTATAATAAGCGAGCAATTTCTGTATTTCTATATTTGGTTATGTTCAACGGATCTCGAAAACGGCTCTAACGATTTCAATTCAATTCAATTTATTCATTCTTTGCACATTTTACATAGTTTAAATACACAAAAATACAAAATAAATAAAGAGTACAAAAGAATGTGTAGCTCGCAAGACTTTCGTCTGTTCGCGAGCATGAGTAAGAGAATATAAAGATTGAGAAACGTAGAAAAGAAAAAATATTTATAAATAGAATATAATAAATGACTAAGAATAGCCTAATGGTAAAATAAATTTGAAATACAGAGTGAAATGAAGAACAGTTTTTTTTTTTTTACAATATAAGAGGGAAGACCTGAGAAAGAGAAGAAGCACAGTGAATGCACAAGTCAACTGGTGATGAGAAGAGGTGAGTGGAGAAACGTAAATTTAGAATTTGTTATAAGCTACTGCCTTTGATTACTGAAAACGTCAGGTGATGTTTTGATCCATGATAAGATTTCTTTTCTCTTATAGAAATTTTGATTGTCTGATATGAAGTCTTGTGGTATAATATTTACTAGTTTGTCACATCTATACGGAAATTGCATTCTACATACTGTTAGATTAGTTTCAGGTAAGTCAGATCTCCTGTAAGTTTGGCGCGTGTTATATGGAGTAATTCGGATATTGAAAAGATTTTTGTTTTTTAATAAATATGAATTAAATTTTTCAAGTAGAGTTGTTTGATTGTAAGTATGTTAGATTCCTGGAAGAGAACTCTAGTAGGATACAGCCTTGGTTTGCTTAGTGCCACTTTTATTATATGTTTTTGAACATTGAAGATCTTGTTTATATGACATTCAGCAGCACCCCCCCATACCCTAATTCCATATTGCAACACAGATTGTGCGTAAGCAAAGTAGGCCATTCTAGTAATTTGTTGCATTTTCAACTGGCTCATTTTGTAAAATTTATTTGTTAGATACTTGACCTTGTGACATAGAGATTGGATCTGGGAATCCCATCTCAGATGACGGTCACAATTATTCCCAGGTATTTAACGGTTTTAGAGTCCTCTAGTTTAGGACAGTCACAATCATTCAAACCTATTTTATTACATTTGATATTATGAATTTTCAAGTTTATTCGGTTTACAGGTTGAGTAGCAGCATTTGGTGTGAAGGTCATGAATGAAGATTTTTTATGATTCAGAGTCAGGGTATGATAGTCAAGCCAGTTCTTGACCCTGGAAATACCCTTCTCAGCTGATATTTTAGTACTCTCCCAGTTATCACCCGAAAAAACTAAAGTGGTGTCGTCGGCAAATGAGATTGTTTGACCATTTTGCAAGTCGAGATTCAGGAGGTCATTAATGTATAGTATGAATAAAATTGGTGAGAGTACAGTCCCCTGCGGTAAGCCGTAATCTAAAAGATTTTCAGTACTGGATTTATTTTCAATTGATAATATTTGAGAGCGACCTTCAAGGTAGCTTGTAAAAAGTTTCAAGGGCAAACCTCGAATTCCAATTCTATTGAGCTTTTCCAACAGTTTGGTGTGTGGGACAGTATCGAATGCTTTTTTCAAGTCAATAAAAATTGCAATAGATTTTTTATTATTACTAAAATTTTCAGTTAAAGTTTTTACTAATAACGAAATAGCGTCTTCTGTGTTTTTCCTTCTTGAAATCCAAACTGGTTAGGGAATCACCTTACTCACAACCATGTATTGTACTAGCCGCTTTTTAATAAGCTTTTCCATGATCTTTGAAAATCCACTTAGCAAGCTTATTGGGCGGTAGTTATTGGGATCGTCAACATCTCCCGATTTATGTAAAGGTATGACTTTAGCCACCTTGAACTCCTCCGGAAAGAAACCTTCTTCAAAGCATTTATTAATTATAATTTTTAAAGTTTAGCAATTAGTGGGCAATGATTTTAGACAGCTATTATTCATGTTATTAATTCCTGGTGCTGAGCTGGATTTGAGGTCTTTAATTGTTTTGATAATTTCTCCTCATTTGTCGGAAAAGGAAAAAGGAATTTGGGAACCTATTCGTGAAAAACGGGAATTTTGACTAGTTGGAGGAGGGATGTTTTTATTTTCTTTATTCAGTTCTTCTGCGAGTACTCTCCCGATAGACGAAAAATGTTTATTTAAAATTTCAGGATCAATATCAGTCTTTGAATTTTTCTTTTCTACATCAAGTATTTCATTTATGGTATTCCATGTCTTCCTGGAGTTACCTCTACTTTGCTCCAATTTATTTCTGTAATACCTAATCTTGGTTTCTTTCAGTAATTTGTTTAGGACGTTTCTATAGCGAGTGTAGCATTGTTTCATTTCGTTATTATGTGGTTGCTTCTGTAGTTTTTTGTGCATTTTATTTCTGGTTTGAATAGCTCTTATTAGTCCGATGGTGATCCAGTTCTTTAGTGGTTTATTTCTGTGTGATGTCTTTATTTTGATAGTTGCATTTTCAATATGGGTTGAAAGTTTTGTTCAAACGATTAACAATTCTTGATGTTCCATCAACAACACAGAACTACAAAAATTTATAATTTTCACTGTCCAGTTCAATGAGTGATTGATGACACTCAGAGAGTTTAGAATTTAAGAAAGCATGTTGTAATGTATGTGTGAGCTATTTAGCTCACAAATATATGTTAGATGAGAATAGAATGTATTCTATATTATCTGAGGACACTACGTTACGATTATGTTCAAGTCCTTTTTCGAGATGGAACTTTTGTAGAATCTATTCCCTACAACTCAATTCATATCTGTGTACTGTGAGTGAGATTGTGAGAACTGTATAGCAAAAGAGAAAAGATAGTACAAGAAGATTTCCCATGGTATAGGGCATTCATGTACCAATTTTCAATTTTAATCAAGCTGATAGTCCTTCAAGTTCTTTTTCGTGAAGCTATGTGATGCTGGTAGTCTCTCATACTCTGCCGTTCTTACACCCTCACCCGGCCGCCAAAACAGTAATAACAGACAGTAGTCGACAGTAATCGGTCTCAGTCAACAAAAATCGGCATGAAATATGGAATATGAACTATCTATACCATGGGATATCTCCTTGACCTGTCTTTTCTATATGGTATAGCTCTGTTAGGTGATATAGCTAGAAAAATAGCCAACTAGTGGGACTGGAGTCAGCATGAACTATCAGAGCTTATTTTAACACAACATTCCTAGCTCCAGGTTTCCGTTAGTTTTCTCGTTTTAAGTGCCAAAATTTTGAAATATCTCTCCAATTAACTATCATAGTGGTATCATAGAGATTCCTCCATGAATACCAATATCAATAGAAATCTGACTTCAAAGAAAAATAAGAACGGAACGGAGGGGGAATTGGGGGATGAAGAGAAGGAGAGAGAGACGGAATTTTGGAGAAAGGGTAATGGGAGGAGAAGGAGGATGAGGCGGAAATAAAGTTTTAAGAGAAGGATTTGGAGGATGTGGATTGCAGAGGAGAAGGAAGTGGAGAATGAAGAGGAGAAAGAGAGAGAAAGGGAAAGGAGAAGAAGGAGAAGAAGAAGAAGAAGAAGAAGAAGAAGAAGAAGAAGAAGAAGAAGAAGAAGAAGAAGAAGAATAAGAAGAAGAAGAAGAAGAAGAAGAAGAAGAAGAAGAAGAAGAACAGCAACAACAAGAAGAACAAGAACAAGAAGAAGAAGAGGAAGAACAAGAAGAAGAGGAAAAAGTAGGAGAGATATTAATAAGCATTAGTTGAACTACTTGAAGTAGGTGGAGGAGGACAATAAACAAGTAAAAAACTAGAGGCAAGTGAACTTTGAAGCAAAATTTTTGCGATCTCAATAAAGTACAAATTCAACCATAAACTATTACTAAACAGAGTTACAGGTGGCTTACTTGTAAACTATATTATGTAAAGTTCATACTTCACAATAAAAAACTGGAGGAAAGTAAGCTTTTCTTGTAAACTCTTCTAAACTTTACTTGATAATAACATTACCATCAATGAAACTACAACCATACTAGATAAACTATAGCATAAGCTTCTCTGTGCTACAAGTCGCCTCTGATTATCGTGCACATTAATTCGGACGTAGGCAGGCCGCCATTCGATTAATAAGTAACACGAGTCGTTCACCTTCACTTGCTCCTGATAATATAATGTGGTGTTTATTCGAATGTTTTTATCGGCTGTGACATTCTCGATAACAGATTATAAATCATCTCCAATCAACACAAATAAATATCACGGTCATGAAGCGGAACGAAGCGGTACAAATGTTCTGGTTTTTATTAGCACTTTGCCCAGTCACTCATATGTTGCAAATTCGCAAATATGTGGACCATAGCCGTCATCAGTTTTCCTTCTTCATCACAGTTTTATTTTTCTTCCTCTGCCTCTATTTTTCTCTCGGCTCTCATTCATTAGTTTTGATACTGTGATTTTTCAGTTTCGTTCGTTTCGTTCTTGCTTTGTTACCTTCTTCGCCCTTCTCAACCATTGTCTTACTACATCTATTTTGTATCACACTCTCAATTATCGTCTCTGGAGTCATACTTTTCATCACCCCTGATGTTCGTCGCTCATGTTGAGAGGACAAAAAGGTGGAAAGATGGTGGAGCGTTGAAGGTAAGATTCAGAGTGGTAAAAGTAATGGAGTGACGCACATAGTGCTACTATATAAAACATATGTTTTTACTCATTTAAATACAGTACTCACATACAGTAATTATTTTCCTACAGTTACGTTGAAAGTGGCCATTGCTGCACTGATTACAGAACTCAAAGAATCACTTTTCCGCTCTAGTGCGGGAAAAATTTTTCCTGCACTCCAGATTTGCAAAATGGCAACGCAAAATAGTTAGTAGGTTATATGGAGCACCAGTGAAGCAAAATCAAAATTAAGTTGGTAACTGTGGTATAGTGTGGTGGTGCACGTTATAAGAATCTTGAAGGGGTGGACAACAGTGAATAACAGCCACAGCACACAGCCGCCTCGCCATTCAAACACACATACTACATTCTATTTTATTTATTAATAATAAAATTACACAGATTTACATTTGATGGATTTCAGGCAATTTTACCCATAATTACCCACTTTTCATATTCAATGGTAACTGTAGGAAAAACTTAATGTGAAATACGTGCGCAAAGTTCCTCTGCTGCACTCAAGAAACCATTCCGCCCTCGCCTGTTTCTTTCACTTTGCGCACTAGTTGCACAAATAACTCAACACTCGCAATGACTTACTTGGAGCTGCATTTTCCGTTCCACCATGTTCCCACCCTCATAAGTGAATTTTTCCCTTCACTAACTCATCCTTCACATTAATTCCTCTCCATTTTCTCTCTCCTTTTCTTCTTCTTTCTCCCCTCCCCATCATTCTTCTCCAGGCCGTATCAAGGGGGTGGGTCACAGGGGTTGGACCCCCCCCCGAAATTTTCCCAAAAATAAAAATTTTCATGTACATAGGAACTAAAAATCTCAAGTAGGCTATTATTTAATTATTTTCATAGGTAAAGAAGAGTTCAAAATCAAAAACAATTTCTAGTAAAAAGTACGTTACACACATCACAATTTTGTCCATTTGTGTTGTCTATCTTAGACAAGCGGCAAACCCATCAAAGCTTCGTTTTGTCAATAAAAACATAATGGTCTGGTTATTTGACAATTTTTAAAAGGTTTTATTGGGCCCTCCGGAACCCGCCTTGTATCACAACCCCCCTCTCCACCGAATTTTTTTTCTGGGTACGGCCTTCATTCTTCTCCTTCTTCCTCTCTCTTCTTTCTCCATCTTCTTTTTCTTCCCTTTTCCCATTCTCTCCTCCTTTCTCCATCACCATCTTCTTCTTCTTTATCCTTCTTCTCCTCAACCTCTTCTTCTTTGTCTCTGCTTTCTAGAGAGTGATATTTACGATGTGATACGTGCGGCAGTTGTGTAATGCTATTAGTTGTCTGTCACCTCATAATGCAATATCTATCTCATCAGTGCAAACTCGTCGTCATAGTCGTCATATGTAGGCTATAAAGTATAATATCTCACCGCAGCGCCAATGCCTGCTGCCTGTATGACATAACAGGTTTGCAAGTGAGAAGATTATTTATTCGCGAGTTAGTAACTTCTCATTTCATCGATATTTATGACTGATGGTGTCTACTAATTTGCTCATAAATGTCTTGCTACCGTGTCTGATATTAAACTACTGATTGGTTTTCATTTTTCCCGAGGATCAATTTGAAAGAGTGATTGGAAATTCTAGTTCACTTGAGTTCTTCTCTACAAGAGAGGGCAATATTTTCACAGTAGTTTCATCAATTTTGGCTTCATATTTCAAGTCAATTAATTTTCATATACAGTACCTGCTTCTAATTCAAATTAAAATTGAAAATTCTTCATTCAAAACAAGTAAATTGAGAAAGCTGATTTAGAATAGGAATGATAATCAATAAAAGAATATTGATCTGAACAGAATAATAATAACACTGGCTATAGTCTGTGCAAACCTTATTAGGTTGTAGCATTGCTCTTATGGAGTACAGTGCTGCCAGATTTTACAGAATCCAGATAGCCTGTGAGGCTAATTGTTTGATTAATTGATAGAGTTGTATGAGAGAAAGAACGAAAAATAGGGCATAAAAGTTTCTGATAGTATCAGCATGATAACGGCAACAGTATCTTCCTAATGTTATGAAAAACATTGGCCATAAAGATCCAAGGTTTGCAAGGACTAAGTGGACGCCGATGTCCTACTAATTTCCACTGAGAGTATCAATAAAATTAAGGCTAAAGTAAGAAAATTCGTATGGCTTTTGTTGGTGAGGAGTCCCATGCGGGAAGGTCCCAACTCACCTGAAACATGAGTCTATAATTTGCCACTGTTATTTCATCATTGTAGTTTGTTTTCATCTTAATTTACTTCAATAATCTTCACTTATTGTCGTGCATCTTTAGCAATAGCCTGATTTCATTAGATGAGTAAATAATTTCAATCAATTATTCAGATTTTTCAAAAATCATTTCTCTGTTGTTACCAATACAAGGACAGTTGCGGTTAGATTTCAAAGTTAAAAGGCGGCACTTATCAAAGCCGGCAACTACCGAAAACTAATGTGTTAAATGCCGCCAGTCTATTAACGATAAAATGTAAATAAAACGAGCCTGAATGCCTTTGGGCGCCTGCGCTGTGCGCTGTCTTGATGCTAATAGAATGGGAATAGAGCTGAGATCATTGCTCTTATGAAACAATCTCCACATTCACCAGGCTACTACTACTATGCCACTACTTGATAAGTGATTTAAGTTTATAACCTTCGTCTGACACTCGTGCTTAGGCCGCTATTATGTCTGCTTGATGGATTGTTTCAATATAGATTGGGGCTTGATATGGTTGGCTGTTGGCAGACCTTGTTCAACCAGCCTTCCAAAATGCATCGCACATGATTGCATCTTCTAATACAATCACATTGAATAATTTATTACGAAAAGGGAGGGGGCGTCAACATTCCAATATTGGTTTATTGACAAATATATATCGTTTGTAACAAATATATTTACTTTATAATTGACCGAGCGAAGTGAGGTCTAAGATTCAAGTCGACGGTTTGGCATTTCTCTTAATGTTTGAATGTTGAAATATTTTAATGTTCATATGTTGCGCATTTACGGCGAAACGCGGTAATAGATTTTCATGAAATTTGACAGGTATGTTCCTTTTTTAATTGCGCGTCGACGTATATACAAGGTTTTTGGAAATTTTGCATTTCAAGGATAATATAAGAGGAAAAAAGGAGCCTTCTTCATACGCCAATATTAGAGTAAAAATCAGACTATAGAATTATTCATCATATAAATCAGCTGACAAGTGATTACACAGATTTGTGGAGAAGCCAGTCTATTGCTGTATTTCCATAAGGTCTAGTTTCAATCAGGTACTTGTGGATGAGAATACTGCGTGAGGTCTACTGTTCACAGAACTACTAGTTCATATATAATCTATGTATAATAAAGTAAAGAATTGGCTTATACACGTACGACATTGTACTTATACACGCACACCAAACTAGACTTGAAATTTGGGGTGTATGTCACTCACTAAAGGTCTGCCGTTTAAAATAAGTGTAAAATTAGTTACCGTATATTGAAACACGTTTTTGAATAAATCGATATAAATGTTTTATCACAGAAGAGATCATCAAATGAAAACAATAACTAATGTCAGACAATAATTTATGAAAACAGCTTATGAACAAGCCGTGGTCACTTTCACAAGGTATAGGACCTTTATTGAGTGCCACCTTTAGTGGCTGACGCACTCCCGAAATTTGTTATCTTCTCAAACCTAGTAGTTTTATTGATTGTATTTGAAATAGATTTTGCCTTCCTTGGGCAGGAAATTCAGGAATGACGCATCATCACGTCTGAAGTACTGGACTCATTAACTTGAAATTTTGCATATTAATTCTAAATTTACCGAGGATGATTTACCGATTCTATTCTAAATTCAAGATCTCAGTAGTCAAGTTTGAGTTTGTCAAGTTTTTTATCAGACCCTTGCGGAGCACAGGACTACCTAGTAATATTATTTGAAATAATAAAAGGGTATTCAGATTTATATTTTTATTTCTATTATATTAGAGTTTATAGTATTGAGAACACAATAGCAACCAGTATGCTAGTCAGTTGAATTTTTCAGCCTCATGGTGCTTGGACACACAACAAACAGCGACAGGTTATAAGAATGCGACCTCTGGTGTAGTTCGAGGATTTTGAAAAACCTTTCTAACTCCCTCTGCTGAGTTTGTGTAACGAACTTGATCAATTTTGGTCGAGATTTTCAAGTAAAATCAAATTAAATGCATACAAAAACACTGAAAACTTGTCGATCGGAGACATTATTAAGGAATACAGTATTCTGAAACGCTCCGGAAAAATTGGACAAAAATCGTGAAGTGTAAACATAACCTGTTTTTGGACAATTTCTATATAAATTTGCGGAATTTTACAGTTTTGGGCTTTAAGCCTGTTGTTCCTTTCCCAATCATTCATAGTTGAGAATGATATTGTAACCTATGTATCAATGTATAAATCAATAAATAAATAGAACATTCTCGCTAGTCCTTAGCCGAACTAGTCAATAGGATTTGAAACATTTCAATCGGAAACTAGGAATAATAATAATTATTAAACGAAAATCCCAATTGGATGCTGTAAATGATAATTTTCGTTTAATAATAATTATTCATTCATTAGCATTTGAACAAATGCAACTTCCAATGTATTTACATATGAAACTAGGGAGTGGAACACAAGAAATGAATGAATTTTGTATTTGAAGCTTGAACTGAGGTAGTTTTGAGATTAATCCCAATAAACACCAGAGTCTCCAGCTGGAAATTTGTACTGGTTTTTGATATTTTCGACATCCTAGGAAAGCAAACGAAATACATAAGTTAAAGGGTCTCTTCACACAGCTACGTTACGCTGCGCTGAAATACGTCCTGTCTCCCAATACAATGTTAAATCCAAGCTACGAATCTGTTCCGTTCACATTCGTAGCTTGGACTTAACATGGCAGATAGGACGTATTTCGGCATAGCTATAGTGAGGTCCTCGTTATAATGGCAGTGTTTGATTAGCAATGGTATTGCTATCCTCCTCTTCCATTCAACAAAGCGGATAGCGCTATCTCTTCCTCGCTTTGCTCTGTTGCCAGATCGTCTTTCAACAATGTAGAATTAATAATTAATTAACAAAGTATTTCATCTAAATATGTGAATTCATTATAAAATTGTTGAATAATATAATTTCTTGCTTAATAAAATATAATTTATTATTTTAAACGTGAATTAACAGTTAATATAATAACATCAATGTGTCAGCTACCGTCTATAGAAGGAATTGACAAGACAGACGATCGGCAACGTTCGAATAATTTGTTATTGACCAAAAAAAAAACAATGCATTATTAACAACTTACAATATCAATCCAAAATTTCAGATAACAACTATTACATGTTCAAAAATAGTATATTATGCTACAAGCACAGAAAGTTAGTGTTTACGGTATGAGGATAGTTTCCCAGGCGAGGCTTGCCGAGCCCGGGAATATGTTATCCGAATACTGTAAACGCCTTTCTGAGAGAGTCGCGTACGATATTTTTCGCCACACTACAGGTATGGTAAAGACCATTTCTCTTTCACCTTTCTTAGTTCCATGTTAGCGGTCGGAAAGGGTACTCTTTCCGGCCTTAGCCAGAAAGAAACCTGTTCTGACGTCATTCGAGAGTCGTCTGCAAACAACGTCTTTCAGGGACTGGAAAACAGCTGCTTTCTGTGCAGTCTGGCAAAAAAAGTTTAGTAAGCTTAAAAACTCGTTGTTAAAAACGTTGTTCCCCTATCTTTCTTCACTGCCATTATAACGTGGACCTCACTAATAGTGTGAAGAGACCCTTGGCTTTTTGTGTATCATAGAGAAGATCTTCTTACTCGTTACACACTTGCTAGCACCAGGGAGTATAGAATGTAACATGCTTTAATCTCTGGCTTGCACAAGTTGACAAACTTAACGTGATTCTATATTAAATTTTACTCACTTTATTAAGTTTATATCAATTCTGTATTTATTGCCTGCACTAATGGTGGAAAATACTGAAAACAATATAACCATGGAATATTGTTTAAACAACAGGTTTTGAAATACTTGTACCTTATTATTAGTTGTGATGCTGTGGCTCTATCATCAGGCATGAAGTGATGATTTCATTCAGCATCGTTGAAAGACAGTGAGACACCCCTAGCAATGCTTGACCTCTGCTATTCCATTACAGTATTTGGTTTTGAAATATACAGCCGCCAGTACAGTGCCTAATATTGTTTTCCTTCTATTATTCTCATCTTTTACCACCTACTCCTTTAGAAACTAAAATTCTAAAATTCATCCTTCTTCATATTCTTCTTCTTCTTCTTCTTCTTCTTCTTCTTCTTCTTCTTCTTCTTCATATTCTTCTTCTTCTTCTTCCTTTTTTCTTCTTCTTCTTCTTCTTCTTCTTCTTTTTCTTCTTCTTCTTCTTCTTCTTCTTCTTCTTCTTCTTCTCTTCTCCTTCTTTTTCTACTCCTCCTTTTCCTTCTTCTTCTCCATCTCCTACTCCTTCTCCTTCACCTTCTCCTTCTTTTCCTGCTCATTCTCCTTCTTTTTCTACTTCTCCTACTCCTTCTCCTTCTCCATCTTCTAATGATTCATCTTCTTCTGCTACTTCTCTTTCTTCTTCTTCTCATTTTTCTTTTTCTTCTTCTTCTTCCTTTTCTTCTCCTTCTTCTACTTCTTATTCTTCTTCTTCTACTATTTCTCCTTCTCCTTCTTCTTCTCCTTCTCCTCCTACTCCTTCTCCTCCACCTTCTCGTCCTCCTTCTCATTCTGCTTCTCCACCTCCTCCTTCTTCTGCTTCACCAGCTTCTCCTCTCACCCCTCACCACCCCTCACTTCCTCTCTTCCACCTTCTCCTCCTCCACCTCCTCTTCCTATTCCTCCTTCACCACCTCTTCCACCTTTTCCTCCTCTTCCTCCACTACCTTCTCCTCCTCCTTCTCATTCTGCTTCTCCACCTCCTTCTTCTTCTGCTTCACCAGCTTCTCCTCTCCCCCTCACCACCCCTCACTTCCTCTCTTCCACCTTCTCCTCCATCTTCACCTCCTTATTCGCCTCTTTTTCAACACCCACTCATTCATTTCTTTCTGAAGCCGCCATTCTGCTCTGCCTCACCTTTCCTTTCTGCCGACACGACAACTAATTTGTCAATCTCATTTTGTGTGGCGCGTCAAGGCCGCTCTAACCTATTCGAGGTTTCTAGAGTACCACTACTCGCACCTATAGGTTACTCCCCACAAAGGGCAGAGACAGGCTGTCTGTGAATCGAGTTGATAGAGAAAGCAGTAGGGGAGTACAAGTGCTGAACAAGGAAGAAAGAACTATAAGTTTGAAGCATAGTCGATAAAGGATTACATTATTCATAGACAAAAAGCATAAACTAAAAAAACGATATTCATTGAACGACATTCATTGATTACAAAGATTCATTGATAGAAAATTAGTTGTGAAAAAAGTTGAAGTATTGACGTCCGAAAAAGTAATGGAAAAAAATGGAAGATAATTGATGTTAGAAAGGTGGCTTGAAAGAATTAACGTGATAGGTGTAACAGAGAAAACTGGGTAAATAAAGAAAAAAGATTATTGAGCAGAAGCGAGGACTGATGACGAGGGAATGAAAAATAATGAAAGAAGAAGAGAAAGACGAGAAGTTGAGGAGGTAAAGGAGAAGGAGAAGGAGAAAGTAGAGGATAGAGGTGAAAGAGTGTAAATAGGTGACATTGGGGAAAGAGGGGAAATAGTAGGAGAAGGAGTAGTGGAAGAGAGAATAGAAGGAGGATGAGGAGAATTATGAGAAATTGATTGATTGATTGATTGAGTACTTTATTTATGTAGATTACAATATATACTGGCTTATACACTCATATACAATAGCTTACAATACAGCAAAATTATAGATGAATTTACATAATATAGACTAAGAAAATAATATTGAACTGTATATGATATGAAAAGTAATTGTAATATAATAACTATAGATAATTATATTGTTATGCATCTACATAAATTGGCGGAGCTTTGGACATATCAATGTCCATTCTTCTGAAAAGAATATTAAAAATATCCACTAACTCTCTACCAAACAAATTACAAACAGAGAGAGGATAAAAAGACTTTGCTTTGCTAAATGTAATGAGGGTGGAAGATTAGCCTATTATAATGAATGAAATGATGGAGGGAATAAATAGTAGGAGAATAGAAGATGTGGTAAAAAAGTAAAAAATTCTTATGGCTTTTGTTGGTCCCACCGCCTGAATATATAATTTGAGCCGTCAATGGGCCTTACGACTGTCATACTTCAGCCGGGACCGACAGAACGTGCCCATCCGATAGCACGGGAGTGATCTGGTTGAAAAACTTCTGACTATGAGAGGGTTTGAACCCAGGATCTCTATGCTGCTAAGCAAGCACTCTATCCACTAAACCACGGATCACTCCGAAGATGTGATAGGTTAATACAAGATAGGGAACAGGAAAGAGAAGAAAAATGTGATTCCTCGTTGCAGAAGAAGGAAAATTGAATTGGGGTGAAGGAAAGTGTCAAATATATTGAAAAAAAAAAACAGAAACTTGAGAATGATTGAGATAATGAAGGAATTTATTATTCAACTGGCGATTAAGTGTACAATATTATTTAATTATGATTATAAGACAGTCATGGAGATATCAATCGTATTATGTTTATACTTGAGCTTATAATATTATTTGAGTGAATAATTGTGGCCTGTCGATGTGACGTAGGTGGCCCCACATTATCATTATCATTGTTTGGTAATAGCCTCAGCATCGCCAAGACCTTAGCACTATTGAAATAAGTTCGCCTTACATATTTATTACCATCATTGCACAACTGGCCGAAGTGAAGCTTTGTCTCAAGTTGACGAAGACGAAGAAGGAGGAGAAGAAGAAGAAGAAGAAGAAGAAGAAGAAGAAGAAGAAGAAGAAGAGAAGAAGAAGAAGAAGAAGAGAAGAAGAAGAAGAAGAAGAAGAGAAGAAGAAGAAGAAGAAGAAGAAGAAGAGAAGAAGAAGAAGAAGAAGAAGAAGAAGAAGAAGAAGAAGAAGAAGAAGAAAACTGGTGAAGAAGGATGAAATGAGAAGAATTCTCTTGCTCGTTTGTTGATGCAATTTGTTAAGAGAGACTCAATAACATTGTAGAGCACATGCAAAGGAGAGATAAAAGAGTTCAGCAGAGTGATATGTCACGATTAAACTTGGTTCCATTGTATTTTGGCTGAAGCATACCTGCCTGAAGTGAGTCATCGTTGACAAAGGCTTCAATGATAATGGACACTAATATTGCTCAATACAATTGAGCAGCTGGATAAAGTACCTGAATGATCTGCAATGAAATTCAGTTTATCAAGAGTTTACGTTGATATGAAATCCAGTTTATCAAGAGTTTACGTTGATATAAATTCCAGCGCAGGTTGTCAAGCTCGGTCATTTGAATACTTATGATCTTCCAAAATACCAAAAGGTTAATCAAAACATTGAATCCAAACAATTTGACAGTTCAAACTTATACTTAAATTGAAGGATAAATTACTGGTATATCTTACTTACAGAGAAAGGAATATTCTATCAATATGTGTTATGAAAACTATGATATGATAATGAATATTGTTCACGGTATAGCCCGCACACACACATATCGATTTTTGCTCGTACAATATTTTGTCGTCCTTATAAATCCTATCAGATTAAACAGATGATTTCAAACAGAGGATGTTTGTCAAGTTCCGTTTAATCTGATAGAATTCATAAGGACGGCAAAATATCGTACGAACAACATTGATGTGAGTGCGGGGCTTATGACAGCTTTAAATGTTCAAATAAGAGATTCCAATAATTTAAGATTTGGATTTAAGATGATTGCATTCAATAATTAATCATACCAATTTGTCGGCTTGGCGTTATATGATACAACAAAGATTCCAATCATTATCTTTCATCATACTCCTTTAAAGACAAGAAAAGCAACTAAGCAATCATGCAAAAAATCATCAAGCTTTATGGATTTCAAACTGGGGAATTGAATAAATTTTATTTGATTTGATCAATAAAAATCCAAGAATTGAATGATTTTAGAACTCTCAAAAAATGTTTTGTTCAGCAATGTCTTCAATGGATTTTATTCTTCACTCATGAAATGAATGGAATACGTTTTATAATATTGGTATAGACTATACAGAGTGTTTACAAACCAATTTTAAAAAAATCTGGTACCAATCGATAGGTAATTAAATTTACTAAAAAAAGTTATTCTTGTAATGTTTTTGTAAAACCAACAGTTTCTGAGTTATTTAAGAAACAAAATTTCAAATGGCCGTCATTTTGTTTTATTTATTTGAAAAATTATCATAATTTTTTTGTAGCTTTGTCTAGTTTTTATAAATGATCGTACAAAGTTTCAATTTCTTATGTTCAACCATTATTTGGGAAAAAATGAAAAAACCAAGATGGCCGCTGTGTGAGTAACTGACGACTTTCGGACAATTTAAATATGATATTTATATATATTTTTCACCCTAGAGTATTGGTATGGAGTTAGTAAACACTCTGTATATAGACTATAATCATGGCAGTATAGACTATATATAGAAATTTTATAGTAATTTGTAATTTTTTTAAAAACAGGAAGCTCCACGTGGTCTTGCATACACACTTCACATTATTTTCGAGCTCTTTTCTTGACAATGAATGTGCTAAGAAGCAGGAACAACAAGATGCCACGATAAAATATTTGAAGGTGAAGGATGATCGGTGCGCAATTGATATGCTCAGTTGTGTCCGGCTGTCCAGATTCACCTCTTCAAAAAAGAATTAGTATTCATCTCGACAAAGTTCAACAGCAAAGAATACAAGATAAGGCAGGGTGTTGGAATTGATAAAATTATTGTTGTTTCTGAGCTCTCCTGGTTATGTTTGACCTTGACTGTTTTGATGAGACTGGTCATCTTTTAGTTGGATTATGTAATTTGTCAACACTCGTGGCACATTAGGTTTTATTTCCGTGTTATTTTGAGTGAGGAGATGTGGGATCAGTGACTGATTTGGAAGAAATGTTTAGGTTAAGAGGAGAGCTTCTCAGAGTTTGCATATTATATTTTGAGTGGCTACGATGTTTGACGAACGAGGCTCTTCCAAAAATGGATGAAGAAGGATAAGTAAAATATGATTGATTGCATATAGAATATAGAGGAGTATATACATCTTGAAAGCTCGAATATTACTTAATACAGAAGATCGGATAGAAAACAAGTAACGTTAATAGATTTTAAAAGTATAAACATCATTATTTTTAAGAGTTAACAGTAACAGTTATGTTTTTCTAGTTAATAGGAGGAAATTCACTATCTGAGGTACGGAAAAAGGCTCTTATTTAATAAAATATGCTCAGGACCTTATAGAGCCGTCCTCAAATAATGTTTATAATTTCAATCTGCGGCCAAATTGAGTTCAAGCACTACTATAGTAAAATCACCATCCATTTGTGGGATTTAGTAATTTGGATAGTCAGTCCAATATTTTTCAATAATTTTCTTCATTTACTTTTCTATTTTTCTTACTTTAGTCCAGTATTACTGAAGTGGCCCTTACAAAATGGTTGAAAAATTGAGATTATAGTTTCTAGGTTGGAATTCAAAATCAAATTGAATAAAAAATTGTGCATACAAATTGAAGAATCAATAAAATGATTAAAATTGAGCTATTTGGATTAACTTCGGTAATGATTGAAATTGAACTATTTGGATTAACTTCGGTAGAGTGCGTCCAAATAAAATTAATATCGGGGCACCGAGCTTCGCTCTGGAGTACAAATGCATATAAACTTTATTACGAAAGAAGGAATTATAATATATTTTTATAGTTCATACAGGAAGGTTCTATATAATCACAGTGGATTGAGATTAATTCCCAGAGGAATGCAAAAATTTCTCTCACAAAGGCATGTTAAATTTTAATATTTTTAGCTGTTTTTCCAAGGACGTATTTATCCTTCTAATGTCCTTCAGCAAGTTATCCCAGGGTTGAGACCTAGTGCAATCGAATTTTTATATCATAAACCTACTTTCTTCCAAATTTCATGAGAATCGTTAGAGCCGTTTTCGAGACATACAAACATATAAACATCTAAACATATAAGCATATAAACAGAAATTGCTCGTTCAATAGTATAGGATTGAATGAATATTCACCAAGCATTATATTATATCACAAAATACGCTTCTACCATTAGAATCTTTATTTCGCCGTATGCCGTATGGAGCTTACGCTGCTTACTATATTTGCGTAAAAATTTAAATTCAAACGTTCTACCACTGATATTTCCCATTTAACGAGCTGTTGTTCTCACACTTGAATGTGTTATCACAAAACAAGCAGAGTGCAGATTACTTAACAATAGAGCTTAATTATCATATATTACATTGCCTATGTAATTCATGTTATAGTATGCTACTGAGTAAAGGCATGCGTTTTGTTTACAGCTTTCAAGGACAGACTATGATAGTGTTTTTATTCACGGCATTGAGCGATAAAAATGGGAATTAATGAATAAGTTAAAAAAATCATCTCCGACGTTATAATTGAGAGCACCTTTCCAGAACAAACAAGAAAATGAATTAAAAGAAAATCCGAAATAACATATAGAAAATTAACAATAATTAATTAGTTTACCAAAAAATTTCCGAAATCATAAATGAGAGCACCTTTTCGGAACAAACAAGAAGATAAATAAACAGAAAATGTGAAATAGCATTTGAATAGACTATTAACAATAATTGATTGATTATAAAAGTCATCCGACCTTAATAAGTCTGTTCATTGCATTTGTTAGCTTGGATATAATGCAGTCAAATGGTCGTTTTTCAGGAAACAGCACTAAACGAATTTTTCTCGACAGTTCTATATGAATTTTGGGGCGCTGAATTCGAATCTGAAATTTGCTAACACGCCAGAGGGCGGCTCCACCCCCAAAACCCCCTAAAATTTCGAACTTTTTTTAATTTTTCCATTTAACTCCTTACGATTATATTTTTTCAAAATTCATTTACCTCACATTAAGGAGTAGATTCTGTTCTTCAAATTAAGACCAAGTACCATTTTTTATGATTTAGGGTTACCGAGATACACAGTCTTGAATATAAAATTTGGCCATTTTTCTGTGTATTTAAATATAAGCTAAAATACACTAAAGGAGCAATTTTTTATTTTTTCATCAAATATCAGTTATGATACATGATTTCGAACCGCCTTGACGAGCTGAAAAGAATGAGCTGCAGTACGAGGAGATCTGATCATTCTGTCAAAAGTTATAATTGTTTAAAGTTTTGATCCTTGATGTAGCCTATCCTTATGACGAATCCCCCACTAGGAAATACTGAAATCGATTGTTTCTAACGGGTGATTCTCATAGAAAAAAACCCTCGTGAGATGATTTCAGCCTGAATATGTATTTTTTGTCAGGAAGGCCTTGAAAAGGTATTATACTGAAAAAATTGTATTTTGGCTGTAGGACATGATTTTATATTTTTGGCTGTATTACCCCTCCCACCAACACTAAATTCGAAAATTCTCAAGGAATCCTGTTCAGAATTAATTTTTATTTCACGTGATGTGTGGTTTATTATCTATACTGGAAAAATATCCAAGTTGTATAGGGTAGAAGTGGTAGGTTTGCATAATTTTGAGAACCCCTTAAAAAATACCCCTTTTTTGAAAATTCGTAGCTCCGGAACTGGTAGATATTCTAGCTTGTATTCTAGGTACCTTGCTATCATCTCCATCTCATTGCTTTCAAAGTGGCACTAAATCCAAGTTTTCACAAATCGTGGAAAATTCGTAGCACATGCAATGGTAGAATCCTGCGCGACCACTCAATTCATTGGATATTTTATTATCTTTAATTCTGTAAAGAATGATTTTTCTGCAAAAACTGGAAGTTTTCGAGATTAAATGAAAAAAATTAGAAAAAGTTCGAAATTTTAGAGGTTTTTGGGGGTTTTGGGGGGTGAAGCTACCCTCTGGCGTGTTAGAAAATTTCTGATACGAGTTCAGCACCCTAAAATACATATAGAACAGTTGAGAAAAAGTCTTTTGGGATTGTTTCCTGAAAAACGACCATATGACTGGAATAAGAGTAACATTTGGGTTTAAAGATAAATGGAGCCTACAAATTATACTCATTTCGAATATACAAACGGATTTTCATCTTCCAAATTATATTATTGTACAAAACAGTGCACGATTTGAATTTATTTTCAAGTCTCAATCACTTGCAAATAATGATAAATTCATACAGAATGAATACAGATGATTTATCTGAATAATTGAACAGAAAAGACATTTCAAAAAATGTAAAGTGGAAAAATCCATTTTGTTAGTTTTCAAAAGGTATTCAGATGCAATTCTCCGAAAATTATGCACAGTTTTATGTTGTAATCTATTCGAAAAGGACCAATTTCTGTGAACGCAGTGACATGCTTATTTTTTACGTAATAACAGACGGCAACAATACGCTTGAAAAGTGTGCTTTGAAAATAAAAAATGTCCTACACGAAAAAGGTGATATATTTACTTAGTTGATTTGCTTTCTTTTCTCAAGTTCAAATAAACGAATGCGCTCAAATTAGCATACGCTGACCACTTCTGAATAGATTAAGGTCTATAAAAAAGAAACTGGTCCACGAATGTCCAACAAGATAAGTTACAGCACTTCAATAGAACACTCCAATCTTGCGCTATACTGTGTGCTATTGGAACATTTATCTTGTGGATGAATTGAGCATTAATGTGCCTATCTTCTTATTTTTCTTCTTCGTCTTCGTCTTCTTCTTCTTCTTCTTCTTCTTCTTCTTCTTCTTCTTCTTCTCTTCTTCTTCTTCTTCTTCTTCTTCTTCTTCTTCTTCTTCTCTTCTTCTTCTTCTTCTCGTGCTCTTTTTATTCCTCTTTTATTTGTTCTCCTCTCTTTTTCCTTTCTTCTCCTTCTTTTCCATATTAATCTCCACTACACAACTGCTTCTTAAACTTCTTCGAAGCCTAGATGATCTCTAGAGTTTTCAAGCCTCTACCCTATTAGATTAACCATAATTTATTACAGGTCAAACTGTCTACAACGTATTGATTTACTAGAAATCCTTTTTTATTTATTCATTTATACATTGATAGTTATAATATCATTCTCAACTATGAATGATTGGGAAAGGAAGAACAGGCTTAAAGCCCAAAACTAATGCGTAGAGGAAGATTTAGTGGAATGATATATTCTCTCATTGAATGGGAATGATGAGTTAAGTCTGATCAAAAACCTGTTCCTGTGTTCATATATGATGATTACATTAAAGTTTTCGATTCCAATTGAGGAGCTGAGGCCTGATTCATGAGAATACAGGAGCCATGTACATTAGAGACATCCCCAATTCATTACCTCAAAGTCGTTATATGTGTGTGCAGATCTCACAGCCAGCGTTTCCTGTATTATGGATTACGGGTTTCCTGAATTTTCTTCAAACTGGACCCCTAGATTCAAAAGTTTGATAGGGATTTGATTTCTCATTGTGTTTAGTTGATTTAATTTCATTCTCGTCAACACTACAAGGTTCAAAGGTTTCTCAAATCATGAATTTCATCATCGAATTTCTTGAATCATGCGTAGGCCTATCACAAAATTGTTTTCTTGTTCATCCTCTATCTTCTATATTCCCTGAGACAGATGCTCATCTTGAGTTGCACTTCCTTATTTTTAATCCCTTTCTCCCCCTGAGCATTATATTCATGTCTTTGATAAACAAATATTTTTTCTCTTCCTGGCTTCTTCCCATCTTCTCTACTAACTCTCCTCATCACCCGCTCTTCTACTTCCCTCCTCTTGCTCTTCTAATTACTTGGGTACTCCTCCTCTACTCAATTTACGGAATTTGATTCAAAGTGAAGCAACATACCTACCTTCTAGGCATTGGCTTACTACTATCAAAATTTGGAAAGGGAGCATTTTTGGGCTAGACCTGTAGAACCTTTTCTAATCAAGTATTTGATGTGTGTATTGTTAATTGTAAAAAATAAATAAATACTGCTTTTCTACTCCTCTGACCTAACCTTAACTCCTTCTACATAATATTTTACATCTCATATTTTTCTTAGTTTTTGTCACTTTTCTCCACCTGTCTCGTTATCTACGATTCATTTCCAACCTTTTTTATTCACGGTCGAGTGCTGAAGGGAAAGGTATCTTCGATGTCTCCATCTTCGATGTCTCCTTCCCATCTACCCCTCCGAATCTTCGATATCCTTCCTGAGAATGTACATCCAAAGGTCCAAACTCCACCCTTTCTGTGAAAACATTACAGTTATACCTCAATATTGGCATATTTTAAACTTAACCTCACTTTGGACTATTTATGTGCCAAAATCAAGGAATTGAAGAAGTTTTGGGCAATTGCCTGTTTCTCTTTCCAAATATCGTGTTTGTGACTGTTCTAATAAATATGTTAAATATTACATCATATTTCTTTGCTCAATACTATTGTAAAACTCTTCAGTCTGTATATGATTCATCATGTTATTTTACTGTTACTGATAATTTTTAACGCTAGAACGTAAGTTGTGTTTTGTTAAACACATGAATCTTATAATATTAATGCTCCAAATGACAAAAAATTCACAGCCAAAACGGCTGATTGTTTCGGAGAACCCACCTCATAATCATAGAACACACTGGAGGTGATGGGAGAACCTCCAAATCACGAAGATTCATTTCTTTATTTACTTTATCTTCTTCTCTTCTAAAGGTGCGTACAGGTATACGCGCCGCGAACATGAGCAATTCACTTTTAATCAGCTACCTATATCTGTATTTTCACAGAAACGATAAGATCCATTTATAAAAAGCTTGGCATCAACTGATTAAAAGTGAAATGCTCATGTTCGCGGCGCGTAAATCTGTACGCACCTTTAGAAGTCTTCTCTTTTCAAACCGTAAAAACTTCTCACATATTCACACTCTCACATGGGCTGCACTCACGCATGCACACGCTCACTCACACACACACATTCATCTTCGATGCCAAAGATAAGATGACATCTCATAGAATACCAACATACTGGCTATATTTTATAGAGGAGTATCAATGGGGTTGGCCTTGTGCCTTGCTGGAGGTTCACTCACAGACTGCACTCAATCAACCCGCTTGCGCAACTTGCTGTTCTGCCGCTGTCAGACTGGTTCTCTCGATATATTTTATCGATTGAAATCAGATTGCGATCAGGGTTCAATCACATGATTAATCATCATTGTTCGAAAAATTGTCCATTCTGCCAACCTTGGTACATCATGAAACATCGTTAATTTCTTATCCTACCTAATCACTAATCACTCGAAGGTTGTATAGTTAGGGAGTTGTGTAGTTGTAAGTTTATGAGTTGTGAGTTGTAAGTTGTAAGTTTGTAAGTTGTGGGATGTAAGTTGAGAGTTGTGAGTTGTACGTTTGTGAGTTGTGAGATGTAAGTTGTAAGTTGTAAGTTGTGAGTTGTAAGTTGTGAATTATGAGTTGTAAGTTGTGAGTTGTAGGTTTGTGAATTGTGAGTTGTGAGTTGTAAGTTGTAAGTTGTGAGTTGTAAGTTGTAAGTTGTAAGTTGTGAGTTGTGAGTTGTGAGTTGTGAGATGTAAGTTGTAAGTTGTAAGTTGTGAGTTGTAAGTTGTACGTTGCAAGTTGTAAGTTGTGAGTTGTAAGTTTGTAAGTTGTGAGTTATAAGTTATGAATTGTACGTTTGTGAGTTGTGAGTTATAAGTTCTAAGTTGTAAGTTGTGAGTTGTACAATTGTGAGTTGTGAGTTGTAAGTTATAAGTTCTAAGTTGTAAGTTGTAAGTTGTAGGTTGTAAGTTGTAAGTTGTGAGTTGTACGTTTGTGAGTTGTGAGTTGTAAGTTATAAGTTCTAAGTTGTAAGTTGTAAGTTGTAAGTTGTCAGTTGTAAGTTGTGAGTTGTACAATTGTGAGTTGTGAGTTGTGAGTTGTAAGTTGTAAGTTGTAAGTTGTAAGTTTTAAATTGTAAATTGTAAGTTGTAGGTTGTTGTAAGTTTTAAATAGGGTGTTGAGCCTAGGTGATTGAATGACCAGTCTGCATTGATCCCTTTCCTTATGAAATTCTTTTTTCGAAACTTTCATTCATAGAATTTGGGAGAAATGCAGCTTTGTGCTATGCCTGTTGTCTTCACCAAGTCATATTATTGTATAGTATACTGATTTGTGATTATCCATGAATGGAATAGAGAAATAAATAAAATTCCTAGAGGAATCCAATTAAAGATCACATAAGAGTCTTGAGGAAGAAAGCATATGATAAGTACATTACTGATAGACACTGATATTAACTGATAGTACATAAGTACATAGATGATAACTACAGAAACTCATCAACCCCTCACCAAAGATCATATAGGAATCTGTATAGAACGTCTCTTATAACTGTATTGATAGATCTGATATCACCATCTCCTCCTCCAATACAATTGAAGATGTTGGATTGAAGATTATAGGTTAGATAAGTCCATAGATTATATTATTATAATGATCATAGGCTGAGAGGTGGTGAATATACTTCTCACCAAAGATCCAATAAATGAACCTTGATTGAAGATAACAAGCTGATAACAATGTCATTCATTCTTCAGTTCGTAAACAAACAAAAAAAAACAAACAAATTTTTTAATAAATTGCCTTTAGTGAGGTCCACGTTATAATGGCAGTGGAGAAAGCTGGAGATCAACGTTAACGATCCTCCGTCTTGTCAATGCCTTCTATAGACGGTAGCTGATACAGGTTTATTGATGTTAATTCTCGTTTAAAATAATCAATTATATTTTATAAAGCAAGAACTTATATTTTTCAATAATTCCATGAAAAATTTCCATAATTAAGATTAAATATTTTGTTATTTCTATTAATTCTACATTGCTAAAAGACAATCTGGCAACAGAGCAAAGCGAGAAAGAGATAGCGCTATCCGCTTTGTTGAATGATGGACAAGGATAGCAATACCATTGCTAAACAAACACTGCCATTATAACGTGGACCTCACTGTAGTTGTTCACATTCAAAAGGCATGCGGGGGCGTCCTTAACAAAATTGAGGAACTTTTACCCTCTTATAACACATTTTTATGCTCCAAGAGCATAAGGGCGTTCTATGAGATTATCTGATAATTGAATATTATTATTCGTGTTTGGAAATTATCATCATAGCCTGACCAGTGAGCTAACCATGCTAGAAAACTTCTCCTACAAACTTTGAATCAAGGCTTTCGACTAGCAAAGTTAGCCATACCAACAAGTACGTGATAACCGAGCATCGAATAAGAAGTGAGCCAGGACGCCAGGACCCGGGACCCTTCGCTTGGAACTAATTAGATTGAAAATCTCACGGTCAAGGTCGAACATAATGGCCGGTACAGTCCGTACCAAAAACACAAGAAGCGCGTGTCTTAAAAAATGCACAGCGCGGTTTGCTACTTTGCGTGGGAAAGTGATGATCGGTGCTTGATGGAGTATCAGAGGATCAGAGCTGATCCTACTTACAAATGGCTAGCAACATATACGTGACTGCAATAGAAAAACGACAACACTCTTTGGTTGGATTGATCACTGTAGTGTTGAATGTTGCCATTGAAGGTCTGTCTCCAATGTAATATATTTGAATCAACACAATAATTTTTATCGTTGAATGAAAAAGACTGAGAAATTGTCAAAAAACCACTGATTTATTGATAATTAGAAAGACCGGTTTCGGTTATTACACCATTGTCAATCTCTGATGACCACTGTCCTCAGAGATTGACTAATTATCAATAAATCAGTGGTTTTTTGACAATTTCTCAGTCTTTTTCATTCAATATGAATAATTACCACAATATCAACTTCTCAACTACACAACAATTTTTATCGTTATCGAGAGTAAGTACTTGAGCTGTTCACAAAGGACAATTGTTTGTGAATGATGTGGTGCGTACAGACTTGAGCGTAACACAATCGTTTGTGAATGATGTGGTTTTCTTGTATATAAAGGTGCGTACAGATTTGAGAGCCACAAACACGCGCATTTCGATTCTCATCAGCTGATACCATGCTCATCATATCTGTATCTTACTGTTTCTGTACAAATACAGATACAATAACATGGATATACAGTAACTTTTTCTTCCATATTGACGTATGAATCTCGGGATTTCTGCTCAAACTACTGTTTGCAAGGCAATTCTTTTAGATACATTTGTTGAAAGTGGACTCGCTTACAATTTTTCCACATTTTTTTCTCCTTTTTTCCTACTTTCTTCTCCAATACTTCCCTTTTCTTCTCCTCATCACACTTCATTTTATTCTGTCTATTACATAGACATCCTCTATCTACAATAGACATCCTCTACCTGTCTATTACATAGGAAACCATAGTTGGCTAGGTATTTTCCTCCTTTCTTTCTTTCTTTTCAGCACACCCCGCCATGAAGCCTGTTTTTGTATTTTATTAGAAATTGATTTTTTCTGTGTTTTGATTTCTCTCAAGTATATTGTATTGTGTGATTTGAATGAAATTGATTGATTGAGAATAAACTTAGCATTAGCTGATGAGAAGTGAAATGGCGCTAAAGTCTGCTCGCACCTTTAGATGCTTTCGAATGGAAAGACTCTTATTGACATGAATTGTGATTTATCCATTAGTTTTTCAAAATGTATTTCAATTTGTTCCATTCCCAGATGTATATTTCTCGTATTGAGGAATAAGTTTCAAATACCACAAACAGTTTCTATAACGCTATGAAGTTTTATTCGTCAATTGTGATGTAGATGATGGAGCTATCTTCATTTTGAAGATGAAATTTCATGCTTTAATTGCAATTTTTTGTATCCATGTATAACTTCAAAGCAATTACACTCTTCAACGTTATGAGATACAATAGATGTCAAAAATATATGGAATAGCGACCTCATATTTGTAATTCATCTTCTCTTACAATAATGTTCTTCCTTCTTCATCATATGTTGATATTTTTCAATTGTAATGAGGTTACACTTTTTCTTGTCTTAGTTTTATATTTTTCAATTATTTTTAACTGAGTTTACTTATTATTTCTTCTTTTGTATATTTAGAATAATATTTTTAATTTATTATTGTAATGTTATAAATGCAATAAGGTTTTCAAGACCTGGCATGTGATAAATCAATCAATCAATCAATCAATCTCTTCATGATCGAGAATATACTTGTATTGATTTCTCACCAGAACTCAATGATCAGGACTCAAAGTTACGTAAAAATAGTCCCAAACAGAGTATCGAGCTACCCAATATTCAAGTGAGTGTGGAAATACTGTGTCCCATTTATGAATTAGTTTTTTCTAAAGAAGTCCTGATTTCGAAGACACATAAAACTCCTACATAAACTGAACCTGATCTGACTTGCAATAATAATGAATGCTCACATGTTGATGATAGCCGACAATTAAGGTGCAACAAAAAGTTGTATCATGTAGTTCCCCCATTGTTGCCTTACCTGGTATTCGCTGTAAGCAATTTCCTCGTAACTCGACAGCACTAATCGCTCTATTTTCCTCGATTTCAGTGAAAAAGTCGTTACGCAACCTGGGGTTTTCCAGATACAAATAATTGGTACCAGCTCTTATTCGTCAGACACGTTGAGTGCATTATAATGATATGATTTGAGTGAATCGTCGGCAACAATCATGGTTCCAAGTAACGCCTCATTTCTACAGAAAACTGCTGCAGTTGAAAGTCTTTCAAGAGATGTCTCAATTTCTAATTCTTCTTGAACCAACCCCTCACCATGATCTTTTGAAAATTTCCACATACCACCTGTTGCTTCTTGATGATTAATATCGAATGATTAATGATTAAATATCGGGGACCGAGCTTCGCTCTGGAGAACAACAGCATGAAAAATTTATTACCAAAGAAGAAATTTTAATAAAATTCATAACATTTTATCTAATCACAGTAAATTGAGATTAATTCCCAGAGGAATGGAAAAATTTTCCTCACAAAGGCCCAGCTGCACAAAAGCCTCTACTGGAATTAATCAGAATTGAAAATAACCTGGCTTTTTTGCAACCGGCACTGATTAGTACCTGATTGAATGATTACAAAAGTTCTTCAGCTGATTCATGATTTTGACACAGTCCCACACACATGAACTCGCTCACTCACTTCCATCACCAACAGACGACGAAATAATTATTATCAGCTGTTTTTCCAAGGATAAATAATAATTATCCTTCAATGTCCTTCAGCGAGTTTTCCCAGGGATGAAACCTAATGCAATCGAATCATTATATTATAAACCTTCTATGTTCTGAATTTCGTGAGAATCGTTAGAGCCGTTTTAAGAGCCGAGATTCGTTGTAATACAAACATATAAACATATAAACAGAAGTTGCTCGTTTAATAGTATAGGATATCGAAAGATTAATGATTAGTTATTGATGGAGAATGATTAATATTCTGCTATTCTCATTTTTCCCAAAAAAATATTATGATTGCATAAAATATAAGTTTTATTGATCTTCTCTTCGTTTATTGCTTTGATATTCTCACAATAGTTATTGTGAGTTCAAGCGAATCGAGTACCCAGGAGAATTTGACAGCCATTACAATTTATGGTGGAACCATGACATTTCATTCATTGTCTATGCTGTTGAGGACGTTTCCAATATTAATTTCAATTATAAAATCAGTGAATGCAAAAGTATGAAACTCAAGTCCAAAACTCAAGACCAAGACCAAGTACAAAACTCCTATTGTCCCCAATTTTTAGTTGAAGCACTCATTATTTCCCTATTGTATCACTTTCTCCGTAAACAAAGCCATAGTGCATTCTGGTAACATCAGCACATGTAGGGCAAGGGCTTCTACACAAAAAAAAATTGTTGATTTCAGCTGATCTATATCAGCTAGTGTTCTATTGCCCTACCTGTGCTGATGTTACCATCAACCACCTGTCTTGCACTAAATATTTGTTTACGGAGGTAGTGATTATATTCACTCATTTTCCTAATCAAAACACTTCAAATTATTACAACAACTCATTCATCTGAGAAACGTTGTTACTCATGTTTACTATCGTCTTTTATTATGAAGTACAAACACAAAGCTCCTCGACGTTTCAATGAATTAGTAAGAAATGATTTTATTACAGTCTCAAGTTTTGCCATTCAATAAGGACCAAATCCACCAATAACACATTAAATGCTACCAGAGACAAACGAATATCCTTCCACTAGAGAGTATTCTTCCCTCTCTGCTGCTATACAGAGCCACACAATATAGAAGGATACCTATTTCTTCAAGCTTTTGCAACTAATTCATCTGAAAAGCATTGTTACTCATGTTTACTATGGACTTTTATTAAGGAGTACAAACACAACTAGCTCCACGATGTTTCAATGAGTAATTTTATTATGAAGTACAAATACAAAACTCCTCGACGTTTCAATGAATTAGTAAGAAATTATTTTATCACAATCTCAAGCTATTCCATTCATCATGGACCAAATCCACGAATAACACATTGAATCCTACCAGAGACAAACGAATATCCTTCCTCTAGAGAGTATTCTTCCTTCTTTGCTGCTATACAGTACCACACAATATAGAAGGAAACCCGTTTATTCAATCCTTGACAGTACACATTAATGGATAGAATAGAATATTTTATTTCGCCAAAATACAAGATACATAAGACAAAATGTAAATTATAATAAATCTTTGCCATAGCCAGCAAAGTCGGACTTGTGCGCCAGCTGTGAGACTAGTTGTAATGTATTACTTATATTACTGAGGCCTGAAGCTATGCTAAAAATGAGTATGGTCAAAGAGAAGAGAGAATTCTCTGTGGCTCGGTAGAGTATCGCTAATGGCTAAGGGATGGAATCGAAACATCTCATTGGAATGAATTTTATCCTGTACTTTAACTCATTGCTGAGGCCTATGTTAAAAGTGAGTAGGGTCACAGAGAACTCTGTGGTACGGTAGAGTATCGCCAAAGGCTATGGGCTAAGCAGTGGTTCTCAAAATTTTTACTTCAAGCCCCCCCTGCATAATTCAGCTGTAAGCCGGACCCCCTACATGTATAAGCTTTTATGTTCAGCTGTTCTTAGTGAGAATTTGTGTGTATTTTTGGCTTCAAAATTCATAAAATAACTTAATTAATACAATGTGCAGTGATAATTAAGTGTAATATTTAACTATAATTTGGTGTTTTAATTTTTCTAAAATTAAATTTTGCATCTCATATTTATTTTTGGACGAAAGTTGACCTTGAACTTCTTACAGAACAAACATAACCTATTTTTTGGACATGTAATCAAAATTTGGGAATGGAATAGTTTTGGGCCAAGCCTGTTGTTCCTTCCCGATCATATTTATATGATTTGTTATTGTATCCACGTATAAATAAATAAATAAATAAATAAGCATAGACGTGGTAGACATAGAACGTGGTACATATACATATATACCTACATATTTTACACTCAATATTTATTTAGTTGAGTTTTGCACATTCTATACATAACCAAATGTTGCAATAGTTTCAATCATAATAAAACAACAAATTCTATACAAACAATAAATTATAATTTATTCATGTACTACAGCTACTAGTACATTATTTTTATTTTTGTTTCTCATAGAAATTAACAATACAAAGAGCGTCAGTGTGAAGGATGAGCTTGTTTTTTTCGCACAGAGTTTGTTGAAACGAGGTGTCAGCTCCGAAAACGCTACTCCAAGTTCCTGGGTCACATCCAGTCTTGGTCTATATTCACTTTTCATGGCAGCTAGAGCAGAAACCCCAGTTTCACACGGATAAACTGTAGCAAATGGAGTCTATATCTTCAATACCTTTTTACTCAAAATTGGGTGTTTCTTTTTGCACACTAATCCAGAAGGATGTAAGAGAATATTCTTCAAACTTCATTTTAAGCGCAAAGTCACCTTGGAGATCAATGAGGTTTTCTTTTTCTATGATGTTCTTGGAGCACTTATTGATTGATAATTTGAATTTGACAATACGGTTGATATAAATATTTTATGAGTAAAAGTTACACAAATGTAATTTTGAAAATAGAAAGATTGCTTATCGTAATAATTTTAGAAGAGAATTTAAAACATTTTCCAACTATGTTTTGCGCCCCCCCTGAGCATTCATCGCGCCCCCCTTGGGGGTCGCGCCCCACACTTTGACAACCACTGGGCTGAGGGATGGATCCGAAACATCTCATTGGAATATATTTTGTCTCATATTATAACATTTGTTTGTATTGATAAGTTCATGTATATGTGTACATGTGTAACAGTATGAGTGATGTGTGTAGTTGAATGGGTTGGGCCGTCCGCTTACTCCGGCTGTCAAGAGCCGCTAAGAGAGTCAAGGGTTTCTTAATGAAACCGGCATCCTAGCCACGTGACCTTTTCTGTGCTGCAACTCGCCCACTGTAACCGGTCCTCTCTGCTCTATATAACTATATATGACACGATTTATACACATTCAAGGTGCTCAATATATCTGTGTATACCTGTCATACCCGCAATCAATATATCCATATATAATCGAAATAATACACATCAATTCTAGCTTGTCTGTGTTGACCTGTCAAGTCAATGACTTACTGTGTGGCACTTCTGTAACAGTATGTAACAGTATGAGATGCCTACTCTAATTATATTCTGTTCTGGGCCTTCCTCTCTTTACAAAGTAGATAATATAAAAACACATTAAAAATCAACAATAATCAGATATAACCCATCAACAGTTGTGGATGAGGAATGTTATAAACAATCGAATGGGATGGAAATTACTGAAAAATTGCATTTACTTAAATGCTATTGTCAATATTTGCAGTAGCAGAAGTCTTCGGGGGTGATTTACAGAATTTAATTGGGATGTTCGTTTATTATCCTATACTATCAATCGAGCAATTTCTGTTTATATGTTTCACCGGATGTTTAAGTGTTTAAGTTTGTATTTCACCGGATATCGAAAACGGCTTAACGATCCTCACGAAATTTGGAACAAAGTAGGTTTATGATATAAAAATTCGATTTCACTAGTCTCATCCCTAGGAAAACTCGCTGAACGACATTGAAAGGATAATTCATCCTTGGAAAAACAGCTGAGGCTTTCGTCGTCTGTTTATAATGGGAGTGAGTGAGCGAGTGCGTCTGTGGAAAATCAAAATATCTCATCCACAAAATTCATAAGCTGACGTATAGCCAGCTGTAAAATATGAACACGGCCTAAAATATGAACAAACCTTGAGGGTTTGGAACATGGCTTACTTTAGATATATATCTATAGTAGGCTGTGGTTTGGAAGGTCAAATTATTCATAACTAGCAGGGCACCCGTGCTTCGCTTCGGGGTTGAAAGATAAGATTATTTTTGTGAACCATTTATAATCTAAATTCTACCAACATTGTTATAATCATTTTTGAGATTAGGCCACAACTTGGCATGAAAACTATCGAGTCAAATCATTCGATTAATCATTGATGTGTTGGAAGTGCTCTTTAGAATAGCAGTCCAATTGCAGCGAATTTTGTAGAATATTGAGAAAAGGAACAACAGCTATTTGGCCGTTTTAATAAATGACCCCTTTCTTCCGCCCAAGTTAAATTTTGGCCAAATTTCCTCATTCTTTGCAAACAGATTCCACAACGGACACTTCTGAAGTTTTGAAAATACCTTCCATATACCATACTGAATTATTATAATTCCATCGAAATTGTTTGAGCAGTTATCGCGATCGGATATACAAACAAAATTAAATTAGTCTTGATAGAATGGGATCACTTGATAGAAGCAACTCCCGTCATAAAAGTTTGTTTTATGAAAAATAAGAACTATCTCCCAGGAATAGCTCTGATTGAAACAGCAGTGCCCAATCAATTTGTTCTCGATAAATGCATTTTGATTCGTTCTTCAACTTGGTGCCAACCTAATGAAGTCATCTCAACTTAATGCCAACCTACTGTCAAAATTATTAATTTAGTTGCCAGTTAACAACTGTTTCGAAGAGGTACTCTCTCTAGATTATAATAACATATGATATGGATATTTCTATTATAATAAGGAGATTGGGAGAAGAAGAACTTCATAATAATGAGCCTGTTTGATAGTTTAACGGATGGATTGGATAATTATCACAAGTGTAGATGATTCTAGAGCCCATATATAGAGCATTTTCTTGATCCTCATCCCCATATCTATCAATGTATGAGTGTGCTATGATCTCCATGACAACATTGAACAAGGAATCGAAGGATAGATTTTATATAAGAGATCATACAAATGTAGTTTCTGCCTCATTGAAGGGCGAAATATTACAGTCAACAGTCACAACAGTTATATATTTGCAACCGTTCTTCATAACAAATTTTTGAAATGTTGATCAATTTTTTAGATATTTTTGAAACGATTAGCTGAGATTGAGAAAATTTGTTACTAGTTACACCTCACTCCAGAACCTTTGAAATATGAGAAAAATTATCAATTTCCATGGAAATACTTCCACCTTCCAAGGTAGTAATAAAAATCAACGACTAGTTTCCATGGTGGGCTACAAAGACTGAATTTTGCTCTCGATAATGGCATACTTTGGGTTTAATAATATTCATTTACTGTATTTTACTGCCTCTCACCATGCATATAATATGCATCCAAGGTGATTGATTGAGTACTTTATTTGGAGGATAAGGTGGAGAGATAGGAAAGTGAAATTTCGCTTTGGTTCCCAGAATACTTTTATGTTTGAAATTTACTGCTTTCCTAAATGAAATTCCAATTGAGTATTTGCATCTCGAGGTACTACACCAAATACTTGGACGTAGATCATAATACAAACGGACCTCATCTTCTCAGGTTCTAAGGAATTACCTGAAAATAATAATTTATTAATTTGATCATAGTTTATTTTTTCATTTGATAATATACAATAGTGTATAGGATGGAAACTATTGAAACAAAACTTGTTCAACTTGTTTAAGCATACATAAGTTACTAGAGTAAATAGCTTGAATATTTCGCAGTCACTAAATTTCCATAGCCGAAAGTCCATGGATAGAAAATAATGTATGCACTTCTGTAAAAGCAAAATATTCGGTATCAGTATTTTATTTCAAGCCATACTGTATAAAAGAGTAGTAGTGTGTGGTATAAATCTCATGATATATTATAAGTTTCATGATGAATGATTGATTGATTGGAAGATAGGAAAATTTCAAGTGGTATGTGGCAATATTAGCAGAACCTTGGGGAAGCAAGCACGGAGAGAAACTATAATGAAATTTTATAGAACAATGGCTGCTCCAGTCCTCCTCTACGGAAGTGGGTCGTGGGTTACAACTAAACCCCTAGAGAGTAGAGTGCAGGCGGCGGAGATGCGATTCCTCCGGAGAACCAAGGGCTGCGATAGAAGGGACCACATCAGAAACGATTGATATACGAGCAGAGCTAGGAATTTACAGCTTGTTGGAAAAAGTCACACAATATCGGAAGCAGTGGAAAGACCATATGGAAAGAATGCCGGCAGAAAGGCTTCCACTACAGATATTGAATTATAAACCGGCAGGGAAAGATATTGGTAGGCCATGGAAGAGATGGCAATAAATACACTACTTGTATATATTATAGCGTAATTTTGTAATTGAAATATAGATATTAATAAGCTGTTTGTAAGTCGGAACAGGCATTAACCTAATCCTTGTACGTTAGATGATGATGATTGATTGATTGATTGAGTACTTTATTTATGTAGATTACAATATATACTGGCTTATACACTTATATACAATAGCTTACAATACAGCAAAATTAAAGATGAATTTACATAATATAGATCAACAAAATAATATTATTGAATTGTATGATATGAAAAAGCAATTTGTAATATAATAACTATAGATAATTATATTGTCATGCATCTACATAAATTGGCGTAGCTTTGGACATATCAATGTCCATTCTTCGGAAACAATATTAAAAATATCCTCCCCACTAACTCTCTACCAAATGATGGAGATAGTGAGATGAAATCTCATTCTATCTCTTTGGTAATGTAATTTGTATATCCATGTATGCTGCACTTTTTAGTAGAAATAAAAGCCAGATGAAAGCCAATAGAATATATACAGCGAACAGGGCACCACACTGTCTGGCTGGATCTCACTCAAACTGGTCTTATCGGCAGTTATCAACGGGCACCACACAAGCATCAGATTCCCTTCGTTTCAACGCATTCCAGACGTTTTAATAGCTTTAAAAGTTTTACTCCAGTTCAACCACTAAAGTGCGAGATAAATTACTTTTTCCTCCACCTACTGTCTAAAGTACTTACTTTACTCCCTGAAACATAATACTAAAGTGTCACTTTTTCGCTCTCGGTAGTAAAAAACAGAAAAACTCCCTAGGGAGTAAAAGTGACTCCATTTAAATAACATGGGAAGCATCTCTATTTTAAAACTTATATTGTAATAGGTTAGAAGGTCTAAGCTCAGATAAGAAAGCATAATAGAGGTGTCTGTCATTGAGTCAACTGAATTCAATACCACAACCAGAAATTTGATCAACTCATGAAATATATGTTTGTATGTATTTATAAGAAAATCTTTGGTCATGTTAAACCATTACTGACTGAACATCAGCATGGGTTTTTGCCTGGGAGATCTACTGTCACCAATTTGTTGCATTTCCGAAGTGAGGTATCAGCCTATCTTGATAGGGGTTTGCGTGTTGATACTGTGTACACTGATTTTTCTAAAGCTTTTGACACTCTGAGCCACAAGGTGTTGTGCAATAAATTGTCACTCTTTGGATTTTCCATTCCAAGTGTTGGGCTTATCTCCTCGTATCTGTCTGACCGAGTTCAATCTGTTTCTTTTGGTGGTAACCAGTCTAAATTCTATACTAGTTCGTCAGGCGTTCCGCAGGGTTCTAATCTGGGTCCTCTACTCTTCCTGCTATTCATAAATGATTTGCCTGGAGTCCTAAAGCATTCTTCTTGCCTTCTCTATGCCGATGATGTAAAAATCTACAAGGTGATTGAGTCGGAGGATGATTGTCGAATGCTTCAGAGTGATGTGGATTGCTTATTTTACTGGTGCAGTGAAAACCAGCTGAAGATCAACATTGATAAATGCGCTACTGTAACTTTCACAAGGCAGAGAGATCCCCAGGTTCCTGTTTATACTATCAATAATCTAGTAGTCAAGCGTGTTGATCAATTTAAGGACCTTGGAGTGTATTTTGATTCTGAGCTTAAGTTTCATTTTCATTTGAGAAATTTATGCTCCAAGGCGTGCCAGCAAATAGGATTTATTCGCAGAACTTGCTTTTAGGTTCCAGCTTCCTCAGTGCAGAACCAATAATCACTATAATTCTCCAGTTAATCGTATGATGTGTCTTTTTAATCTTTGTGGAGCTCATCTTGATCCATTTCATTTGTCAACTTTGCAGTTCAAGAAAGCTTGTGCAGCCCTATACCCACCATCTTTCCGCCGGTAATTCTATGTAGGTTATTATCTTTTTTTTTGAATCTTCTTTTCTCTTCACCCTGGTCTCCATAGTCATCATCATCATCTTCATTGTCAGAATCATCTCCAGCATCATCATCATCATCATCAGCATCTTCATCTCTCATAAAATTTATATAAATTTCCTCTTATTAGTAATGATTTTATTTTTGCATCTCTTTTTTCAATTAATTTTATCTAAATTCGCATTATATTATTCAGATTTTGATTATCATTTTATTATTTTTATTTTATTTTATTAGTTTTCAGTTTATTAGTTATTTTTTTTTTAGTTTATCACGCTTAGTTTTATAACTTTCTTCAGTTTTGTAGTTTGCTTTTTTGTTATTTTTATTATTTTCAGGAGTATATTCTATTTATTGTGTTAAATTATATATTTTTAAGAAATTGATGTATTTTCTATTGTTTTGATTGGGGAGCAATTTTTGGGGCTTGCCCTGTATGCGCCCATATTGTAATTAAATAAATAAATAAATAAATAAATAAATGATATTATATTCTTAATATTAGTAGACAATAAAAATTTATACAATTTTAAAAATATTTTATTCTATTCAAAATACCAGCCAACAAATATTTTTGATCTGCAATTCAAATCTGAACCGCGTGATCTGGAGTCAGCCATTTTTGGTAGACGCCCATCTGATATAATTGTTACAACTTTTGCCGATAGATAGCGCAATCGGCAGTGCCAATCAGACGACCGGTTTTTAGGTTTCAGATTTTAGGTTATGTTGTTAGGAAACATTGTCACCAATATGTAAGTTATTAAAATGATATTATTTGCAGTTTCTATAAAAAAAATGTAGATGGAGGAAAAATGTTGTGTACATCACAAGCAAAAAATACGTTTTCTCCCTCGGGAAAATTGTTGCCCTCGGCTTCAATTGTATTGAAAAAGTTGTACTTTCCACTCTAGATATACAGATAACTATTAACATGAAGAGGAGAAACCTTTTTCTTCCTCCACAGTTTGTAGCATAGACAGAGATGGACATCCTGCACACAATTGGATGCGCTGTGTCATTTTGCTTCATGTTCTTGTCATGAAAATATCTCTGTAACATACACAAACCAATATACCAGCTGACCAGTACACACTTGGAACATTGCCAGCAATAGATGGAGGGAGTGTTGCCGCGTCGCGTTACAAAGCTCTCTCACTCAGACACAAAAGAAGGAGAATGCTGCTAGGTAGTGGGAGTGATTAGTGGAGGATAGAGTATCGTCTTCGAGAAAGAGCCGTGTTAAAAGTAATTTATCTCGCACTTTAGTATTTTCTGATACTCACGATTTGAATTGGCAGTAATATCAGAGGCCTATATATGTTCAGGTCAACTAAAAGTTATATTGATTGTATTATAATTTATATTGCAATGCATTATATTTATAATAAATGTATTTTTTACAAATTTGAATGCATTCCATTAAACATTCTTACACAATAATAGTGTTAATACTAATATTATAATTTTTGCGAAAGAAAATTTGTACCTTTTTACTCATGTTTGAGTACCTAATAAAATGACAGAACAGTGTAGTGAGTTTAAAATTCAGAAATTGAATCATAAATTCATTTTTGAAATTCCATTCACATATCAGGCAATTCCACAAACCATTCAATGATAACATCATAGAAAGGAAGGGAGAGAAATCTTTTTTCACGTTGGACCTCGCTCGTACTTGGACCTGTGAATAGAATTTGATCACTTAGATGAGTTTGACTCACAATATAAATAATGATTATGCATTTTACTTTAATTATGTTGAAGGCTGACTCAATAATGTCAAAACTCATTTAATGAAGAAAACCCACTGAAGAAAAGCCCATAATCTGAAAATAAGCGGTAGTTGCAAAATTATTGTACTTCACTGCTGAAGATCACTCAAATCAGGAGTTTTGGCCGATGAGATATAAAAAATTTCTATCAATACAAGACCAGCAAATACAAGATCATGATTATCGTGCAAATATACAAACTTTTAAACATAATATAAAGCAGTTCTATATTTTTTGATCGAGATGATAATATGTATATGATTATATTTAATTCAGATGATTATATTTGAATTAAGGAGATGATAAATATTGATATAATATATTTGAAATTATAACTGCAAGTTGTTATATTATTGCAAGTAGTGAGAATGAAGTTCACCTTCACATAATAAAGATTTCATTCGTTTTTCATACAAATGTATGTCACTGACCCAATAAAAGAGGAAACCCCAGATAAATATAAATGCATGACTAACAACATGTTGACATAAGTCCCACCTCAAATAGAATGTGCTCAATTCCACAGAGAGGGAATCCCTGGTTTGTTTCATGATCTGTTGTCCTCAATCACTCATCTAGATCATGAAAGTGTGAGAGATTGATCTGATCTACAGAGATTTCTGTCTCACTCCCGCCTTGGTTATTCATCTCGGGGCCTAAAATTTGGAAACCGATAAAGGATACGTTCAAAACTATGTAATTCTGCTGAACCTATCAGCATCCAATAGAGTTTATCCAAAGTTAATTAACGCACACTTTCATGCCTATATGTTCCACCTCTCCAATATGTCTCTGGATCCAATATCTCCCCTCTTTGTACTCTATAGGTTGAGATCTGAGATAAACTCTCATTTAGGAGATGTATAGTATAGTTTGGCTGTAAAATGGTGTCGTAAAGTGTTTGTGTTGAGTGTATCGAAAGCAATCTATTTCGTTTGACCTTTATTTTGGGCGCTTATGTATAGGTCGCCCGGCTTTAATTTACACTTGCTGACAACACTGTTAAACAAAAGAGCATTTTGTTCTGCTCTAGGAGAGGTGCAGAGGTCATGATGGTATTTTTCAAAGTTGGAGGGAAGGAAATAGTTTTAATTGCATATTGATCAGCCTAAACCTATCGCAATCCAGTATCCAAAGTTTGTGAACTATATTGAAATATCGGGGACCGAGCTTCGCTCTGGAGTACAAAAGCATAAAAAATTATTACGCAAGAAGAAATTATAATAACTTTCATACAGAAATGTTCTATCTAATCACAGTAAATTGATATTTATTCCCATAGGAATGCAAAAATTTCCCTCACCGCCCAGTTGCACAAAAGCCGGTTGAATTATAATCCTGATTAACTTCACGTGAACCAAATCAGAGAAAACCATTTCAAAAAGATGGATCTACTGGAATTAATCAGGATTGAAAATAACCCGGCTTTTTTGCAACCGACACAAGTACCTGATTGAATGATTACAAAAGTTCAACAGCTGAGTCATAATTTTGACACAGTCCCACACACATGAACTCGCTCACTCATTTCCATCACCAACAGACGACGAAATAATTATTATCAGCTGTTTTTCCAATGATGAATAATAATTATCCTCTCAATGTCCTTCAGCTAGTTTCCTCAGGGATGAGACCTATAGTGTGAGGTCCACATTATAATGGCAGTGGATAAAGATAGAAGAATAGCGATGCCGATTCTTTGCATTAATTAATTATATTTCTACACTTGTAAAAAACATAATTGACATCGTTGCGGACCTAGAAAAGGATAGTACCAACGGCTTTGTCGAATAATAGACAAGGATAGCAAAACCAAAGTTGACCAAATGCTGTCATTATAACGTGGACCTCACTATTAAGAGTGCAATCGAATCTTTAGAGCCGTTTTCGAGATCCGGTGAAATTCATACATATAGACATGTAAACATCCAAACATCTATCTCAACATATGAACATATTAACAGAAGTTGCTCGTTTGATAGTATAGGATAATAATCATGTGGCGTTATTTATTATTGATCCTTCAATTGGTGTGAGACCATTTAACGCTACGCTGTTTTAATGAAGATGTCAGCAAAAAGACAATGTGTATTCTTGAATATTCTATCTATTTTTTGTTATTATTTATTTATTTATCATTTACAATCAACTTAAGGACAAAGAAACATACTACAGTCCAAAACCTCTTTTCATCCCAATTTCATAAAATAAATTGTCCAAATAAAGGTTATGTGCGACTTTCCAATTCTTCACTAACTATCATTATAGTTAAATTTTGTACTTTATCATAGATTCTAGAATATACTGTATTTCTAGTCTTCATGAGATATGATTATTTATTATATCGATGTATCATATAATACATTTGATGTCTTTGTTGATATCTATGTATTACATCCCATGTATTCTATTTTCGCCTTGGAGCTTTTCTTGTTTCGATTCCGTAGTTACTTCAAAGCTGAAGTTTTCATTGAAAGAGTTTAGAGTTGGTCATTTCAGTTACTATTACGTATTTTGCTAATGAATATGAAGTAAAAAAATTGTTTCCAAATAATACATTCAGAGTTATTTATGAGACAAGTAATTTGAGTCATCATCACAGATTCATTTACAGTTTGCAAAGTTCAAGCATTTTGAGCAACTCACAGATAGCCATCAAACACACATGTTACCAAAACAAGTTCGTGCAGAAAAAAATACTGAACCCGAAATTGTAATTCCATCAACGAAGCAAAAAACGATAATATACGAAATCCACTGCCAAAATAAACCTTGAAACATTTTGACAGCATTTTTGAATATTCAACACTCCTAGCTCCATTGAAGAATACGTTTTCGAGGCAATGGTAAGCCGAATCATGTTCTCAAGCATTAGTTGTATAGTCGTGATCACTCAATTGAAAGTATTACGGAATAAACGTATTCAATTACTCGTTGACCATGTTTATCAGAGACGGTGATTTCATCTTTTATGTACATCAGATCGAATTGATTAAATCTCGCTTCCAACTGAAGAAATACAGCCACTATGATAAGTTGATTATATACTTTGTAACAGTGTTTAGTGGGATTCTTACGGATCGCGTTTCGATTAATGAATAGCAAGTCAAATTAACTGCGTCGTGATAACTGAACATATTTAAAACCAGTAACACTCACGTTTTTAAATCTGGAACTTTATATGGATGGAATTTCATCTAAATTGTTTGTAACGGCGTTGAACATTGAAAAGCAATTTACCGTAAACTACATCGTGATGAGTTTCTGTATCTGTGATTCTCTTGATTTGATAACATTGCACAATAAGAATTAGTATGCAATAAGGAATAATTTAAAGCTAGATTGGAGTGCATCTATTGAGTGAGAAACTTTCTGTTTGTGCCTGGAAAATCCACACTATTTTCTTCTACTTTTTAGTTGATTATATATTGTTGAGAATATATATTCAATCACATCCTATTATATAAAGCAAACAATTTCTGTATATATTTCTATATATGGTTATCTGGATATTTATATGGTTATTTATGTTCAACGGATCTCGGAAACGGCTCTAACGATTTTCACGAAATTTGGAACATAGTAGGTTTATGATATAAAAATTCGATTGCACTAGATCTCATCCCTGGGAAAACTCGCTGAAGAACATGAAAAGGATAATTCATCCTTGGAAAAACAGATGAAAATTTCGTCGTCTGTCGATAACAGAAGATGCGTGTGCCTGTGTGGGAGATCAGCTGTGTAATCAATTAGCTTACCGTATCTCGCGAGAAATCTAGAAATTTTAATTGACTCGATGAAAATAATCTGATTTGTTGACATGAGAGTGTATAATATTCGAAGTTAATCATTATTTTACAGTTCTAAGTGATTAGTGAGTGTTATTTTGTTATTCAATTTGGTTTGTAAACAATCTAAATTAGAACTTTTATCTTTTCAAATAAATTTGGACTGAAAATTTGACCTGAATTCAAGTGTATGGAACATTACCTACTTTTTGGAATATTTATAGTGTAAAAATCAAAATTCGGGGAAGAAACAGGTTTGGGCTGTGCCTGTTAGTCCTTCCCTAATCATTTTAAAGAATTGAGTTCTGTTTCAATAAATAAATAATGAGCGAAGCTCGGTGCCCCGATATTGTGATATAAGTCACATAAGAACTCACTTGATTCATTCTTTGCTATTAACTTATACACATGATGTGCATATCTGTTTGTCAAGCTCCGTTTAATCTAACATAATCTATAAGGACGGAAAAATAAACATTTAGTAAATAACTTTGGTGTAAACCCAGATTAATAGCAAAGAATGAATCAAGAGAGTTCTTATATGATTTATATCACATGTGATTGAATATGTATTCTCAACAAAATATTCCGTGGCTTTTGCGATTAATGCCCGGTTTCACCAACCTTGATCAAATATAGCCTAGCCATGGTCAATTAGACCATAGTCAAAATTTGATCACTCGTTCAATCATTCAACTGTTCCACCAACCTCGGGATTGATCAAAACTCCGTCGGTCAAATCTGAACATGCTGGTCAACTCTTGTAGCTGTACTTTTCAGAAGTTGGCCAACATGTTTGCTGGCTTGCTATTGGCTACATCTGATTTTGATGGATGGAAATTACTGAGATATTGCAATTATTCAAATGCTAATGAATTAATAATTATTATTGAACGAAAATTCAAATCAAATGCTGTAATATAGTAAATATAGAAACACCCCATGATACTTATAAAACAGTTTTGATCAAGGTTGGTGAAACGGGGCATAAGTCTTATAATTCACTGCAACTATTTTATAGGGGTTGTTTAGGTGATCGTGTTCGAAATAAATTGAAAATTATTTTTTTTTAATTACATTTTTTGTACCTTTCACATTACAGATTAACTGTGGATTGGCAAACTGAAAAAGATATATTGCGATGGGGTGATCGTTACCGTGAGTAGACGTTAATTTTCTGAAAAATATAGATGCAGCCAGATATTTATTTATCCATATCCTGAATATGTCTGCTCATCTGAAAGATCAACTATTTTAAAAAATGTAGATGCAGCCAGATATTTATCAATATCCTGAATATGTCTGTTCATCTGCAAGATGCAACCAGCAAGATGTAACCACTGCCACATTATGATTTTTAAGGAGATAATGAGATATATTTCTCCTTAGCTCATACTTAATATTGTGGTAGAAACATTGTACAATAATTATCTATCATTCTAAGAGAAAAAGTAGCTATTATCCACACTGGATAACCACATAACAACCACATAACCCACGATTCCACAAGGTTATTGTCATGCTTGGCTGTGTGAATGAATTCAATTTCCTCGTTGAGTTGAGCGTAACTGATTAATGATTTGCAAACTCTTTTCTTCGGGAATTAACGTGACTGTGTTTGAACACTGCCGAGTCATTTCAGCGAATATCCTGTTAAAAATTGGTATTGGAATAGCTCAATTGTTTCTAGAAATAGTCACAATAGTGATGTAAGTAGATGTTGGAAGTGTAGCGATGTTTACTAAACTTAAGTAGAATCCATGTGGATTGAACTCGGAGGAAATGATTGATGAGGCCTATGTGAAATTTAACGAAAATATGGATGATATATGACATATCAATCAGAAGTGTACCTAATTTGAAAAGAAAACAAAATGATATTGTAAGAGATATTCTGATGCTCTTAAATTTTGAAGTTGGAAAATATAAAAGACAAGCGGTCACATGTAAGCCTACAACAGGAGCATTGAGCGTTTAACACGTCAATTATTGACTAATGATTTCATTTTCTCGTCAAACAATTATTATTTATTTCATGCTGGACCATATTGAAGAATGAATACTCACTTGAGTTCAGATCATGTATCAGGCAATCAGTTCAGCAAAATAATGATATTTAGTGATACTACTATTACTTAATTCTCTTGTTATTTTTGTATTCTTTCACTTTATTGCACTTGCTTTCAAATTTATGTTAACATTCGAAATCAAATAAATAGATATTAGACAGTTAAACAAACAAATATTAGTCAATCAAATAAATAATGTTTGACAGTTGGAAATTACGAACGTATTTTAAACTTCAATAATAATAGTGAAAGGTGGCTTTTGCCCAATGGGAACGACTGAAGGCGGAGTTACTAGCCAAACGCCTTCTGATTGGCTGGCATTGCCCCTTCTCCGTAACTATGCTTCCTATTGGTCCTCGCATTTTCAGTAGGTCTACACTAGTTCCTCATCTTGCTACTGATGGCAGCACTTCATGGGTCATAT
Source organism: Nilaparvata lugens (assembly GCF_014356525.2). Taxonomy (NCBI): domain Eukaryota; kingdom Metazoa; phylum Arthropoda; class Insecta; order Hemiptera; family Delphacidae; genus Nilaparvata; species Nilaparvata lugens. The sequence goes on along the minus strand of NC_052510.1, from coordinate 53,096,720 downwards.
CCATGTTCTATTACACTTGTCAAATGCATAGTATTTTGCAGTTGAGATTAGCTGGGAGAAAATTGGATTAATACGAAGCTTGTATACCTAAACCAAATAAAAGTCACTTCATGATTTTTTTTCTTTTCTAGCTCCAAAGTTCTACAACCTTTTGAGAGATGTCAAGAGATTTGTAATGGAATGTGAGAATATAGATACCTTTTTTAGAATTCTCATGTAGCCTTATAAACTTGTATATCATAATATTGTACAATATACTTCGGAGCTAAAACTGATAAATTATCGATACTGATATGTAATATATGTCACTAACTTCATATGTGACTGTCGGCTTCAGTAACTACTTTTTAGCACTAGCTTTGTATCAATTTTTATATCATCATCTCAAACAGGTCTAGTACCTCGAGATGCTAATACTCAATTGGCATTTCATTTTATTTTGTAATGGTATTTTCCCATGTTGTAAAATTTGTATTGCTTTTATTATGTATTTCTAAGATGTTGTTGTTTTTTTTAATTTCTGCCAATAAAACATTTTCATTCTTTCCATTAGATTAGTTGAGATTGGCAGCCATTCATGATGGTATCCGAGAAATTGAATCAATACGATGCTATAGTATAAAGGTTCCAGATGAATGTAAAACGTTCAGAAAAATAGGATGTGGGAGCTATCATGTTTTCATTAAAAAAAAATTATTTCTATGAGAATATTTTCTTCTATATTAGGAGTGATTTCAAGTGATTCCAAATAAAAGTATTCCAGAATCACATGAGTTTTATTATTGTGGATGAATACGAAAATTTCGAATTTCTCTCTCTCAACAGATCTATTCTTCAATGAAAACAGAGTATATTCTTCTTCTGGTGCCTATACGTTACGCTTAACGAATTTAGGAAATTATTCTGATAATTAGAGTTTTGCTGACAACTGCTGTAAAGACATTGGACATTGTAAAGACTGTAAGGACATTGGAAACCATGCTTTCAATTATCGGGCCAGGATATTCTGCTCCTACCAATGTCTCTTCTAATATATTAAAATAATCTTTAATATTTTCCGAAAATAGAATCATATTTATGATAATATTTTTTTTATCCTTTATCAAGAGTGATTTCAAACGATTTAAAATAAAATTATTCAGGATACACTCGAATCTTATTATCTGTATCGTGGATACAGATTCTCAGAATCTACATTGTAGCATAGATAAAGGATAAGCATAAGGTTAGGTTGTCTATATTTTATTGTCTTTATTTTTTTTGTCTACATTCTATATTTCTTGTCTCTGATTGTAGTTCACCTATCGGCAATTTTGTAATGAGTGTATCATTCATTCATTCATTTATTGTATAAAACACTATAATCATAATGACATTGGAGGAAAAACTAGGCTGAGCCTGTACTATTTCTCTCCAAAAATTTATCAGTGATTGTAAGTGCTACGAGAATTTAGAAAAGAGGGTGTAATATAGTCTGATATTATAGTTCCTATTTCTGTATATCACTAAGGATCAGTGATTGTAAGTAAGTACAATCTGTGTTTGAGTGAAATGAGAGTATCACTGTGAGTCTTCTACGAGGTATCAGTATTAAAGCCAACGCACACAGAAACAGACAGACGTATTCAGATCACAGACGTCTGTGTGAGTTGCAACATTAAACACCTGGGAAGAAATGTTTCCTCCGTCTGTCTGCATACATCCGTCTGTAGTTATGTACGTTCGTCAAAAAAAAACTCTCCGCTTACCATCAGTCATTAGTGTACGAGTAGATAAAATGAAAATTACTGATCCACTGCAATTATTCAAATGCTAACGAATTATTATTAAACGAAAATCCAAATAAAATGATGTTTGAATTTCCATCTAGCTGTTTACCCTGTTGATAATATTTGCAGTAGCAGAAGTCTTCGGGGTGATTTACAGAATTTAATTTGGATTTTCGTTTAATAATTAGATAAAATGATCAACTAACCCAAAGTACACCTGATTCTCCATCAGTCAAGATAAACCGGATGCATTGTACCATAGAGTAAAAATATGTAATTAGATTAATCGTCTCTGATTATACTTACACCATAGTTTGGCAGTTAAGCCTAGTTTACACATCGGCAATTGGCGAGACTGATGTCTTTGGACAATAATTGTCCACATACAATACATATATATATATATATATATATATATATATATATATATATATATATATATATACAACAATTGTCCAAAGACAACTGGCTTACCAATTGCCGATGTAAACTAGGCTTAATCTTAATCAGTTGTATTTGTACAATAATTGTCCACATACAATACATATACATACAATTGTCCAAATACAACTGTCTCGACAATTGCCGATGTGTAAACTAGGCTTAATCTGAATTGTCTCAATCTTAATCAGTTGTATTTGTACAATAATTGTCCACATACAACTGTCTCGCCAATTGCCGATGTGTAAACTAGACTAGATGTGAATTTCTGTTGACAGACGCTGACTGCGTCATAGAAACGCCGGGCGGCATAAGATGCATGCGGAGGGTGTGAACGCACTCACGGTGTGATCGCAAGCCTCAAGTCAATGGCTTTCAAAGTAGCGGACCTTGCCCTCAACAGCTCAACAACTCAGCGGTGCGAGTGCTTGCGAAATCCATCCACCGATCAGTTCCTTTGTCGGCCTAGTTTAATTTCTCCAAGCCACAGCCCAACCTCACTCACACACACACACACACTCACCTCGGTAAACTATACCTTCTCACGCACACACGTCCATTACAAAAGCCAGCTGATTATCGATTAAGCAAAATTCGAATACACCCAGATAATATCTCATACAACATACACCTTCGATATTTTTATATTTGGCTGCTTACCTGTGGTGGATTTATTTTATGAGGGTGCAATGGACTAGTCGCTACATTTATGGTAAGAACAGATTATGAAATTTTGGCATGAGGCCTCGTGAATGTTCAAGCTGCCGGAGCCTAGACCTTGATGGATGGTCATCCATATATGGTGGAACATGCAGATATAGATAATTATCGAAACTGCTGCATAAAACATAATATTTGATAAGATAGGTGATATCGTTGTACCTACTCAGTTCCCCCGGTTCAGTTTCTCCAGCTTCTAGCCAGGAAACAGCATTCATGGTACCGAACTGGTAATATATATTGCAAAACAGTTTTTCTCCAGTGTTTTTAATACTTTTTGTTAAATGCTTCTTATTTTATTTATTTACTAATAGGTAACCCGTGCTTCGCAAGGGTCTATTTAAAACTGCAAAATGAAAACTTGACGTAATAAAAAATTCGAAATTTGAAAATAGGCCTATAACCATCCTCGGTTAATGAAGAATCTTTATGCAAAATCTCAAATCAATCAGTCCAGTAGTTCAGATGTGATGATGTGTCAAACATAACTTTCCTACATCACGTACATGTATGAGCCAGCTCTTTCCATTTTTATAGTAAAGATGATGGATAGATGGATGATTTATCAGTATCTTTGAATGAGAATAACTTTTGAACGGTTTGAGAAATCGGTGGTTTTGATGCGACAGAAAATCAGTTATTTTTATTCAAATAGGATCCCCAATCATACCTATAATCTAATGTCCCTTTTAAAAGTTCAGCTGCTTCCATACAACTGGAAACATGACAAATTGAAAACTTGACGGAATGGAATCTTGAGAACTGAAAATAGGCATAAATAACCATCCTCGGTTAATTAAGAATCTATATGCAAAATTTCAAATTAATCAGTTGAGTATATTTCAGACGTGATGATGCGTCAAACATAATTCCCTATTCCTTACGTGTATAAGCCAGTTCTTTTCTTTATTATAGTATGAAAAACTGAAGAAGACATAATACTTGAAAACCTCACAGAATCATATTGATTTTTCCAATACATCAATAAATTTTAGTATCGATTAGATCCTCCTCAATTTGAATCAGGCAGCCTTTTGTTTTCCCAATTCCAAACAGAATACCTAAAATACTCGTTTCACTGCGAATTAGTGTCTGATAGTACATTATGTCTGAAGAATATAAATTATTACTTTTTTTGTGATCTATTCATGTTTTTCTTATGAAATTCAATGATAGGCCTACAGCATGAAGACTATGTCCATTTCATTTGTACTGGTGGCAAAATTTTACATTAAAAATAATTATTTGATAAAATCCAAGTTCAATATTGTAATGAAAACAAATTCCTTCAAAAAATAATTGATAATAATACGTTTCGAGGGAAAAAATTAAGAATAAAAATATTGGGAAGCATCGGGATTCAAACCGAGGAACCATCGCTAGCGTCTTACCGTTACTCTACATTGAAGTTCGAAAATGATGGTCTTGTAACAGCATTATAACTCATGAAAAAACACACTTGGGCTGCAACAATAATGTAGCCTATGGAACTTCATGTACGGTAGCATAGATGAAATTTGACACATTAATTCTGAAAAATCTAGAAGGAAAATATTTAAATTTGGGCTTCCAGGTGCACGAGATTGATATTTTTAGAATCTATGTGCAAAATTTGGAGATCTAAATCATTTCCGTTTTTTCGGTATGCAATCCACAGTTAACATGTTTTGATGCGAACAAACGATCAAACGAACACACGAACACACGAGCACACGAACAAACACAACCCTACTCTCTCTTATTATATAGATTTATTCATAGACAATAGATACAATCCATATAAACGCAACAGGCATTCACCCAAAACTGTTTTCAACCTTAATTTTGAATGAATAGTCCAGTAATTTTGAAGTTATTATGAGTTGAAACGAAACAGCTTCAGAAATGAAAGACAATTTATGTTTTCCAGAAAAGAGCTCTGGTTTTCATTGTGGGCAATCTTTTTCAAATGGAGAGTCACAGCTCTTTTCATGGTAATCTAGCTACTACACAAATTCTAGCAAAGTAACTGAGTGAGAATACTTTAAGATATTATTACTTGTGGGAGTTTTACGTAAATTCATAACTATGTAACTGATGGTTGGAAAATTCTTCGTTGGCGAGATAAAGATAGTGAGAGATTTCATATTCTACTGGAAATTTAATGATCTAGTATAATATTTTTTAATATTAGCTAGATTGGATAATTTTCATGATGGTGTTAGAATTTGAGTTTTGAAAGCTTTACTGATAAGTTCAATTGATAGTTGGAACGTTTTTCTCCGATATATTTGGCTTTCTAGCAAAATGCTTTCCAATTTCATTATAAACTCAATTTTAATATTAATTTGAAGAAGTTTCACTGAATTCATCTACGAAAAATAACATAAATTCTATCCCTTTCACAGATATACGAGTTATACAGAAATAAGTAATCCAGTTTGATTGAGTTTTGAAAGCTTTACTGACAAATTCAATGAATAGTTGGAACGTTTTTCTCCGATATATTTGGCTTTCTAGCAAAGTTCTCTCCAAATTCATTATAAACTCAATTTTAATATTAATTTGAAGAAGTTTCACTGAATTCATCTACGAAAAATAACATAAATCCCCTTTCACAGATATACGAGTAATACAGAAATAAGTAATCCAGTTTGAGTTTTGAAAGCTTTACTGATAAGTTCAATGAATAGTTGGAACGTTTTTCTCCGATATATTTGGCTTTCTAGAAAAGTTCTCTCCAAATTCATTATAAATTCAATTTTAATATTAATTTGAAGAAGTTTCACTGAATTCATCTACGAAAAATAACATAAAACCCCTTTCACAGATATACGAGTTATACAGAAATAAGTAATCCAGTTCATTAGCATTAGCGAGGAATAGACATACATTTTCCAAACACCAGGATTCACAATAAGGTTCCGGCTACAAGAAAAGAGATGGAAGAGGAGGTTAAATACATGAATACATGAACGAGATATTATACATCGTACTCTCAGATCAGATTATTTAGAGGAAGAGGTCTTAGAGGATAGTGTTAAGTCGACCACAATACAGCTGCGTTCCCAGTGGTACGCAAAAACAAAATTTGTCAGGCTAAACTAAAACTAAAATAAAGCCAGGAGCCTGTGACTTGTTATCAATGTGAAGATATTTGTAATAAAATTCCTACTGCATAATTTACTAATTCTGTAATTTGTTATTATATTCCCCTCGTACGATTGATTAACTACGGGTATTAAATCAAATGATTGATTTTATTAAATCAAATTTTTGGAGAATTGAATTCCAAAATAAGTTTTGCTCTGAAAAGATCGTTGAAAATTCACCGAAGCATCAGAGTCCTTGATAATATATTTTCATTTACCGTAATGATTAATAGCTGAGTATGGGACAAACGATTCTAAACTCAGCAAAACTCCAAATTGATTTAGTCAATATATAAATACCATATCCCTTCACACTAGTTCACACTTCAACCGGAAAACTACAACTTAGTTTATTCTATACCACATCCCTTCACCTCATACTACTAGTTTACACTCCGAAATCTAAAGTATTTACCCCAAGCTTACTAGACCAGCCAAAGTCTACTAAAACTAAGGGCGCGAATCTACATGATGTAGGCATGGTTGCATTTAATGTAACTTGTTTCATTCCGAGTTAAATCTATCTAATTTTGGCTAGTTTATCTGTTTATCTTCTTCATTTGAACCGAGATGTAGCATATAGACCAAAGAGACAATCAGTATTCATGTTAATTCAATAAGGTTTAGATTCATACTCAGCATTAGATGCTAAAGTACGTAATATAATTTGATATGATCGCAGTCGTGTATATAATTTCTTGCGACTTTGACCTTTAGCTACGCATGACTGAATCCAGTAAGCATCTTTCCTCTTCTAAGTGGTTCACGGCTCCTTGTCTTAAACTATTAATCCTTCATTCCATCTTCATGCACTCTTATCGTATACAATATTTATCATTCAAATACTGAGAACTTCTCTTGCAATATTGCATTACACTTAAACACCGATATGCTATTGTGTGGTTTATTCACATTATGGCCATTTCCTAGGCCAAGTCTTCTTGGTGTTTCATATCCTCCATGATAATTATAATATTCCACTTGGAATTGTCCTGTTGTCATCAGATTCCATACCTAATCAAGAGAATTGAGTATTGAGAAGTCAAGTCTTCATGACTCCAATCATAGACTATCATAGACAATCATAGTCTATCGAGAAAACATGAGAATAGAATATTAAAAAACTAGAAGCATTGAAGTGTTGAGAATCTCTACATGTGTGCATGTTTTTAGATTGTATCCAACGTGGAAAATGTTGTAACCGATTTGATCGAGTTAAAAAATCCATAATGAGTTTGGTTCAAGTAATGTCCACCCCTATTTCTACGCGGTTCAAAGAGATTTGGACCAGTGAAAAATGATTATAAATTCATTTTCAAGTAATTTTTGTCATATACGATGAGAAATAGTAGTTTCGAATAATATCGTTTTTATGATTTTACCAATGAAACTCATTATGGAAAATCAGTATTTTCATATTTTTTTCCAATGTAACTCATTATGGAAAAATCAGTGTCCTCAGATGGAGGGGAATTTTCGATGAAGTGAATATGTATCATTTTATCATTTATGTAATTATTCTTTTTACAATGAAGGACAGATCGGAAGAAAAAAACTAAAAATACCTTGTACTATTTCTCTCCCAAATTTAGGTAAGTCCGAAATTAAAAAGTCTGGAATAAAGTTATGTCTTCTGGATTTCCACAAAATTTTCAGTCCAAGAATATTTATACAAACCATTCTTTCGAATTTAGATGTTCCAAATACTAAAATAATAATTTATAACACTCAGTTATTTCTAAAATAGAGGATATTTACTTATTAAGCTGCGAATTCTTTGTTTTTCATATCGACAATCTATTTTGAGTAGAGCTTATTAAATTTATGTTTATTTTAAGCAGTGTGTGGACCTTTAGTTCGTTAGAGGGTATAAATACAACAAGTCTGGCATCCTCTCTATTCTAATCCTTGTTTAATCAAGGATATTTATCACCTCAGATCGTGATTTGATCTGTGATTTGTCCTTGACCGCCGGTCTCAACTCATCACTCCTCACCAATCAGCGGACCACCTCGAGATCCCCATAAAATGGGAAACTTGATGAATGAATGCTACAATCTCCATTTATGGAGAAGTTAATCATCCACCGGAGAACCAGCTCAAGTGAAATGTGTGCAGATTGGCGCCTTCTGAATAAATTGACCAGCTCATTGATCTTTCATAGCATTTACTATGTGTATTCAAGTAGCATGTGATTGCTATTAAATTTTCAAATCATAAGTTTCGTGTTCAGAACCTGAATGCAATCATACAAGATGGATAATCTTGTTATTTGAGGTAATGAGGTGGGACGGCAGTCTTAAATGAATGTCAGGAGATGTTCAGCAACACCATTATCAACTCTATGTTTGATAAAACTAGGCTACACTATATAGAAATAGTAATCAGATATTACAATATATCGTAGAAAGGTTGATACTTAATTCGTGCTTCTTCTGAATTCGTGACTCACAATGTATGTTCCTATAACTGCAGTGTATTCCTTACAATAGTCCACAATATCTACAATTCCTCACAAAATAATTGTAACTTGACACATAACTGCAGTGTATTCCTTACAATAGTCCACAATATCTACAATTCCTCACAAAATAATTGTAACTTGACATATAACTGCAGTGTATTCCTTACAATAGTCCGCAATATCTACAATTCTTTACAAAATAATTGTAACTTGACTTACAACTGCAGTGTATTCCTTACAATAGTCTATTCTGTGATTTGCTTTCAGAGATAAACAGTGTACAGCAAATAAATTATTTAATACTGAACATGGTTTCTTCTTCATCTTCTTCTTCTTCTTCTTCTTCTTCTTCTCTTCTTCTTCTTCTTCTTCTTCTTCTTCAATCAATCAATCAATCAATTATGCTTTTCACACTTCCTCCTCATCTTCTATTCTTCCTCAGAAGAAGAACTTCCATTCTTTCATTATATTACTGTAATCATATCCAATTATATTGTACTAATATGTATTTGTGATTTTTGGCAATAAATTCAATTCATTTAGATATATTCACTGCTTCTTTTTACTGAGGTCCACAATGCGATTTGGTGCGCTGATGTGTCCTTATCAGCGCTGGGCTCTAGAAAGAGAAATGATGAATAAATAATTAGTGGGATGATGGTAAAGAATAGGTAGAAATATTGTTTTAGATACTGATTGATTGATTGATTTATTTGTTACATGCTAGGCCTTGAAAAACCTATTGCATTTATACATTACAATACTGCCTAGAAAGCTAGCGGAGAAGATAATAGAGAATATGACATCTTGGTTTAAGGAATGGATACGTTGGGATGAGAAATATTGATGTAGGTTGACGGGACGTGCGATAGACAGGAGAGCTCGAATTGTTGTGTGAGAGAATGAAAGAGGAATGAATGTTATGTCTAGCTTACAAAGAGCAACTTCTGCACAATTTCATAGCCTATATATCTTACTGGACAAGGAAAAAGGAAGAAACTATCTGAAACTGAATTTTGATAAAAAGACGATGGGCTGCATACTCAAGGCACGTGGCGCGCTGCTAAATTTGAACTTTGGTAGCGGGAGGCAAGGTGCACAATGGCAATGCTCTATGTGTAGTTTGAGACAGAGAGAGGCCATAAAGCATTTCCTAGGGGTTTGTCCAGTTCTAGTGGAGGTACGGAAAATGTATCTGGGCAAAAAGATACTAACAGATTCGGAGATGATAGAATGGTTAAATGGGAAAGATTGGAATATGCTAGCGCGGTATGTGGAAAGGGCAGCTTCTGTCAGGAATGAGTTAATAAGGGAGTTCAATTATTGAAATATGTAGTCGTGGAGCAAGTAGTATTATATTTATTCACTTGTAATTATTTTTCGGTTTAAAGTAAGTTATGATTTTTCTGAAAAGGTTAATAGATTATTTTTGTTCTGTTTAATCATTTGAATGAATAAATGAATTTTATCTCCTTCTCAAATTACAAATTACAAAAGTAGAAATTGAATAGTATCTTGGAAATTATACTGATCACGTATCCAGTTGTGTGATCAGACAATCGAAGTATAATTAACAAGGTAAAAACATTATCAACTTAAACAATAAATAATAAAAATAAAAATAAACTTGTATGAAAAAAGATAAAAATAAAAGCTGTGAGTGTAGTCTAGGTGATTAAGATTGCTAAAACAATACTGAAACTACTGCCTGCATGGCATGAGATAAAAAAAACAAATAAATTGAAACAGCCCAGAAAACCAAAAACTGGAATAAATGAAAAGCATTTAAATTTAATAATTAATGTAATTAATATAATACCGTACATGCCTTAGTGGAATAGTGATACAATTGAATAATAATATTTTTATGAGAATGGTGCCGTTGAACAATGCTAGCTCAACCTGTTTTTGATTTTTTTTGTTTTTTGATTTTAATGTTTTTTATTACATGTGTGTAAACTTTTGCATTATTTTGAAATTTTTAGTAGATGGAAATGAAATACAGTAATATAATCATGAAATGATACCGACTCCTGGCAGACAACCTTTTGGGTTATGTCAAAACTTTTTTCTTGTGTTACATTTCTGATATACATTCTCTTGTAGTGTATGGTTTTATTGTTTTATTATGTAAATAAAGGCATTTTCAATTCAATTCACTGTTTTAGATGAGATCCGAAGTACAAGGAAGTGATCTTCAACCTTATAACACAACTGTATGCTAGCAGAACTGGCCTCAAGCAGGTACTGTTCAATGGGAGAACTGATACCACGGCTCTTATGTCAATCTGTGTGAAAAGACACTTTTCCGATTCATTCATGCCTTATTTCTATATTATCTACTAGCAGGAAACCCGTGATCCGCAAGGGTCTATTTGATAACTTGACAAACTGAAAACTTGACTGAGTGGAATCTTGAAGAATCGAAAAGCAGGAGACTCGTGCTCTGCAAGGGTCTATTTGGAAACTTGACAAACTGAAACTTGACCGAGTAGAATCTTGAAGAATTGAAAATAAGCCTATAGCCATCCCCGGTAAATAAGAATCTATATGCGAAATCTCAAGTTAATCGGTCCAGTAGTTCAGACGTGATGATGCGTCATACTTTTCATATCCCGTACGTGTGTAAGCCAGTTCTTTTCTTTAGTATAGATTATATCATGAAGTTCTATCATATTATAACCTGAGGACAAACATTCCCCAAAATTTTCAATCAACTTTGATCATCGAGTTATGGCTCAAAATTTCAATGTATTGGTTTGTGATTACATTGAGTTATTTATTTCATGAGATAGCCAATGTGAGTAATAAGATCTTGAAACGTTCTTACAGTAATAATTTGTTTGGGAATTAGAGTAGTATGAATTCAAGGCTGGTTCATATTAAAGCCTAGACATTCAGCTTCTGAAGCCAATGAAGCCAACAAAGTTATATCTTGAAGGAATTCAATCTGTAATCAGCAAATTACATTCAGTCAGAATCTAATCTCAAGTGAAAATAATAACATTACAATAAAGCAGAGTGATCTTGACTCAATTTCATTGCTGGAAAGTTCAAAACAATTTTCAAGCCGTTAAATTACCACTGAACATAATTACTCTTTTTGTTTTTTCTACGAAACGTATTGCCGAGAATGTCTCTATTAATGAAGTGTTTCCGGCATTCCTGTTTGTCATCCCAGCTGTTTGATCCTAAGAGTGAACCAACAAAAAGTAATCTAAAGGTGAAGGCAGTGCGTTTCTGCCCAAATGCCACAAGTAGCCTGTTTCTCTCTTGTCAAAACCAATGTTCTCTTTAAATGACGCGATTTGTAACGATTAAAATAAAGAACGTGCTGCTCAATGGAAGCGGATATTGCCTTGGCCTTTGCTGAAATTATACGACTGCCAAGATATTTGAGAATTTCTAATAGAATTGTTCGTGCTTACCGTCTCAGCAAGATTGATTATTACGTTTATGTGAGTTTGAAACGTTGATGACCTATATCTTAGCAAGGATGAACGTTTAAAATCACCGAACAATATTGTTATTATTGAGATTCTACGTTATTTGCAGTTCAACTAAACATGTATTATGTGGATTTGTGTTATCTTTTGTGTGAATTAACATAATTATTATTGAAAAGACGATATTTTTGCTTGAAAAACTCCTTGAATAGGTTGAGAGGTTGTCCAAAAAATAATAAATTGATAGTTACTACTCATTTTATCGGAATGTTGGTAATTTTTTTGTCTTGATAATGATAGCGAGTGAAGCTGGCAGCGTAGGTCTGGTATCAGTATATCTCAGGTCACACCTGAACAAGTTCAATGTCATATCTTCTATTTAGTTTTTTTTAATGACTATTACGTCAAATTGCGTCTGAATTGGAATGAATTGAAGGATTAACAATTGATCGTTTCTGAAACTATACATAATACAATATTCTATGATTTTGGTATTTGAAGAGGTGAAACACGAATTCGATCTTTAGACATTTCAACTTTGATATTCCATAACTGCTACAGTTAATGGATACTCTTCCTATTAACCTTATTGTTGTCAAGAAATTATGTCTCATCTCATTACAAATCATAGGTGAACATGAAGTTGAAGAACAAAACTAAAATCTCAGTTCAAGATTCCAAAGGTAGAGAATTTTGTCAAATAATTTATCCCATTATATTAAGCGAGCAATTTCATCTGATTATTTTTATATCTGGCAATTTTTATAACTGGTTATTTATGTTCAACGGATCTCGAAAACAGCTCTAACGATTTTCTCGAAATTTGGAACATAGTAGGTTTATGATATAAAGATTCGATTGCTCTAGGTCTCATCCTTGGGAAAACTCGCTGAACGACATTAGAAGGATAATTCATCCTTGGCTGAAACAGCTGTGGATAGTAAAAAAGTGAGTCTGTGAAAAATCAAAATATCGCATCCCCGAAATTCATAAGATGACGTATAGTAAGCTGTGAAATATAAACACGATCATTTTAGAGAATTGTGTTCTGTTTATCAATAAATGAAAATAACGAACGGTGCCCCGATATTTGGTTTAATGATACACAACTGTCCATTGAAATTATTCCTCCCCAGAATTTTCATTCAGATTCACATACTAGTTCATAGAGTGGGTTATGTTTCTCTACTTTATAAAATTTGTGTCCAGTTCTCTAAGCAGTCATTCATTCCTTTGTTAGATTCTTAATATCGGGGCACCGAGCTTCGCTCGTTATTTTTATTTATTGATAAACAGAACACAATAATTCTCTAAAATGATCGTGTTCATATTTCACAGCTGGCTATATGTCATCTTATGAATTTCGGGGATGCGATATTTTGATTTTTCACATACTCGCTCACTCAATTTTTTAATATCCACAGCTGTTTCAGCCAAGGATGAATTATCCTTCTAAAGTCGTTCAACGAGTTTTACCAAGGATGAGACCAAGTGAAATCAATCGAATCTTTACATCATAAACCTACTATGATCCAAATTTCGTGAAAATCGTTAAGAGCCTTTTTCGATATCCGTGAAACATAAATAACCAGATATATAAATACAGAAATTGCTCGCTTAATATAATACGATTGTAATTTCTTAATTCTTCAACACTTTTTATTTTTCTTTATTATATATTCCATATACTATTATAATTTCTCACATCTGATTGTTCTACAGGAGTTGAATTATCTTTTTGTTCCAGCAATCTTCAATCTTCTTATTTTGAATGGCAAATAATGTACTGGACGTTAAACGAAAATTACCAGGAATAATCTGCAATCATTTCGCGGACCAATTTATTATCATGATATTCTATTCCATTGTCTCCCTCTCCTTTTTCTGGTAGGAATACAAAAAGAAAAGTGGCTCTAGGAGAATATAGCTACCGGGCTAATTTTTTCATAGTCTTTTCAGAAAACCTACGAGAACGTTTTCCTTCCCACTATCATGATTTCACATAGTTAGCGTTGATTCTAGGTTGCAAGCACTTTTTTCACGTATTTGTCTAATGGAAGAGCATTATGCAACTACAATTTTCATGTCTTCTTGATTCGAGTGTCCTTGAAATGAGGATTTGAAATTGTTGAAGGTCAAAGAGAATCATCATTAAAAACATGATATGCTAAACTATTCTATTTTTCTAGTAGTTGGGAGAATGCTATGATGCTTATTCAGTCATGAACTGCTCTAATTGAGTTCATCTTTATGAGTTCTATTATGGATAGCATTACTGATTGGAAGCATCTATTCGATATAGTGTTCTATAGGTTATTATTCAACTAGACACTTCTTCACCGACTAAATTAATAAGTAATTATTGTAAACAACATGGAAAGAATAGTTTTTTCAGTTACAAAACAAGTTATTGATAATATGATCAAAACAAATCAGAATTCAAATTTATTCTTTGCATATCAAAATGATAATAAATGAGAAGATTGAAAAAGCTCTTTAGTTAATAATTCTAGTTCAATACTTGCTTCTATATTTGCTATATTATAGTTATATAGTTAATATTTGCTATATTAACAAATGGTAAAAATATTAGGATGCTGGGCTTCGTATATTTTGAGAATTATGAGGTAATTCCAACAAATTCAAAAGAAGTTTTTAGGGAGAAACGACACTCATTAACGATTGTTATGTTCCACCTCATTCAAGCATAGCTGTTTTGCCTAGTCACATTATTTATTATACTTATTTCTTTTCTGTATAGGGCTACTTTTATAGAAATAGAAAGAAAAATAAAAGGGTATTAAGATTTTTATTTTTCTTTCTATTTTTATCATACTTGTATGCGAGTCCAATCAATCGTAATATTCCAGTTTTTGTTTGCTAGGGAACCATATCATGCTATATCATGCATATTATTGTGCCCCACACAGGGTTGACTAAAGGGAACACAAGTTAGAAATTGGGAAACAATATTGTATTTGCTTTTTGGGATGACTGTATTTGTTTGTTTATTTATTTTGAATAAATAAAAAATAGAATCCAAGAATCATAGGAAATCTCTGTTATTCGAATACGAAATCTGGAATAAACGATATTTGTATCAATGAAATACAGTTAAGCTGCGTTTACACCAAAGTTATCAACAAAATGTTAATAACTTAATCCTTATAGATTCTATTAGATTGAACGGAATTTGACAAACACATATGTTCATCATGTGTATGATAAGTTTTGTTCAATCTAATAGAATTTATAAGGAAAGTTATTAACATTTTGTTAATAACTTTGGTGTAAACGCAGCTTAAGTCTACAAATTTACAGTCTATCAAATTTTGTTCAAATCAAATTCAAATGTTTCGTGAATTTGAAATGCTGTATTTCTGTAATTCTGAAATTTGCGACGTGTTCATCATATACTTTACTACTTGGTCAAAGACTTATCTCTGCAGTTTCAGAAAATTTTCCTCTCAAATTTTGCCGAATCAAAATTTTCCTGATATCGAAGATCAGGCTTTCCAATATCATCTTCTTCACCTAGTGCCTATTCGTTTCGAATATTTGCGATCAGCCTGACTGATATCTTATTTACAGCTATCCTGAAATGTTCTGTTGTAGTCTTGGAGAACCAGGTACGCATTTTTTTCAGCCATGATATTGTTCTTTTTCCTGGTCCTCTTTTGATCGTTACGAATTTCAAATCAGGCTATCAGATCCAGGTTCTAGAATGACTCAGTATATTTGGCAAATGTATCGAATGGAGAAAAGCGGATTCATGGGTTCGTTTTTCATTGACATCTTATACGGTCTCTATATAACCATACCGTAGGGTTCTACATCAATTCGAGATCTTCACAAAGTATAGATCAGAGTATGGTTCAAACTAAGGTTCAAAGTATGAATCTAAGGTTCATAGTAGAAGGAAAAGCTTAATTGCGACCTTTAGACATTTCAAATCTGATATTCCATAACTGTTGTAGTTAATGGATCTTCTTCCCATCAACCTTGTTATTATGGAATAATAGTTTGTATAAATATTCTTGGACTGAAAATTTTGTGGAAATCCAGAAGACATTACCTCATTTCGGACTTACCTGAATTTGGAAGTTATTCTTAGTTTTTCTCTCCCTATCTGTGCTTCATTGTAAAAATAATAAATGCATTGCTAAAAGTGTGCTGAATATTTTCCAAGTTTTCAATTTGAAACTAGAGAATTGCAGTATTGATCAGAACAGAAAGTTTTCAAGAACATTGAAGATAAGAACTGATATTTCAATTCTTTGAAACTAGCACTGAAATTGCAATATTACCACTAGTGATTAATTCTAGACGGAAACATCACGCTGTGGTTAGCTGACATAAAAGGATCGAATCTTCATTCATCTTCTCAATTGTAATTACTGAATGGTATTAGCTGCTGCTATTGTCAAATTGCCACATTAATCCAGTCAATAATCGATGAATGATATCATCGATATGACGCAAGAGTTGAATCGAAGCATCGATAATTGAATTGCAAAATATTCGCTATGATTTCTTTCAGCGCAAATTGTATTGCAGTATATCGATGTATTCAAACTGGTGTGATATGTTATTAGAAGATTGTTGCATATGTGTGTGTGTATGCATTGAGAAGGTGTGTTAGCAATCTGCCCACACTCATAACAATAGCTGTTGATAGCGGAAGAAATAGTGGGAGAGAGAAGAGCTACGGAAAAAGAAGAAAACTACGGCGAAGGGAAGATGAAGAAGAATATGCACGAATAATGAGGACTTGGAGAATGAAGAGTAAGGAATAGGAGAAGAAAGAAAAGAGGAGGTGGCTGGTGGTGGAGAAAGAGGAGAGGTAGAAGGAGGGGGATAAAGAGGAGGTGAAGGAGGTTGATGAGGGGGAGAAGGAGGAGTTGTAGGATGAGGCGAAGGAGGCAAAGGAGGCAGTGTGAAAATCTAAATGAAAACTGAGGAATGGGGAGAAGAAGAAGGAGAAGAAGAAAGAGAAGAAGAAGAAAAAAGAATAAAAAAGAAGAAAAAGAAGAAGAAGAAGAAGGAGGAGGAGGAGGAGGAGGAGGAGGAGGAGAAGGAGAAGAAGAATAAGATGAATAATAAAAAGATGAAGAAAAATTGAGAACTCTCCGAGAAAAATTGTGTGTAGATTACTGTATTATTGATTGTTGTGACAAGTGAAATTCATCCTCATCTACAATATATTGCAGGCCTATTTCATTAGAAGTTTTATCAACAATAAAATGTTAAGCTCTCGTAGTTAAATTTGATATACAGTCAAACCTCTCTATAATGAACCTCCACTTAACGAAATCCTCTACACAACGAATTATTACCTGGTCCCATGACATTTTAGATTTTTGGCTGCTTATTTACCTCTAATCAACGAATTTCGGACCTCTCAACAACAAAGTTTTCTCTTGACTTCAACATACAAAATATAGTATATATAGGAAGTAGACGGTTATTTTCAAGGAATTGTTTAGTTTCAGCAGAAAGGTCAATAGACTAAAAATAATGGCAATTCAGGTAGGAAGAAGATAGGGTGGTAGACAGTCAATAGAGGGTGAAACACAAGTCGGGAATTGAATTCCAAGAACTTGTCATTATTGTAGACCAGACAGGTGAACGACTGGGCTTTCCCATTCTTGATTTTGTCATACATTTCAATTCTTTAAACCGACTATGATGATGTGACGAACCTGAGGAGAAGAATCCGTCAGATCAAGAAGTTATAGAGGTACCAGTGAAAATATAAAATGGTGTACCAGTGAAAAAGTTGAAAAATATTGCTACAGAGTATGTACTTTGATTAAACTCTACTAATAGTACAAATCAAGCTTTCTGGTAATAAATTGGTGAGTTTACTTACTTATTACATTCTATAAATATTTAAAAAAACATGTTTTTTCAAACAGCATGAGTTTCCATATTAATATTGGCCTAATAGGTACCCTACTGTTCACAATGATATGTTTTGTGTACCATATCCATTCATTTACCGCCGTGATACGATATAATAAGATCCATTAGAATCGTGGCAGTTTTCTTGACAGAACCTCTCAATAACGAATACCTCTATGCATAATCGACTTCGTTATACAGAGGTTCGACTGTATTTATATTTCCTATCCATGTACGTATTCTTGATTGACGAGCTAAACGATAACAGCTACAGATAAGAACTGATGGAATGACAAGAAAGGCGTGGATGCTCTGGTCCTCACGGCATCTATCATTATCCTACATACGGTCAGCTATTACAGACATCTAATTCAGCAGTTCATGATAATCCATCCATTTTCAGTTCATATTCTAATTGCTGGACTGCTCTGCTCCCATACTAAGCAACCGTCATCTATCCCATCCCATTAGACAACATTATGATGAAGTTGCATGTATACATGCTAGATGCGATTGGTCATGTGTGTGCTTCATGGCTATTTTCTTCGAATTATTATAATTCTTCTTCTCTTCTCATCCTTTTTATCCTTCTCCTACTTCACCTCCTTTCTCATCACCATCTCCTTCTTCTTCTTCTTCTTCTTCCTCTTCTTCTTGTCCTTCTTCTCCCTCTTCTCCAGCTCCTTCTTCTTCTTCTTCTTCTTCTTCTTCTTCTTCTTCTTCTTCTTCTTCTTTTTCTTCTTCTTCTTCTTCTTCTTCTTCTTCTCCTCCTCCTCCTCCTCCTCCTCCTCCTCCTCGTCCTCCATCTTCTCCTCCTTCTTCTTCTTTATAATCTTCCTCTACTTCTTCTTCTCCCTCTTCCACTTCTTCCTCTTCTTCCTCTTCTTCTTGTCCTTCTTCTTCCTCTTATCCAGCTTCTCCAGCTTCTCCTCCTCCTCCTCCTCCTCCTCCTCCTCCTACTCCTCCTTCTTCTTCTTCCCCTTCTTCTTCTTCATAATCTTCTTCTACTTCTTCTTCTTCCTCTTCCTCTTCTTCCTCTTCTTCCCCTTCTTCCACTTCTTCCTCTTCTTCCTCTTCTTCTTGTCCTTCTTCTTCCTCTTCTCCAGCTTCTCCAGCTTCTCCTCCTCCTCCTCCTTCATCTTCTCCTCCTCCTTCTTCTTTGTCTTCCCCTCCTCCTCCTTCTCCTTCTTATCCTTCTTCTACTCCACCTCTTTCCCCTTCATCATCAATCTCCTCCTCTTCCTCCTTCTTTTTCTTCTTCTCCTCCTCCTCCTCTCCGTCTTCTCCTTCTCCTCCTTCTCATCTTTTTTCCACTTCACCTCCTTTCTCCTCACCATCTCCTCCTCCTCCTCCTTCTTATCCTTCTTCCATTTCACCTACTTCCACTCCACCATCTCGTCCTCCTTCTTCTTATCCTTCTTCTACTTAACCTCCTCCCTCTTCATCATCTCCTCCTCCTTCTTCTTATCCTTCTTCTACTTCACCTCCTTCCTCTTCGCAATCCACTTCTCCTCCTCCTTCTACTTCTTCTTCTTCCTCTTCTTCATCCTTGCTATTCCAATTATTCTTCATAATATCTGCATCATTCATAGTCAATCCACAGAAAACTATCTTGAAAGCGCAAGTATACACTCACATGTATAATAATATTATTACTTGTGGTTGTTTTATGTGAGGTGCATCTACCCTCACCCCTCACCCACCTCATGAAATTGATACAAGGTCGTCAATTCTATTCTACTCAATCGTTTTGTTTCATCATGAATTGCAGCTCTTATTTTATTGTTCATTGTTGAATTTCTTTCGAATACCCCATGTACTGTACGTGCAGCTGTTATCGTCTTTATTGAGTAATTTAAAAAGCTATTGACCTTTGCTCATACTCACGTTGGGCACTTTTGGTAACCTATAATAAAGCTATTAGAGAATACCCTACTAGCCAGGTTTGATTGAATAATGATATATACTTGTATGAATTATGGTGGTTTTGTTCTGATTTGCATGTGTTTTGTTGTGAAACTTTTGCCACAATAAAATCGGCTAATATTGCTCATAGTTGGGTTTGCTCGAAGCAAGAAAATAGAAATTATTGTATTCTATTGAATGGATGAGAATAATGAAATTCATCTATCACTAAATAATTCAAATTCAAATTCTTTCTATTGAGTAAAAAATGATAAACATACAGGCCAAGTCAAAACATCAAAATAAATGACAATAACAATGTAATATGATTGAAAATCTGGTGTGGCGCACTCACACAAATTTCCTTGCCGTTATGAAAATTGATCACCAGACGCTAGTGTTCACGCGCATCTCAAGTCTACAATTCACACATCTGAGCCAGCTGGTGACAGGACAATAACGCTGCAGACACACGAAGTCTGCTATCTCTTCATAGTGAATGATTTAATAGGATCAACAGTTGCCAACAGTTTGAAATTTAATAATCTTATTTTCTCGAACATCGAGTTTATTTTCAATTTTAGCTGAAAATGTTACAAAACATTAATTGTAAAATTTTCATGCTCAATCTTTTCCACTTGAAATTTCTTGTTTAAACTGTATCTGAAGCCTGATAATTGGGAATCTAAAATCAAACTTTGCATAGATGGGGCGCAGCTCCTGAAATTTTTACAGATAAGCTACTTGTGGTAGTTGATAGAGCTTATCAATGACTATTTAAAGTATGAATTTGATCAAAATCGTCGGAACCGTTTTCGAGAAAATCGCGAAAACCCCTGTTTTTGACAACATTTTCGTCATTTTAGCCGCCATCTTGAATTGCATTTGATCGAAATTGTTCGTGTCGGATCCTTATAGTGTAAAGACCTTCAGTTTCAAATTTCAAGTTATTCCGTTAATTATTGGGAGATGAGATATCGTGTACACAGACGCACATACACTCATACACACATACACACATACACACACACACACACACAGACCAATACCCAAAAACCACTTTTTTGAACTCAGGGGACCTTGAAACGTGTAGAAATATTAGAAATTGGGGTACCTTAATTTTTTTCGGAAAGCAATACTTTCCTTACCTATGGTATTAGGGCAAGGAAAGTAATGAAACGTATAGAAAACATGAAATTAGGGTACCTTAAATTTCTTTGGAAAGCAATACTTTCCTTACCTATGGTAATAGGGCAAGGAAAGTAAAAACTATAAACATACAGGCCAAGTCAAAACATCAAAATAGATGACGGAATAACAATGTAATATAATTAAAAAGTTGAACTTATAACTATGGTAATAAAAACACATTTATAATACAGGGCATTAATCTGACGATTTTGTAGTTATTATTATGTTTGAACTATTATCATTGAGAAGGCGGGAATGTTATACATCGACTATCGACAGGTCTATTCTTGCAATTTCAGTAGCCAGTATGTCGTGATCAAGTGAACATCAAGCGATTGTGATTGAAGCTTATCTTTAAAATAATGACTCAGCTATTTTAACACAGCGTTTATGTCGCAGACATTTCAATAATTTAAATCGACACGCGCCTGTTCCAGTAGGGAATACGATCTTGTTGTGGGTGAAGAATTTCAGGAACACGTTATCCGCTTCAAAAACGAAACCAACAGGACGAAAACGAACCGTGAAAACGCCTGAAAAACGCCCGAGTAGCTGTTACACGGTCTCCACGACGTTCAGCAGCGAAACATGCTGTTGTGCTAGCCATTTCTGATCGAAGTGTACGACGAATTCTTTATTTTGACCTAAAATTCCATCCGTATAAGATAATGTTAGTGCAAAAAATTAATGCAAATTATTGGGCACATTGCAAAGCCGCTTGCGAGATCATTCTCGAAAATGTCCACCAGGATGCCGAAGTGACGAGGAACATTTTCATTTTTCAGGATTTGTGAATGAACAAAATTATCGTTATTGAGCAGCCAATAATCCACAGAACTAAAGGAAGTCATTCAACGAGAAATTGAAGCAATTCCACAAGTGATGATTGAGCGAACAATGGCAAATTTTAAAATTAGGTTAAGTGAGTGCGTGAAAAGTAACGGAAATCATTTGGATGACATAATCTACAAATGAAAAAACTTTGTTAGTAATCTACGTAATTCACTATAAATTGCAAAATTTGATCTTCAATTTGTTATATCATATGATTAATTGTACGAAACACACTTTAGTTAGTATCCCTCAAAAATCGTCAGGTTTTTATGCCGTGCCCTGTACATCAGCAGCACAGGATTCAAGTGCTATCATTAAAAAATGCATCCGCACTATAATAAGCCTTATTTACTCAGTAAGCATAAAGTTCTCTCTTAGAATTCATTGATGTGGTATATAAACATTTTGATAACTTTTTAAACAGTCTCAAATCAATATTACACTACGACTTTTGTCAGAGAATCTTAATCTGTGGTGATTAATAAATGGGTTTCCAATGCCATGAGTATCACACTATAATAATAGAGAATAGTATCACTCTATCAATGCCAGTAAATAATCTTCCCATTCAATCATGGATAGAAGTTTTGATGAAGAATGTATAAAATGAAATTATGAACGTAGAAATTGAAAACTCTAAGAAAGTTGATTAGAATAGTGGAGGGATATGTCAGCATTTCAGGCAATATTGAATATGGTTCACAATTTATAGAATTTTACAGAACTATTTACAGTTCATTATTATTTGGAGTTGAGACTGTAATGTATCTATATCTTACAATAGAAACTTGGAATACAGTGAGTGCATTGTAGAATAGGAACAATATTATTACTTGAAGTTAACACTGTAATCTATATCATACAATGGAATCTTGAAATATGGTGAGTACATTGTACCCAGATATAATGTAGTACAGTGCGAATATTGGTTGGGGAGCGAGCTTGCTCATTATATTATAACATTCTATTCTTAATGTGAATCAAATTTTGTAGTTACACTTTCCACATAAACCACATTTTTAAAAGTAACTAGTTAAATGTAAGATTGAAGGTAGGCCTAAATCAAAGCATCCTTTAAAATCAAAGAATCATGAAATCATAATTTTAAAATTAATGTGTTATGTATCTCACTTTTGTCATGATTTTCTAATATTGTATATTATTTATTTTTAGATTTTTTGCGTGTATCTCTTCTTCTATGGTATTTTTCAGCGATTTTCTAATATTGAATATTATTTATATTTATATATTTCTGGTATCTGTTTTTCTATGTTATTTTTATGTAAAATTGGTAAAGTGTAAAATTGAATAAATGAATAAACCTTATTATTTGTAGCACATTTCAAGAAGTAGTTTTCAAATCTTTTTTAGAAGCATTCTTTTGTACTCTTCTATTTCCTTGGGCGGCTACTTATGGCAGAAATAGAAGGAAATTAAATAAAATTACTTCAGCTATTACTTCACTAGATTCAATTTCATTACTGAAATCATCCTTCAGTGGTAAATGACTGTAGAATAAGGTAATGAAGTACATGAAGGTAGGTCTGAATCAAAGCATCTTCCAAAATCAAAGAAACTTATTATTTATATCACATTTCAACAAGTAGTTTTCAAATAATTTTCTAGAAGCATTCATTTGTACTCTCAGGCCCGGTTGCACAAGTGCCTAAAGTACCCAAGTACCTAAAGTGAGTACAAAGTACATGAAGTAATTTTCAGTCCACACACTTGCACCTATTTGGGGCTAGATGGTTTCCAGTGATCATCGTTAATCGTGTTAATCTCGGTTTACAGAACTGTTACATCATTGGACTCTATGTACTCATTGAACCTCCAATGTGGGTCTAATCGATGATAAACAAGAGATTATTACTATTATGATGGAGATTAGGTTTTAGACAGCACAAGGCTAAAGAATGTGCCAAAAGTATCCTATATCTGAACGTAAGTACCTATCGTTTTCGATCCTGAAATGTAACTGTACCATAGAGTCTTCAAGCACTATTTGCCTTTCTCTCAGCCTATACGTTCAATACTATCCCCATTTCAATCTAGATAGCGATCTCTTGAACGATTATAGCGTTCATAGACACCAATGATAGAACCGATATCACTAAATAAATATCGACCGTTACATTTGTTGGATTGATATTTATAATACAATAGAACTTCATGAGGAGTCTGTGGTATGTGAGTGGTTGTAGTATTGTAAGATGATATTGAGAAGTCTCGTGTTATGCTGATATTATTTTGAGCCTCAGAGATTCGTGATGATAAATATGGGATCTTGCACAATATAAGTGAACTGCAGCCTACATTTATCGCCTATAAAAACAACAATGTTGTTGTTTATATTATAGTAGATCATAATTATTGTAATATATTATAGGGATAAAAAAACGATGATGTTGTTGATATAGTAGATTATATTATTGACATATAATGAAATATATTATGGGGATAAAATGTATTGTTTCTGGCCAGTCTAGTGAATCTTTATACTATTTTTGCCCATTCCCAGCATATCCCCAATATTATAGTTGTTGAAATATAAGTAGTACTCTATTGTGTACGACTGAGCAGACTTTAGTCTGGTTGTGGGTTCGATCCGCCGAAGGCATGGACGTTTGATCACCTTATAAAATCACTCTTTCACTTCTCATTACTCACGCACAAGGAAAGCCTCATGTGGGAATCATCCGCAATAATAAAATTGATATTAATAGTGTAAACAAATAAATGTTATGTTTTCTTAAATGTATGTATTCAAGGCTACCTATTTTTCATTTATGAAAGACATCATAGTACCCTTTGTGCTTTTAATCTGCTATTTTAAATTTAAAATTTTGAAAAACGTGTACTATGATGTTATTTTATAAATAAATGTTATGTTGTTAACAATAAATTTTGTTTATGTTGTTGTATCGCCTATGTTATATTGTGAGTGATTTTGTAGTATTTCTCCACAGTATTTCTCTAAAAAGTGGTTGTCATTTTCTATTTATTCACAATCTCTATATTATTATATTATTCTGTTTTTGCTGCAATACTCGTATTATTAATGTGTCATTGCGTTTGGTTGACAATTCGTTGAATAATAAATTCAGATTTCTTATGAACGACTAAAAATAGGAAAATGTGATCATTATCTTCTTCATTTATGAAAAAAAAATAAAAAAACAAAAAAGAGTAAACTATACAAAACAAAATAGAAAACTTGTAGGTGCTATGGTTCGATAGTTGAATTTAAATCTATACTGCTGAATATCTAGTTCTAACAATAATTATTTTTTCAACAGTCGAAGATGCAGACTGGAATGCTCCATTCTTGGGAAGGTGCATCCATTATTAATTTATGGGGGCGGTGGTACCAAATTTGGTGGAGGAAAAATATTCAGGAGGGGAGGCATCCCGATAAGTTAGTCTTGGTGGAGGGGGGTGGTGGTCAGATGGTCACCCTTTTTTTATTCATGTAGCCTATTGAATTAGCATGAAAACTGAAGTTATTAGAAGGCTAGCTCCGGAAGAAAAAATGAGTTTTGTAACATTATTAAAAAATGTAAGCTTCTCAAAAAAAACAATATTTAAATAAAAGAGCTTTCCTTCTGATTTTATGTGGATGACAGTATCTTGCCTCTTGAAAATTATTCTCTGATCAGTTTGTCCTTTGTACTGAGTTTTACATGAAGTAGTTAGCGCCATCTATGAAGCAATTGCTGAACTATCCGTCCCATGTCCAATCGAAGTACACTAAACGCAGTACACCGAGCCCAAAAGCTACAAAGTTTATTCATATTTTGATTGATTTTCAAGAAATATCATAAAAAAACCACGTAACATTGAGCTTCATGATGATATTATTTGTTACAACTGTGTAGAAGTGAGTAGAACTAAGTATTTTAGTACGTTCGGGTATGTAAGAGACGATTCAAAGACGTATGAATTTGTTTTAAAAATTAACTTTTTCACTATTGAAAGATGAGTGCTATACTTGAGATAATTTTTTATTTACACTAAGTCCATACTTGAATTTCCATTTAAGTTTCATATTTGAATTTTATAGTCAACCAGATATCTTCTATCTTAAATCAATCAATCAATCTTCTTTCATAACTTCTATACTATAAATAAATTCAACTTGAAAAAAAAACTCATGGACGGAATAGAAAAAACATGTTTACGCATTATATATCATGGTTGGAAGCCGCTCAGATTCCATATTATTTTGTTTTGCTACAAATTTTCATCTTCAATGAAGATTATTCGTATAATGTTGAAAAAATAATAACTACCATTCTGATCATTCTATTTTTGAATATCTTTTCTATTGTAAAAATGACAATCATATTAGCTAAACCACTTTCTCATAGTTTCAGAGAAATTTCTATTGAATTTAGATAATGATTATTATTTTTGACTATATAATAAAACCACGTGTTCTTCCTAACCATAAAACATATAGCCACTGTTGATAATGATCGCTGGCCGATCGAAAGTACTCCAGTCAGTAAGTAGACGAATTTGATTATTTACTTGAAATATTTGACTGCATGTCGTGTGAAATACATAAAAAAGTATGTTGATTATTTATTGAAGGCTCTGATAAGAAATTTCTTGCATGGATAAAAATTATAAAAAATCAGCAGGTGATCCAGGCAGGCATTTGTTGTGTTGATTAGTTCTTAAGTCTTACAACACCGAATAGAACTGTACCTTGCTATGGTTTGATATCATCAATGATTTGAGTTGGGACAATCTTTTTAACAAACCGTACGATCAACAGACAAGTTCATGTTACATTGTTTTTACATAGATTATGTTATACTGGTTGATGTTTAAAAGTGTGTTGTAACCTGTATTCGTTAAATTGATATGTATATATGTGAATGTACCGTATTCTGTGTTATAGTCTATATGATTTGTGACATGACCCACTGCATTATTTCAAGTATTTATCGGCTAATAAATATATTTCTATTTCTATTCCTATTCCTACAGTACAGATTGGAGTCACTCTTGCTCATGTGGCAGACCACGTGATCACCTCACCCAAACGGATGATTGGGTGTATCATGTGATACTACCATTTGATCCTATTAAAAAGAACATTTTTTCACCAAAAGTGGAATCATAGGATTCTTTTACATGTTAGAACAGAGGATGAAAAAAAGTTAGAGCAAAATGGTCAGCTTAAAAACATTCTTCAGGAAATTCTACTTATAGCTCCGACGTATTATTGACCGAGCGAAGTGAGGTTTAAGATTCAAGTCGACGGTTTGGCATTTCTCTTAATGTTCATGTTTGAATGTTTAAATGTTTATATGTTGCGGATTTACGGCGAAACGCGGTAATAGATTTTCATGAAATTTGACAGGTATGCTCCTTTTTTAATTGCGCGTCGACGTATATACAAGGTTTTTGGAAATTTTGCATTTCAAGGATAATATAAAAGGAAAAAGGAGCCTCCTTCATACGCCAATATTAGAGTAAAAATCAGACTATAGAATTATTCATCATAAATCAGCTGTCAAGTGATTACACTGATGTGTGGAGAAGCCAGTCTGTTGCTGTATTTCCATAAGATCTATAGTTTCAATCAGGTACTTGTGGATGAGAATACTGCGTGAGGTCTACTGTTTACAGAACTACTAGTAGCAAACGATTCAACACTATCCGAGATTTAAGATGACTAACACCCAAGAAATTCACTTCATACATTAATTAAATTATGAAGATCACCTGCATCAATAATATCATCGCCTCCCTCACATTTCCTCATCACTTATCCATTTGAAATACATAATGAATTAGGTCCTATATGTTCACCCATACATCAAATAATATTAGCTTATCAGTTTGAATCCATTACAATTCCATATCAGATGGTTCGTCAAGCCCGTAATACCCATATTTGTTTGATCAATCGTCCAAGTAGCTAAGCTCAAACCACACACATATTTTGAGGCAATGCTTGTCGTGAAGGGGGGGGGTGAGAGGGTGCTAAGGGGGTTGTGACTGCGTGTCATCAAGACATTCTGGGACCACTCCCTTCGTTTGGGGGATCTTGACATCTCGTTAAATAGACAAAGAAACCGACTGTGGAAAAAGATAGGCCATCTGTATTATTGGGAGAGGCCATCCATGTCACCGGGTTATATGTAGACATAAAACTGTTATTATATTTATACAGGAATTATATACATAGAAAGCCTACTGACGTTAACTTATGTGATGCGTGTCTAATGGTATTAGAGGGTGGGGTGAACCGAGAACCCCAATTACATCAGAGAGCTTTTTCAGTGAATTAAGTCTGATAAACCTCTCTCTCATTGAGAGAGCATGAATTGAAGGAGTTCGATTTTTTCCACTGTAACGTGTCATGGAATTTTGAAACAGATTAATTGGTTCACATGTATAAGATGTGTGCATTTTGGAGCATGGACGACCGAGTGGGCCGCCTGGGCTGTAGAACCCGCTCAAAATGCCGCTGGTATTCTGTCAGCTGTTCTATTGAGAGCAGTGGAAAGTCAAATCCACAAACCCGCAAAGGAACGACTGGAGCATCAAGTCGAAAGTAGGAATTTGCTGAGCTCGTTCAATAATAGCTAGTGACCCCCTGGGTTGGAGAACTCGCTCAAGAACTGTTGTATTCTTTGAATTATTGTTGTAATCTTTGAAACCCACAGAACATTCTCTCCAAATTCCTTTGTCAATTGGTCTATTTTTGCATAACTGAAGGTCTCACACTCAACACTGAAGCTGCTGCAAGCGTCGTGGGGATGTGCGTAAACTTGTGAAATTATACATCAAATTCAAGAGAATTTGATGCTCTATAAGCTCATGATCAGCATGGATTTTTCCCATCGATATTCAAAAAGTTATAAGAGCAAAAATAGCAAAAAATTGAAGGAAAATGAGTTTTTTTTCTCAAAAATGTCACATCTTTTAGAGCGGATATCTCGAAAAGTAAAAGAGATATAGGAAACGTTGTGAGATCAATATTGTAGGAAATTATGTAAGCTTTAATTTCTTATGAAAATAGTCATGTCTGTAAAATGCATAATTTTCGAGTTATATGCGAGAAACCAAAAATTGTAACTTTGAACCACCCCACCCCCTTAGGACAGTGGGTAGGGATGGGGACTTTCGATATGTTTACCTCCCCACTACCCTCAACAGAGCTGCGCGGTGAAAAATTGTCTTCCAAACTTTTCCCTCTATAACACTTCGTTGACAGGGGTGTCCCTCTATAACCTTTTTTGAGCATTCATTGCCTGGATTATATGTTTTATATTAACCATCTGAAATCATGTGCAGCGCGTGTGATAGCTCCCAAATGGCCTCAGCTGATGTGATGAATGGGAAAACTGTAGTAATAATTGCATGCAATGAATTCTCCAGCTGACTAAATGATAAACCTTAACAATTTTTTTCTTATGCACTTTCAATGTTATTTTTATATCCTGAAAAAGGACGAAGGAGTGAGTCAATTTTGTTGTCCAACGAACTTGACCTGTAAAAAGGTTCAGAGAATACGTGTTCAAAATTTGAAGCTGATTGATCAATTCTTTCTAAACTTATTGTAGAACATACAAACAGAAGGAAAACGACTTTGGCCTTCAGTAAGTCAAAAGTGAGAACTCGCCGACGCTCGTTCAACAATATAATACAACATGATTTAATTGTATATAGTTCAAAAATAAAATAAAAGTGAAGCTCCAATATTAAACCAGATTTTTTCCTAGCAATGTTCTTCATTGAAATATGGGGTTTTTATAAAATTCTAACGTGTAACTAAATGGAATAATGTGATAAATATAATTCAAAGCAAAACTAACAATAATATCGATTTATATTTCAATTCACTCCGGAGTTTAAATTACGACACAACATGAATTATTAAAATAATTGTTGTGTAAATTTCTGTTAGTCCATTCATAGTAACACACCGGTGATTGTGCATGAGCTGTAACCGGTTTGCAGCAGAGTAACCGGTGATTACCTAGTTGATGTAACCGTGATCTTGGAACAGCGATGAGTAGTTCTTGTTCTGTTCAACATAATTTGTATTGTCATAGTTGCTCTGACTCAAATCTGTAATGCTAAAATACTATGGAAGTTTTTTACCGTTCCTAGAAGTCATGATTGTTGATAATGCCTGCAAGCAGTCCAACGGAATATTCCAGCTCCAAGTTCCAAGTTCCAAGTTCCAACTCTGGTTAAGGCTTGTGATTCCCCTCACTCACTCATTAATCAGATTTGACGTCATAATACAAATTGACTGATAATACTATAGTCTCCACTGATATTTGTGTAATCAAAATATAAGCCATATTTACGAGAACATAAAGCATATTTACGTTAGTTCGGAAATTTACTGATATTGATAAATTATTGTGAGTATTACTTTGTAAATGTATACGGAATGTACCAAGTGATAACATTTCAAATAATAAGTCCTTATATATTCCAGTTATATAGATAACAGACAATTTCACTGATAATTATCATATATCAGGATATCCCGAAATTTAATATTGACAAGTCAACAGAACACAATAATACAATACAATACAATACAAATAAATTTTATTTCCATTAATATACGAATAAACAATCTAATCAATAGAATGTAGATACTATTCAAAAATACATATATATGAAATTTGGTACAAATATAAATAAATTGCATTTTTTCGGAAATTAACCTACTCAACTATGGGAAACCCATTTTCTAGAGCAGGTGTAGTAGTAATACAATTAAATTTAGAGTGAGGTTGCAATATACTTGAATAAAGTGTTAATTTCAAATTCTCAAGGAAATATGGAATTTTCCACATATCATTAGGTATCTACTTAATGTTAAAAAATGATATGTTACAGCCATTAAATTTTGATAGTCTTATTGATAACATTCTTCCCAATGAAATTGAATATCAAAACCTTCATGGAACTCTTATTAGTTTAGTTCAGTTCAACATCTTATTTGAATAAAATATTATTCTTCAATTTATCATTAGATTTCTTTTTTCATATTCTTTGGTGGCTCGATACAGAATTTCAATATTGCATTTTTTAGGGCTATTTGTATGAATAAAAATTACCCTTTTAAATTATT
The DNA here is from genome assembly GCF_014356525.2 of Nilaparvata lugens. Classification (NCBI taxonomy): domain Eukaryota; kingdom Metazoa; phylum Arthropoda; class Insecta; order Hemiptera; family Delphacidae; genus Nilaparvata; species Nilaparvata lugens. The sequence continues at coordinate 53,065,797 of NC_052510.1, read as the reverse complement.
TCTTGACGACAAATGTTTCTGCTACTAAACAGGTCGTGACGAAATAATTTAAAAGGGTAATTTTAATTAAGGGCACTCAGATTAATATTTTTATTCAGAATTTCTATATTATTATTGAATTGATATAGTTATTTGTATATCTAGAGTGAAAAGTACGACTTTTTCTCCCTGTGGGAAAAAGTTTGAAGCCCGAGGCGAAACCGAGGGCAACAATTTTCCTGAGGGAGAAAAAGTATTTTTCGCTCGTGATGTACACAACATTTTTCCTCCATAGACATTTTTTTATAGAAACTGCAAATCAAATCATTTTAATAACTTACATTATTGGTGACAATGTTTCCTAACAACATAACCTGAAATCTAAAACGTAAAACCCGGTCGTCTGATTGGCACTGCCGATTGCGCTATCTATAGCAAAAGTTATAACAATTATCAGCTGAGCAGCTATCAAAAATGGCTGACTCCAGATCACGCGGTTCAGATTTGAATTGCAGATGATAAATATATGTTGGCTGGTATTTTGAATAGAATAAAATATTTTAAAATTTGTATAAATTTTTATCCTCTACTAATAGTAAGTATATAATATCATACAAACATATAATTATTTCATGAGTTGATAAAATTTCTGGTTGTGGTATTGAATTGAGTTGATTCAATGACAGACACCTCTATTATGCTTCCTCATCTGAGCTTAGACCTTCTAACATATTTCAAATGTAAGTTTTTAAAATAGAGATGCTTCCCATGTTATTTAAATGGAGTCACTTTTCCTCCCTAGGGAGTTTTTCTATTTTTTACTACCGAGAGCGAAAAAGTTACACTTTAGTAGACTATTATGTTTCAGGGAGTAAAGTAAGTACTTTGGACAGTAGGTGGAGGAAAAATTTATTTGAAGCTGATATTCAGAGAGACTGAAGTGTCTTGTTTTTTCATCTCTTATAAGTTTGTTTGGGCTATAACGGTCTTGGCTCCTTTTCGGGAATCGTTGAATATTATTCTATATAATATTTAGCTGCGAGGATTGAACTGGACTTGTTCAGATGCTGAAGAAAGTTCACTCCTGGAGGACTCTTTTTCCATATTCGGCACTACAACATTCTTTTCAGTTCCACTTCTTCTATTTTTCTCTTATCATTCAATTCTAATATTTCTACAGTTTTTGTTTTTAGCGCTTTCTTTTACCCTGCTTCTATGCATTCATTTTGCATTCCCTTTTTTCCCTTCTGCCTTCCTCACACTCTTCCTCTTCTTTCCTTTCACTCCTCCCTCTCTTTCTTCAATATATTTCCTCATCATTCAACCATTTTTATCGTTCTTATTAACTATAACTATTAAGTTTACTATTACTATTTACTATCAAGTTATTATAAGGAGAAAATCTTAATCATTCTCTGGTTTTGAATTTGAACAATGTGGTTTCTTAGGGCCGTTTGCACAGTCAAAGCTTAAACTGAATTTAATCAGCTGGTGGTTTAAACTCAAAATGAAACACATTAAAACAAACGAGACTTGATACGGATTTAATCCAGTTTAAAATGAAATTAAGTTTAAACTGGCACTGTGCAAACGGCTCTAAATCACACAAAGACAATCATTATTATAGTTTCTCAATCATCTACGAATATTTTAGTTTCACAATAATGAAACAAGTTATTATTTGTTCGATATTATCAAACTAAGACTATTGGCTAAACATATCTCGTAATTCAGGATTCTCATCGGGAATAGATGCATAGCTGTATTCATTTGGATTCAACAAATGAACAAAAATGAAAAGCTCAAGAGTTCTCCAAGCTGGCCAGTTTTGCTTTTCAAAGCGCAAGTACTGACAAGCTGAATTGGAATTGCAGCAGTGCAAAATATGTTTCAGAGAAATTGTTTTCCATTAACTTCTGGGAGGTTGGCGATTCGAAGCAGTGAGCCAGTCTTGACCGAGGGCTTCGTGCTATTCCTTTATCTCTTTCAATTTTCATAATCATCATCATTCTTCTTCATCTCTTTCTTCTTTTTTTTCTTTTCATTCTTCTTTTATTCTCCCACTTTCTCTTCTAGAGAAAGAGACTTCTCCTTCTCCATCTCCTTCTCTTCTTCTCCTTCTTCATCTTCTTCTTCTCCTTCTTCTTCTTCTTCTTCTTCCTCTTCTCCTTCTTCTTCTTCCTCCTCTTCTTCTTCTTCTTCTTCCTTTGCCTTCTCCTTCTCCTTCTTCTTCTTTCTCTTCTCCTTCTCCTCCTCCTCCTCCACCCACTCCTCCTCCTCCATCAATTTCTTCCCCTCCTCCACCAACTTCTCCTGTTATCATTTTTTTCTCTTTCTCGTTTTGTCCTTCTTTTTCTCCTGTTCATTCTCCTTCTTTTTTTCACCTGTTCGTGAGCCGGGAGAATCAAGAAGCGTGATGATCGAGGTTCTAGAGGCGAATCAGTGACTGAACACTAGAGTCGAGAGACACCCTAATTGCAGGTTCCTGTGCCGGACGTCTACTACTCAGATGATACAGAAAAAGAGTAAAAGAGTTTAGAGAGAGAGAATTAACGCAAAGAGGATGATGAACTGAGTTGTACAATAACAAAACTGTCTGAGTTCGTTCTTCAAGGATGTAAACTGTAGTACCCTCTTCTTCAAAATACTACTTACTCTTTTGCCGCAGGTGCTCCAATGACTTCTCTTTATAATTTGAAACGAAAAGAGAGACGGATCGATGAGAAGGTGGTGGAGGAGTGAGGAGGAGCTGCAGGCTATCTGGGGGTAGAAGAAGAATAGAAAGCCAATATTTTCCCACTGATTTTCTGTTATTCGAGGATGTTCTTGTAATTGGCAGTGCTATTATTTACAAACTAAAGTTATCCCATTGTTTATTATCATAATAGTTCTCAGTATAACCATGACTTCAATAAGTGAACGTCAGAGAGTATAGAGATTATAGAGAGTATAGAGAGTATAGAGAGTATAGAGAGTATAGAGAGTAGGCCTATAGAGAGTATAGAGAGTATAGAGAGTATAGAGAGTATAGAGAGTATAGAGAGTATAGAGAGTATAGAGAGTATAGAGAGTATAGAGAGTATAGAGAGTATAGAGAGTATAGAGAGTATAGAGAGTATAGAGAGTATAGAGAGTATAGAGAGTATAGAGAGTATAGTACATTCTATCCTCACTGGTGAACGTTTCTGATCATTTACTGCAAAACATAAGCAACAGAATTTTGACGAATAGCAAATACTGTACATTCACAATATTTCCAGGCTTTTTAATGCTTCTGAGCGGTGATTGGTAGACAATGGTGAATGCTTGTTAAAAATAAATTGAATTTCCTAAACATGACTCTCAAAACGTAAGTAAATGGTAATACAATGGTGAATATTTCTGAAAATAACTCTTAAAACGTAAGAAAACGGTAAGACAATGTTAAATATGGAATATGGTAATAGTAATGGTAATGGTAATGGTAAATGATAAATACAACGGTAATCAATCCATCAATCAACTTCTTTACTTTAATAGAGGAAAGAACTGGCTTAAACACGTATACACGTGTACAGGATAGGAAAATTATGTTTGACGCATCATCACGTCTGACTGATTTACATGAAATGCTGCTTATAAATTCTTAATCAACCGAGGATTCTAATATAGGCCTATTTTCAATACTTCTGGATTTCATTAAGTCAAGTTTTAAAATAGACCCTTGCGAAGCACGGGTTACCTGCTAGTGGTAAATACACGTTAATATTTATTTTTTTCTGAACATGAGTCAAAACGTGAGAAAACATTTTCACTTTTTCTTATAAGATTTTAGACTAGAAGATCTTTTTCTTTTTTGTGTAGTTGAGAAGTTGATATTGTGGTAATTATTCATATTAATTAATGAAAAGACCAATGAATTGTCAAAAACCACAGATTTATTGATAGTTGGAAATCTATCTAGTTGGAAATTTTGACAATTTCTTAGACTTTTTATTTAACTAGAAGATCTCATACAATATTGATAGCGTTCGCTTATTTGTATAAATTATGATGTTTGAAGTAGATACTTGAAGTAAATAAAACATTAAAATGTGAGGAAACATGGAAACATTAAAACGTTAGATTTAAGAGATTTGGAGTCTTGGTTTACAGCCACAATATTACCTCTTTCATATTGATAACTATTATTTTGTAGGTACTATTTTATAATCTGAGGTACCTAACTTACGAAAGGATGATATTCAAATCACAAATATGCGATGCAGATGTGAAAAACCAAGTTACTAATATAGTCATTTATAGTTACTAATAATAGTCATTCATACATATAGTAAAGTATTGAAACATTCGAATAATTCTCAAAGATATTCAATTTTGATTGGATAATGTTGATTTAATGAAAAATTTTTTTGCACGAGGTTCAATCAATCTCTCACATTTATTTGTATATAATATAATATTATGTGTAAAATACTTGAAGTACTTCATTGGGACTTGATGGAAAAATCAAAAAGATAGAATAACACGTGCTGAAAGTTACAGCTCCAGAAAATTTTAACCATTGGAAAAATAATATCTACGTTTTAAAAGATTTTATCAGAGACAAGAAATATAGGTACAACAAATACTTATGCTTATCCTTTATCTATGATTTTATCTACGTTGTAGAACAGTAATTCCCCTTTTTTTGTCTGTGATAGTAATTTAGAAATGAGTAGTCCCTTCTTGGATCTCGGTTACAAATGTCCCCTCGCAACAAACTTTCCCCGACTCATCATAGTTCCTAGTATTCCTCGCTGCCAGATTTGTGTCTGTCCCTCTCACTCACCCTCACCAACTCGCTCTCTCACACTCTCTCTGTCACTCAGTCATACTCTCTCTCTTGCACCTCCCACCACCCGTCGATGGTTCCCGCGCAAGGGTTCGCGTCAGTCTACACCGAACTCCAACCACGGAAACAAGTGGCCTGTAGTTGGTAGTACGTTACTCTTGTTTACTGTTTACAACGGGTTCATTCAAACCTTTCACTACCTTTCCCACATCGGTCCCGAAGATTCGACCATAAGTGGTGAGTAGTTATTGTTTTATTCAATTCATGAACAATTATTTTTTATTTTCAAGAATGTTTTTATATTCTTATTCAAATATATAATTTAAACCAACAGTTGAATGATCATCACTGAAAGTTTAAAAATTGAATATGTTGTTCCTTTTCCAAATATGTAGATTGAGCAAGCACCAAAAGTTGAATGGATTAAAAAATAAAGATGGTTGGTTGACATATGAAGAGTATTATTTATTCAATATCTGACATGACAAGCTTGACTGTGAGTTTCGTTCCATTCCCATAAAGTATCTTTCCTCAGAAGTTTTCTCATGGGTGATATCAACTCTGACATATTTGGAATAAAATGTCTTAAGTAGTTAGTTTTGTTAAAGTTATAATATCTAACAATAGTCACTTGGAAGTTTGAACATCTTCGAAAGTAGATTATTTTTAATATCACAAAATCCTATTCTGATGAAAAGAGAATATCTACAATTTTCTGATGGATCTTTACAATAATAATAATTGGATTATCGTTGTTGTTTTCCATGACGAAACACTATATATAATAACTTTGTTGTAGTTTAAACACTGTGTATCTTTGTAAATATTTAATCAGCTCCTCCTCAGGAGTGAAATGCATACCTTATTTCATCACAAAAAGTAAGTATTTTTGAATATTCACAAAGATATACAGTGTATAAACTACAACAAAGTTAGATTAGATTATTTGAGTTGAATTGAAAGAAATAATATTTATTATCAAGTCTCACAACTTTTTATCAAGATTAATATTAAATTTATCGAAGGCTTCAAAATCATCAGAATTCATCCAAACATCCTTTATGAATATTTTTTATTACAGAGCCAAATTTAATTGTGTTTTGAGTCAACTGCAAAGACCAAATATATAGAAATATAATGTTAGTTGGCAAAAATTCCTTCTCTTCTCTTAGAATGTATAATTATTCACTATTCTGTAAACGGACAAAACATTATTCAATTGCACTCCAGATATGAATATACGAGTGAAATTGATCCAAATTAAATATATAAAAAATTTTATTCCTCAGTAAACAAAAGTACAAACAAAAAAGAAAACATGTCTTCTGTGAAATTAGTACAATTATGTATTTACAGTAATATATATTCTAAATTTACTGAGAAAGACACTCCCGAGAATTAATAGAATTGGGAAGTATCGGTAAGAAGAGCTTTTTCCGATGCTGTTATGTTTAAGTTGAATGCTATGATATAAAAACTTATGAATTCAGTTTGTAGTATCTATAAAATTTCTTGGATCATATAGGCCTGGAGTTTTCGTAAGATTCAGATACTGTCATGCTTTATATAATTTATTTATTGGATGCGGTTCCTGTGAGTTTTCCTTATGAAAATCGAAAAGGTTTCAGAAACTTTTTCAACATTTTGTCATCAGATTTTTGACTTATTTCAATCGGTATGAGTTCAATTAAGTTTTTTTGAGTCAACATGACTTATTTCAATCGGCATGAGATCACTTTACAATGTAATGGCCCCAATCGAAATCTCGATCAGAAATGTTAAGAAGTAAACTCGTAGATGGTATAATATGCATTTAATTGGGATTGGTTTCAAAATTGATTTCAAAGTTAATCTCAACTTTTATGAGTAGATATCATTCCATAATCCACTTGATCCGTTGAGTCAAGAAGCTGAAATCTTTTTATTGCCCACATAGCTAGTGATAATAGTGACTGAAATAATTCAGAGATTTACCTAGTTAGATAATATGTTTTTCCCTCTAAAAAAATCTTCAAGCATATCATTGATTGAGGAACTTGTAAATGATAAAAAACAAACTACTTAAGTGATAAAAACTGAGTTTAATCTCTTCTGCAGTCACTTTCAAATCTTCCCCTTTCCGGTTGCAAGTAGAAGCTAGTTGGAGACTGGAGGAAGAACCTGATTGAAGCACTAGTACCAGAGTTTCTTCAAGAATGACATCATTGAATGTTGCATTCCTATTTTGAGCACATTTACAGAGCATTTATAGTCGTCAGAGACGACTATAACACCTAATAATAATAATAACACCTAATAATAATAATAACACCTAATAATAATAATAACACCTATTATATCTGAAGTCATACATCCCTCACAATGGTAGTTGATGAATCATAATGCAGACTTTACTACTCATTTCATAACCTACTTCAGTTGAAGGAACAGTTCCTTCAACAATAACAAATAAAATTTGTTAAGCTGAAGATGTGGTAGGTGTTACCAAGAAACCTGGTTCTGTGATGTAAATTAATCCTAAACAAATATATTGGTATTGACGATATCAACGTCTTTTTCTTTCAATTATGGAGAATTACCACAACGTCTCTACAACAATCAGCCTACCGCTACCGTACTTCAGTATTTGAAAGTGATAATTTCTTACAAATTTTCTAAGATTTAATCAAATCAACATGAATAATCACATTTTCCACGAGATAATAAAAATCCGAAAATATTTCATTCCGTTAACAGAATCTTTGTCCTCACAATAATTTTTATTCCATTGAGCCACATCAAGGTTACTGTAGCTTGATTGTAATTGTTTAGTAGTTTGGTTTTACGAAATGAATTTCTATTTTTTCGATAAGTTCAGCTCTATTGGAGAATTCGGAGAGTTTGGGCTTATTGGGAAGCATCTATAATGTTGTAGATTAATCTATGCTCACTTTAAAATCATCCCCAAATAATAAAAAAACCATTACTCGTTTAAAAGTTTTTCTCACATTTTTGAGTCATCGGTTCAATCATTTTGCCATAAAATCACCTTCTCTCTTTCTCTAAAGTCAGATGTATAAAGATCTCCCCTTCAAAAGTGAGTATACCGTAGTAATAAGCAACAATTTGAGTGAAACTTTGCTCATCATCATCAACTTGAAACAAATTGACACTAAAATTCCCCAACAATCAAAGGGAGCCAATCTACTTCACAAATGATTATTTTCTGAGCCATATGTGCATTTTTTCAATACAGGTACTCTACTTTTAAATTAGGTTGCAGTGCTATTGTAATTGAACAGCTTATTGCATCCTTGCTATGGAGAAAGTTACAACCATGTTTGGTGTGACAAGTATTTATGTCCATGCAAATTACAACGAAACAGAAGATGAAGGGGAAATTAGAAGGAGGTGAAAGAAAGGAAGAGAAAGATTGAGAAGAGCAAGGGAGAAACAGTATGAGAGACAAACTCAAACAATCCTCTCCTAACAAACTTTGAGTCATGCAAGCCTCTCTTGAATGTAGTCCATGTTGATTTTTATGGAGTCCTATATTTATTTATTTATTTATTTATTTATTTATTTACTCGTTGATATAATTACAAATCATATGGATATGATCGGGATAGAACAACAGGCATAGCCCAAAACTATTCTGTTCCCAAATTTTGATTAATAATAAAATGTCCGGAAAAATAGGTTAGGCTCTTACTGATGTAATTTAAAGTTCAAAGTTCTGTCCGAGAATATATATTAGCTAGAAATTTTGAATTTAGAATGATTACAATACCTAATTATAGTCAAATTTTGCACTTAATATCACTGCACTTTGAATAAATTAAGTTATTTTAGAAAATTTTGAAGCCACAAATATACACAAATATACACAAATATACACAAATATACACAAATATACGCCAATAAACGAGAATTATAGCTTGACCTAATAATCATTGAAATGAGATTGCACCTGGAGGGAACGGTTCGTTACCATGATCTTGAAAAGTCACCTTGATTTTGAACTAATGACCTTGATGCTATGGGAGAAATAATTCTAGCAGGATTACTAGTGTATAAATGTGATAGCGTGCACTGTGGAGTGTGCATTCAACAATCATTGACCAATTGGGTGATTAGTTGTAATTGTTCTCCAAGAATGAGTGAGTGATGCTCTCAGCTTTCAAATAAGATGAGTACGAGCAAAGAAGAAGGAAACCATCGTGTTCTCTACTCCGTGGTACGAGCATTGAAAATAATAACTAGGATGAAGGATTCATTTCCATTTCTGTTCAGTCATAGCACAGATCTGTACACTTAGTCTGTGCTCATAGTAAGTTATAGCAATATAGAATATTATCATACATCTCCAAGACTCCAAGATTTGACTTTTGACACATTATTTGACGTAAACTCGAATAATTTGTGATTCTATGATTTGTGGTTGTCGATAAATGAATAAATGAAATAACTCAACACTTTCCAAATCAACAACAACCTGAACATCAAGAGCGTGGTACCTATTCAATAACGTTTTACTTGAAAAGATTCCACCATTTGCAATTTTAAGTTCTCATAATTATTCTAAATTTTATTTTATTAGAATTTCTATAAAAAAATATTCTATTCTCAAACTCATCCACGTGCTAACATCCAGATCACAAGCATTAGTTCGAAATGATAAATTCTTCTTAAAATAGATAGATTCTTCTCATAATAAATTCAGAATTTTGATTCTTAGAATTTCTATAACAAAATATTCTATTCTCAAACATAATCTACGTGCTAACATCCAGATCACAAGCATTAGTTCGAAATGATAAATTCTTCTTAAAATAGATAGATTCTTCTCATAATAAATTCAGAATTTTGATTCTTATAATTTCTATAACAAAATATTCTATTCTCAAACATAATCCACGTGCTAATATCCAGATCACAAGCATTAGTTCGAAATGATACATTATCTTCAAATATAGCAGACCCTGACCCATTCAAGGATGAATGATGATTTTTTGTAGTCAAACAAACCATTTGAACTGGACAATATTTGGTCCCTCCTTCTCAAAGCCAACACAAGTTGAAAGTATCTTGTGATTCGTGATTCCTCGAAGGCGTTTTGGGTCACGTTTTCCCCCGGGGGGATTTTCTATAGGTTGAGGAATGCGCTCGGTGCATGAATTTAGCTCTAAATAGATGCCTCCTCGCTAGTCAACGGGACAGTGTGAATGAGATGGATTTCATCTTTTGTATTGATTTATTTATTCGTATTCATTTCGGCTTTCATCAAGGGAGTTTCTTGAAGTTGGTAAGGAATCTAGAGATCAATGAATAAGAGAAAGATTCTAATTCTTGCAACGAAAAGGTTTTTCATTGAGCGTTTCTATCACTAAAACTAAATAAAACTAGTCGTTTGTAGAATATTAGCAAGATTTATTTTTTGTTGGTTAGCTAGCTATCTATTGACATAATATGCAAGGAGTATGATACCGATCGAATATGAACCGTTGAGGATATTTGATGAAGTGTGACATTTCTTTTGTTTTCCTTTAGTGTACTCTTATGCTATCAGATAATATGTCAATTCACGACTGTATTATTCAGTAACACAAGGTACGTATGTGGTACAAAATCAACAATCTTGAACTACAAGAGACTACAGTGAAGAAATGTGTAGATCAACAATAATTTATCACCTACATTCAATTAAACACAGGTTGAACATAAGTTGAAACAGGGTCAATTATGCACTTGAAACCAAATTGAAATAAATCAGAGAATATTTTGGTTTTAAATGTGTAACCAAGCTGAACAGCTAAACATATACAAACGGAAGATTACTAATTCAATGCGGAGAGTCTTCTACTTTCATAATATTTGAACGACAACTGAATATAAATTCAGGAGGATTGAGGATGCTTTAAAGGTTCTACGGTGGAATAAATTTTCATTCCCCGGTGTAGTATGGTGGGGTCAGTTGGAAACCACAACTAAGCATTCAAGATCTATTTGAAATGTAATATATCTTCGCCTTCTTTTAATATACTCTACACACTATACCGAGTAGACTCTATATTTCTACTACAGTGATGAAGTATCACAAAATACTATTATTCAGCATTGTTATGTATTATTTTCGATGCAATTTTTTCCTCTTTCTTTTGATAATTTGAAATTTGTTATTATTTTAAATGAGTAGTTACCTATTGTTTTTTAATCTTATTAACTTATTTGTATTGTTATAATATGTAATAGATAATTATAATATGTAATATGTAATCACAAAATACTATTATTCAGCATTGTTATGTATTATTTTCGATTCAATTTTTTCCTCTTTCTTTTGATAGGCCTAATTTGAAATTTGTTATTATTTTAAATGAGTAGATACCTATTGGGTTTTAATCTTATTAACTTATTTATATAATATGTAATAGAGAGTTGAGTGTAAGAGAAGGCCGACTGCGCCCTAACTTTGCTCTCTAGGAGAAAATAAAGGGAATCATTATATTCTATTCTATATACTCTACGCATACTCTTGATAATGGCATTATATAGCCGAAAAATGTCGTGATTGAACAATTTTAAAAGGATACTTGAATTTTCAATTTTATTCACTTTAAATACTCTATAATTATGCATACTCTATCTCTACATACTATACACTGTACATACTATATACAGTGTATACTCTATACACTGTCAAGTTATATCAATCATAGAAGTATAGGTTGTAATCAGACACCATTGGATTTCAAAAACTGGATTTTTGTTTTCGGGTGCCTCCTATTTTGATATTCGATATTGTTTCTGGCTAGAGAGAAAATGCGATCAGGTACGGTATTCGAAGAAAGATATTCAACACTAGGCTTATTTCTCATAACATGCCCACATGTCTTATAAAATTCAACGTGTAACTCAGCAAGATCGGCTACTCAGCTCAAAGGTGATGTCTTATGCAGCTTGAGTAGTCCCCAGGGCGCAGTTACGGGGTTTCATACGTGACTTGACTTAGAAGTTGGGGCGTAACTTACTCTCTTGAGGGCAATAATGATCAGGTGAACTCTGAGGAATGCCTCAAGTTAGAAATGAGATAGGAGGTATTGAATTTTGTATGATAAAGACTGCAACTTGGATTAATTAATATTCACTTGTAAGATAATACTATATTAGGGATAATCTGATAAACCCTTATATTACTCCAATATTAGGAACCTAATAACCCTAATAAACCCTATTATTAGAGTCATGTTCATGACATATCATAAACTGATGAACATAATTTCAAGGCTCTACCAAAAATGAAAAATAAATTTCATCAAGTTTCGCATCTATCTCTATCACTTCTCATCCCCCTCTAAGCGACCATGGTAGGATTGTTTGTTTGAAATGATCATGTTTTTACTTCTTGTGAAGTTGATATTGTGGTAGTTATTAATATTAAATGGGAAAGACTAAGAAATTGTCAAAAACCCACAGATTTATTGATACTTAGGAAGACCGGTTTCGGTTATTACACCATTGTCAATCTCTGATAAACTAAAACTAAATACAAGAGCAGCAGAATTTATACTAGTAGGCGAGTACTGCTATTGGTCAGTACTGCCATTGGCCCAGCTAGACAGTCTCCTCCCACTCAACGGTGTCACAAAATGGCGGCATAAGGAACTTTCTCGACATGATAACAAAAATTTACTTTCAGTTCAAAATAAGAACCAGGAAAACAAGTTGAAGATAATAAAACAAATATGTAAATGGAAAAACTAATGACTAATGTATGCTTACAATCTATTATATATAAAAGCGAAATGGCACTCACTCACTGACTGACTCACTCACTCACTCGCAGAACTGAAAATCTACCGGACCAAAAACGTTCAAATTTGGTAAGTATGTTCAGTTGGCCCTTTAGAGGCGCACTAAGAAATCTTTTGGCAGTATTCCAACTCTAAGGGTGGTTTTTGAGGGTTTTAAGTTCATCTTTTAGCATGTATATTCTTCTTATTCCAATATCTTGAAATTCTAATTTAAATGTCCATACCATATGTTAATATAGAACTATAATCTAGAGAGAGTACTTCTTCGAAACAGTTGTGCTGGTAACTAAATTAAAAATTTTGTCAGGTTGGCATTAAGTTGAGTTGAGTCGATATAGTAACAGCTGGTGTTTTTCGAGATCAAATTGACATAACAAGTTCTCTACTATAAGTTCTACTACAAGTTCTCTACTTATAGTTCTACTAGTTCTCTACAAGCTCGTACTCCTGGAATACGATTCGATTTTCTTTTCAAATTCAAATTTATTCATTCCTTGTACAATATTACACAAATAATCAAATTGATATGTCCAATGTATAAATACAAAAAATCAAAGTACAAGAGAATGTAAAGTTCACAAGACATGAGTCCGTTCGTGAGCTTAATTAAGAAATAAGGCTTCCAGCAACATTTCTTAAAAATCCTAATTTCTACTCCTAATACGACGAGTAATATCACCACTGCAACCAAGATATAATCTGTTTTGATTTCTACCTTCAAATTATTATGATCATGCTGACTTGGACCAAATGAGATAAATTTTAATCCTGGATCAGCACAGTTCCAAGTGATTATGATAAGCTGATCAAGTTAGTTGATCAGGGTTGTCACTGGAATAAAAAAGCATTCGAAGTGGGCTTTCCACCCTCAAGCGAATCCAACCAGCATCAAAAAGTGAAACACTGCATATTAATCATGATTACCGTTGTCTATAGCTTATCTTCTACTATAACTAGTCCTCGAGACCATCAATAACGTTCAATTAGTTGGCCCGCATTCATTCTAGTCCAGTCTGCTATCTCTATAAGAAATCTTCAGTCCTTGAAGCATCCTTCCATTTTCTCCCCCTTTGTCGATTTCCTCCCCATCTTTCGATTTCCTTCATCAGACCTGGTTCATTTGATTATGATAATACTCAATTGAACTTTCATGCTCCATTGCCAAATGAATTGATCCTACTATTGTATAAATATAAATATATGGAATTCACCGGGGGAATTGAAGTGAGTGCTGAAATGGTAGCATTGCCAAATGAATCGATTTTACCATATATAAATATATGGAATTCACCGGGTGAATTGAAGTGAAAGCGGAAATGGTAACATTGTCTATGATGATATGATATACAATATAAGACTGTATATGATAAAGGAGCGAAGATATGAGGCACTATTATTATTGGGTCACAGAAACGGTAAATTATGATACTATGGCATAAAACATAACAATGTGATATAATTAATAAAATCGTTAAATAAAATCTGTGGCTTTGACAATTTCTTAGTTTTTCTATTTAATTCGATATAAGTTAAGTGGAAACGCAAGCAAAGTATGTGATATAAGATCCAAGATACCAGACACTGAATTGATGATTCACGGGAGCGGCATTTATAAAAGGCATTTATGAAAGGCAATGAATAAAAGGCATGAATACTTGAGCATGATAACATTTAAGATGGATAAATAAACATTTTGATCTGTGGTTGTGAGACATTCCTACCCAGTGCTATTACAATCCCTTCAGAATGGCATGCCAAATTTCAGAGTAAATTTTTATATAAGCAGCATAAGCACTGCAAACATGAGCGAATTTTGTTTTATCATAACATTGTAAGCATACATTAGTCAATAGTTTTTCCATTTACATATTTGTTTTATTATCTTTAACTTGTTTCTTGGTTCTTATTTTGTACTGAAAGTAAATTTTGCTATCATGGCAAGTTTGTTGCTTAAGCCGCCATTCTGTGACACCGTTGAGTGGGAGGAGACTGTCAACAGTCTCCTCCCACTCAACGGTGTCACAAAATGGCGGCTTAAGCAACAAACTCGCCATGGTAACAAAATTTACTTTCAGTACAAAATAAGAACCAAGAAAACAAGTTAAAGATAATAAAACAAATATGTAAATGGAAAAACTATTGACTAATGTATGCTTACAATGTTATGATAAAACAAAATTCGCTCATGTTTGCAGTGCTTATGCTGCTTATATAAAAATTTACTCTGAAATTTGGCATGCCATTCTGAAGGGATTGTAATAGCACTGAGTAGGAATGCCTCACAACCACAGATCAAAATGTTTATTTATCCATCTTAAATGTTATCATGCTCAAGTATTCATGCCTTTTATTCATTGCCTTCCATAAATGCCTTTTATAAATGCCGCTCCCGTGAATCATCAATTCAGTGTCTGGTATCTTGGATCTTATATCACATACTTTGCTTGCGTTTCCACTTTACTTATATCGAATTAAATAGAAAAACTAAGAAATTGTCAAAGCCACAGATTTTATTTAACGATTTTATTAATTATATCACATTGTTATGTTTTATGCCATAGTATCATAATTTACCGTTTCTGTGACCCAATAATAATAGTGCCTCATATCTTCGCTCCTTTATCATATACAGTCTTATATTGTATATCATGACATCATAGACAATGTTACCATTTCCGCTTTCACTTCAATTCACCCGGTGAATTCCATATATTTATATATGGTAAAATCGATTCATTTGGCAATGCTACCATTTCAGCACTCACTTCAATTCCCCCGGTGAATTCCATATATTTATATATAGTAGGATCAATTCATTTGGCAATGGAGCATGAAAGTTCAATTGAGTATTATCATAATCAAATGAACCAGGTCTGATGAAGGAAATCGAAAGATGGGGAGGAAATCGACAAAGGGGGAGAAAATGGAAGGATGCTTCAAGGACTGAAGATTTCTGATAGAGATAGCAGACTGGACTAGAATGAATGCGGGCCAACTAATTGAACGTTATTGATGGTCTCGAGGACTAGTTATAGTAGAAGATAAGCTATAGACAACGGTAATCATGATTAATATGCAGTGTTTCACTTTTTGATGCTGGTTGGATTCGCTTGAGGGTGGAAAGCCCTCTTCGAATGTTTTTTTATTCCAGTAACAACCCTGATCAACTAACTTGAATCAGCTTATCATATTCACTTGGAACTGTGCTGATCCAGGATTAAAATTGATCTCACTTGGTACAAGTCAGCTAAATAATAATAATTTGAAGGTATAAATCAAAACAGATTATATTTTGGTTGCAGTGGTGATATTACTCGTCGTATTAGGAGTAGAAATTAGGATTTTTAAGAAATGTTGCTGGAAGTCTTATTTCTTAATAAGCTCACGAACGGACTCATGTCTTGTGAGCTTTACATTCTCTTGTACTTTGATTTTTTGTATTTATACATTGAACATGTCAATTTGATTATTTTTGTAATATTGTACAAGGAATGAATAAATTTGAATTTGAATTTGAAAAGAAAATCGAATCGTATTCCAGGAGTACGAGCTTGTAGAGAACTAGTAGAACTATAAGTAGAGAACTTGTAGTATAATTATAGTAGAGAACATGTTATGTGAGAGATTTTTAGATATGAAAAATGTTGAATAATAATTGAGATGTGGGGTATGGTATAGAATGGAGTATGATATGGTAAACATATTTTCAGATTTATTGAGTCATGTACGATGATTACACTTATATGAGAAGACACAACAGACTTATGCTCAAAACTGGCCATTTTCAAATAAATTTATACTACAGTTCAAATCAAAATCTAGGTTAGGCTACTATAGTGAGGTCCACGTTATAATGGCAGTGGATAAAGATAGAAGAAAAGCGATGCCGATTCTCTGCATTAATTGATTATATTTCTACACTGTCAAAAACATAATTGTCATTGTTGTGGACCTAAAAAAGGATAGTACCACCAGCTTTGTCGAATGATAGACAAGGATAGCAAAACCAAAGTTGAACAAATACTGTCATTATAACGTGGACCACACTATAGAATAGATGAAAATGGTTTAAATGGCATGGATGAGGAATGACTGAAGGGGAAGGAGAAGAAGAATAATAAAAGAGAGGGAAAATTAGTTTTTGTTATGTATATTTTCTACAGAAGCATCCGAAACAACACAATATTAATAGTATATTGTTGAAAACGTCGACTCCTTGAAACTATGAGATTTAACTCAGCTACTGCTGCTGGCTGGAATGGAATGCTAATTCGTACATTGAACTGGTTACAAGTAATTATTGTAGCCTACCGCGTTCAACCAACTCTAATAACAAACAATTTCGAATGTGTTTTCCCCGGAAAATTATGATGTTACCATGACACTGCCCACAAAATGACAACATCTTCACTATTCCGAAAAAAACTGTGAGAAAATTGGTAGTTCGCACCCGGATGTCTCATTACTACAATTTATTCTACTCATTTTATGAGCGATGTATGCTGCAATCATTCTGGCAACATGTGTGGGCTCACACTGTCGTATACTTCATCTCACAGCTAGCGCATAAGTTCGCTTTGCTAGCTGTGCCAATTCTATTTATTCATTCGAAATGTATTATTTATTTCAATGATTATGTTTGTACTGTATATTTCAATTATTATTGCATTATTAATTGGAAATATTTCTAGTGATTTTGTATTTTGGCGAAATGAAGATTTTGATTGCTTTCAATAATTTCTTTCAACTCATTCTCAAATATTTTACTGTTGGATCAAGTAGAAGATTTGAACATGATGATCATGAAATTTCAATACATACTAAAACTAGCCGTCAGGCTCGCTGCGCTCGCCATATCCGTCTAGCCAGGGGGCTCCGCCCCCTGGACCCCCGACTGGATCGTCCAAGAATGAGATCAGCAGGCTCGCTTCACTCGCCTGCAGTTTTCATTTGAGCATTTTTATCATTATGTTAGGACGATCCAGTCGGGGGTCCAGACCAAATGTCTGGCTAAACGGATATGGCGAGCGAAGCGAGCCTGACGGCTAGTAATATAATATTCCCAGGAATAGCTCCGATTGAAGTAGCAGTGCCCAATCAATTTTTCCGCGATAAGTGCATTTCAATCTTCAACTTGGTGCCAACCTAACAAAGTCAACTCAACTTAATGCCAACCTGACAAAATTATTAATTTAGTTACCAGTTAACAACTGTTTCGAAAAGGTACTCTCTCTAGAGAATAAGAAGAATATACATGCTAAAAGACGAGCTTTAAACCCTTAAAAACCACCCTTAGAGTTAAAATATTGCCAAAAAGATTTCTTAGTGCTCCTCTAAAGGGTCAACTGAACATACCTAGCATATTTGAACGTTTTTGTTCCGGTAGATTTTTAGTTTTTCGAGTGAGTGAGTCAGTCAGTCAGCCAGTGAGTGAGTGCCATTTCGCTTTTATACATACTAGAATTAAAAAAGTGAATAGTTTATTTATCATGAAGATTTGTTTCGCTAGTAGTCATTTGTGATTTGCGGTTGATTTAAATAGTAGGGCATTTTTATTTAAGGTATTTGTGAGATATTTTGAATGTAGATAAAAAAAGTAGATTCATAGTAAAAATATCATCTCACTTTATATCAAGTCTTCACAATTAGCGAGAATAAGGTGGTCTGAGAAGTTTGCAATAAGCAGATAGAAGACAGAAGTTCTTACTGTAGAAACCTCCAACGATTTGGCCAACACAAACACAGAAACGTTGAAATGAGATTTGAATAACTTTAGCAGACTTTTCAATTTTCGAATACTGTAGCCACTACGGCGGCATCCTTTGATCTCATCACGCACTGCCAACTTTTTTGGCGGAGAATGTGGAATGAAGACAGGAGATAGCCTACAGGATGAAAATGGAATGAAAGAGTGAAGAGAAAACTCGAATTAAACGAAGAGAAAAAGAGTAAACATTTAAATGAAGCGAAAACGAGTAAGTGCTATGATGACATGAGATAGAAGTAATTCTTCAACAGCTTCAGCTATGAAAAAGTTCTCAACTCCTGAAAAGCGAGAACCATGATTGATATTCAACTGGAGCTGCTTTTTTCGTTTTGATTGATTTCTTATAGTATCATCACTCTTTCACTATTATCACTGCATTAATTAGTAGAACATTACAAATGTTCCAAATAATAAACTTTTATAATTTCAAAAGAATTAACTGTTTTAAATGATCACTTTATAAGTTTAAATTTCAATTTAAATTTTCAATTTAAATTCTCAATTTTCTATGGTATTTCTTATCATCACTCACTATGATAATCACTCATGAGACTGAAGTCAAATCTAAAGCAAAGAAATTCCAAGAATAATCCAAAATCATATTTTAAAACTTGTTAGTTATAGCATTGTAAAGTTTCACTCATAACAGGATGAGAAATATACATTGTTTTGCAACATTCAGAAAGATAATTGAATATTTTTGTATTTTCCGTCTTCTTCCACTATTTTTATTGAAGAAGAATAATGTAGAAAATGTTTAAAGTAGGAAATGTTTATCGTATGGTGCTCATGATGTGTGAGAGCTGTATTCTTCTAGTTGCCACGGTATACAAGATACAGACACAGAAACGATATTAATATGGTCGCTGCGGTTTTCTAACAGTAGGATTATATTCTTCGAACGTATTGTAATCTCAAGCCCAAAGTTCCTGAAGCAATTCATGCTTCACGACTCAATCGAGCAAAATTACTCTCCTTCAAATTTTTGTCACAAATCTCTGGAGGTTCCAAAATATTGATTCAGTAATAGATTCAAACAGGGTGCCAATGTCATCCATTGTTGAAGAGACACAGACAAGTTCATACCCCAAATATGCATTGAAACCCATGAAGGTCTAGGGGAGATGAATATGCACGCTTTTATGATCGTCAGTTAACAATAAACTGCGATCATCAGTCAACATTAACCGGCGATCATCAGTCGACAATAACCCGCGATCGCCAGTCAACAATGAGCTGTATGTATGCCAATATTGGGTCTAGCTATTCAGTGATGTAGGTCGAATCTATTCCTAGTTCAACCATTGTAAATAGGTGAGTACTTTCAATGAGAATGTGAAAATAGATTTTCTAGGGTGATTATCCAGTTATCTATAGCTTACGATGAAAACGTTATCCGTCCTTCAAGATTCATCAACTCTGAAACATACTTATAGTATCACTTGGATTGGAAATTTGTTTGTTCATTTGTCGGTGTTATTATCTATCCTCAGTCTCATATAAGGTAAGTTGAGTGACGATAACTTCAGTGGAAGTAGTGTCTATCAGAGATTGACAATGGTGTTTTAACCGAAACCGGTCTTTCAAAGTATCAATAAATCTGTGGTTTTTGACAATTTCTTAGTCTTTTCCATTCAATATGAATAATTAACACAATATCAACTTCTCAACTACACAAAAAGAAAAAGAAAAAGGAAAAGGGTGAACGCTTCGGTCAGTACTATAATAGCTTATAGTCAGCATTAGAATAATTTATTTTATTAAAAAACAATGATAATAGAATAAATTACCTATTGGGATAACTCTCTATTGGTAGTAGATTAGTGTCGTTCATCTTTATTCATTTATTCATTTTATACAATGAGTACATCATCGAAATGATAGGGAGAGGAAAAATAAAGTAACCTTGTGCTATTCCTCTCCCAAATTTAGATAACGTAACATATAGTCCGAAATAGGTTAAGTCTTGTAATTCTACAACTCATAAAATTTTCAAAACAAAGTTTTCTTCCACCCATAATATAACTGAACATTCATTTCGTACATATTTAGTCGAAACATGTAGGTACCGTATGCAAGAAATGAAAAACTGGGTTATTATCAGAAGAATAAGTTGTAAGAGACAACTCTGTATGTTGCTACAAAGATTCCGTAGTGCTAGCTCCTTCTCTCTCATTTTTCATTTTCGATTCATTAATCCTCTCAAGAAACGTTTGATCAAATTAATGTGTTATGGTCTCGAAAGCCTTACTGCCTTCTTCCATAAGAAAACTTCATTTCTACACTTGATCGTAACAAGCAATTGCAATTGTGTCATCAATGATAGTCATACAATATTATTGAAGAAATTGTTGTGATTTTTAGCTCTGTCTATGTGAATATGGTTTCCCAGTTATTTCTACAACAAAGCATTGGATTAAAGCTTTTCAGAACATAAGATATTCCCTCCTGTATAGCTGAAAAACCTCATCTTTGGAAAATCTTCTATAAAAGTGGAAATGAATTCAGAGAATCTCAGCGAGTCAATACCAAATCGTTCATCTAGAATCATTTCATCAATCATGGTGCGATACTGAATAGATCAAATTGACAATTGAGCTGTCACAAACCATCTTATTGACTTCCTAATTCTGTTCACCAAATTGAATTGTAAATGTTCCTGTGACAATACCGCGTTTTGAGTGACACATAGGCATCATCAATTTCAACGTCTTCTGTCTACTGCTGCTCATCGCAATTCTACTTTCACTAAAAACAGAACTAGACCTTTTGACCTTCTTGTGTCAAACATAATGTATACTGTTTTGATATACAAATCGATGCAGAATAACAATGAATAGAGTGAGATAAATGCTAGAAGGAACAATAAAAGAGAAGAAAACTGTGGGAGAGAGATGCAGTTGCGTGTTTCAAGAATTCAAGAGGTCAGCAAGAAGTCAGAGTGTCAGCTTAACCTTCAACCGGAGCCCAATATGGCCCCCAAAAATGGTCTTAATGTATTTAACTACTTTCTTCCTGTTACTTGTGCTTCTATTTTTAATTTTGCCTTTCGTGCCATTGTTAGCAATACGTTCCAGTAATACTAAAACTATTATACATGGTCAAAAATTGCCTACTGTATGTCAAAGAGACTTTATCGTTTCAGGTTTTGTTGGGAATGGAAATTACAAAACAGTCCCAAAAAAGGCAATGAAAATGTTTGACAAGACCTATTTTTACAATGTAGAGACTCAGTAAGCAAAACGTGAAAAGACATTCAGAAATCAGCACACAACTAGAAACTTAGCTCATTGATAGTGTAGAGTAATAGTTATACTATTACTCAATAGGTAGTTGAGGAGAAAAACATTTTCTAAAATGAGAATTTTTCTCACAAAACTTTTCTGTGTCATTTTTGTTGAATATTTTGGAAGAAATCTATAATAGAAATAATTAATATTCATAGTTAATAATAAAATAATTAAAATAAGAAAATAATTGAGGACTCAACATTCTGTGAAGTGAACAACTACAAGTCTTAACCTATTTCGGACTATGTGTAACCTTATCCAATTTTGGAAGAGGAATGGCACAAGTTTACCTTATTTTTCCTCTCCCTATCATTTTTATGATTTACTTATTGTATGAATCAATAATTTGTTCATGAGATTGCTCCCAATCAAACAGATGTAATGAAGCCGCCACATTATGATGTAATATTCAAATTAGAGTCTCCTGTTTTCTGGGATAGATTTCAACAGAGTGATTTAATCAATTTGAAAATTTTAGTTCAATACTTTATTCTCACAAAATCATCAAGTGATTAATGAAAATTCCGTTTGTTTTTTCATGAAATTGTACCCAGAAAAATGAATGGGGAATATACAGTAATGAAATGAAAATGTTGTTCTATTTCCAATCAAAATTGAAAACAATGAATGAGGATTTATTTATTTTATTTATTTAATCATTCAGAATTACACAACTTACAGAAAAGTACCACAGGCTTATAAGCCCAAAACGGTTCCAAATCTAATTTATACAACATTCCAAATGTAGCTAGGTTATGTGTCACTTAACATTTATCAATAAATTATATTACACACTCAATTTACAATTCAAAACACACAAAAATCATTTTTAAATTTAAAATATTCTTCTAAACTAAATTGGAGGATGCAATATTCCTCCAATTTTGAGCGATGATCTTGGATGTTTGATAAAGTAGTAAAGGAGAAAGTAACATATTTTTTATTCAAATGCAGAAAAAATTAGAATTTATTGAAAATGTTGCAAAAGTTCCTCTGCTACTCTTCACAAGTTTCTGTCTTATCTATGCTCATGCTACGGAGTATTACCAGAAACAAGTGATTACTACCTACAAGTTATTCGTATAATAGTATGAACTATTAAACGGTATCTTTACTCTATAATATTACTCTGTTAAAGTAGAGTAAATTCGTATGGCTTTTGTTGGTGGAGAGTCCCTTACTCTGTTGATTGTGAATGAATAAATCCTTGAAAATCAAACGTGGAAAATGGGTTAATCAGAGTTGAATAACAGAGAGTCATTGACCTGAAGTATTAGCATTGAGTAAGTTATTAACACCATAGAAGAATCCAAGAATGGGGGTAATAACGGTGTTATAGTTGGTTATAATTAAATATTACTGTTAATGCTCACTCTCTTTCCATAACTTAATAGCCTTTATACATTCACTTATGTGTTCTGTGATTCAAAATGAAACGCCAGTCAATCATTATTCCTATCATGGATATGGTGGATTACTATTTGGAAAATAGTGGGAACCTTGATTTACGATCTGAATCAAGGATAATGCAGATATAATTCTTCTTGGATGACTCATTCAATTTCGCAGTAATCTATAAACCTGAATGGGCCTACGCATAAATTGCATGGCATCCAGATAAACATACAATCGAATTTGAATAATGCATTCAGCTCATTAGAGTCGCTGCTTTGATAGCGTTGCAAAAGCTTAATCAAGTTTGCGCTCTTTCATGAGAAAATGTTTTAGTTGTTTGATTCAGTAGGAAATATAGGGGCACCTAGCTTCGCTCGTTATTTTTTATTTATTGATAGACAGAACACAATGATCTAAAATGATCGTGTTTATATTTCACAGCTGGCTATAGAACATCTTATGAATTTCAGGGATGCAATATTTTGATATTTCACATTCTCACTCGCTCACTCACTTTTTTACTATCCACAGACGACGAAAGTCTCAGCTGTTACAACCAGGGATGAATTATCCTTTTTATGTCGTTCAGCGAGTTTTCCTAAGGATGAGGCCTAGTGCAATCGAATTTTCATATCATAAACCTACTATCTTCGAAATTTCGTGAAAATCGTTAGAGCCGTTTTCGAGATCCGTTGAACATGAATAACCAGATATAAATTATACAGAAATTGCTCGCTTAATATAATAGGATATACCTCTATCTATATAAAATCTTCTATGGTGGTGGGGGAATAACAGGGCTTGTTATAATCATTTGAAATTCCCTAGGAAGAGAATGATTTGAAACTTTTAGAAATTCAGTAAAGTAATATGATCCCTCTATGGATAGCAGTTGAAGCTTTATTAACCTAATGTTGTATTTAAATAAAAATGTTCTTCATAATTTTTATCTATTTCTAGTTTCAGTAATCGCAAACATAGAATTTGCTGAAATTCCTTCTAGCTTTCGTCTAGAACAGCTAGAACAACCTGCTATGAAATGAGAAACTTATTTTAATCCCAATCCTTTCAGCAGCCTCAATGCTTTTCTTA
This sequence comes from Nilaparvata lugens, assembly GCF_014356525.2. Lineage (NCBI taxonomy): Eukaryota > Metazoa > Arthropoda > Insecta > Hemiptera > Delphacidae > Nilaparvata > Nilaparvata lugens. Next base: position 53,041,668 of record NC_052510.1, on the reverse strand, counting down.
CTGATATTCGAAAGGACAGCTTCAAGTAGAAACACAGGTAGAAATCTTATGAAATTATTCAATAACATCCCGTTGTTCAGATTTTCTAAAGTACAGCTCTCCTGTGTCTAGACTACTTGTGCTAGGCGCACAGCAGTTATTCAAGACGAGACAATACATGATCAGACAAGTTCAGTCACAATACTTCACATTGTTGCTTATGACGCAACTCACACAAATTAGTCATTGCAATTAGACATTGCTTCATAAGCAACTATGTGGAGTATTGTGACTGAAAGTGTCTGATCATGTCTTGACTAACTGGTCATATGCTGGAAAAGCCGGTTGATGTCTATTAGCAATTTGTTTTTCTTATATTCTTCCAATATTCGAATTACATTTATCTTGGTTTCCACTCTATGCAGCTCATTCTCAAGTCCATCACTACAAAATTTTAGGTTTAGTTGAGATATCCAATTATATATTTTTACTTTGTTTGCGGGCATCAAATCCAACTACTGGAGTTTCTCAAGGCATATTCTTGGCAGCCTCCCGGCCACCGTTCTCTTCACTTTCAGATGCTAAATCAGCATCTCTTAAAAGACTCACTGTGGTTTAATTCTAACTTAATGCTAATATAGTGCATTGGAGTATTCTTTCTCCAAAAGTAGAGTGATTTGAAGAAATGCTTATCGGCTGATTCAATCTTGAAAGGGAAAATTGTTGAGCCATTTTCCTTTATTATTTTTCCACCTTGAGAGTTTCCTTTTCCATTAGATTTTTCCTGAAACGCCATTGTCAATAATTATTGATAAATTTTAAAAAAATCTAAATTAATGTAAAAGTTTATGAAAAATTTTCAATTGATGATGATTTGAGTGTAATATTTTTGTTTTCTATCCAGTTTCTCAACTATCAAAATTCAAAATTCTTAGTTTCCGTTGTTTTTTAGTGGAAAAGGACTGAATTTAAGAAAGGGAAATCATAACCTCATTTCGGACTTTGGAATATTATCTAAATTTGAGAGAGAAATAGTACAAGTTATTTAGAAAGAAGAAAGGAAAGAGAAATAGTATCCTTAGTTTTTCTCTCCCATTCAATGCTTTCTTGTGAGAATAAAATTAATAAAAAATAATAGTCTACAAAGTACCTAGGAGCTTCACTGCAGGCGTTTGAAACCACCAGATTCTGTATCTAATTTCATGACCAAATGCATCAGAAATAAGATAAGTACTGTTTAAAAGTGTTGGTGAGTAAAGTAGTATGGTTTCCGCAAACTGTCCAGTTTACAAACCACACGAGTTGTTTCCAGTTTATTTGTGGCACGATGCAATTGTGTATTGGAGGTATGAAATTCTGCAAATAAATAGAACAAAAATTGATGGAAAGAAGAGAAACTTGTCTGGATTGGTGCAAGTGGTGAAGGTCTCTAGTTACGGTGATGGAATAGAGTCCCAGATGAGCTGAAAAACTCACGGCAACCAGTTCTGGGAGCGGCTCAAGCTCAAGGTCTTTCTCTTCTCTGAGAAAATTATATTTTTTCCGTGCACTCAACTGAAACCGAGCAACGGAAAAACTGATTGGCTTCCTCGGTGCCGAGGAATTCCCATAATTAACTGACCAGGCCAGTTGTAGAGGCCAAATGCAGTTATATAATATTATCTCTTCCAGATTTTTATTCAGATTTCATGGAAACAATTCATCCCATTCAATTATTTTTTTCGAATTTCTCTCCCTTCCATGCATCTGATTAGTACCTAATTTTAAACTCCACTGAGGCTCCTCTGCTCAGGAATATTGGGAGTTAATAATCAATGTTTTGGTGAAAATTGAAGATTTCAAATGTATTTTAATCTTAAGAAATTGATTGTTTTCAAGAATGAAAGCAAAATTGAAGTGGTATCAGACAACATCTGTGTCTCATTTATTAATTATATCAATTTGGTATGAACGGAATTATGTGTGAGCGTAATTATTGGTTCAAATGATCATGATGGTTTTTTGTCTCATAAGCATGTGTATGGTTTTGTTAGACATTGGTTTCAAAGTAGAATATTCACCATTTTATTGTCTTCTTTCAATTGAAATTTACTTTACAAGTAAATTTCCAATTTTACTTGAAAATGGCATTAATGTCCAAAGCATGTGACAAAATAGTTTAAAAGGATACTGAGATTTATATTTTCATTTATAGAATATTCACCTCTTGAATGAAACAAAAGTTTCCTTTCATCTTGTGGAATACTTGAGAGAAAATCATAATTCATTGCTAATTTTTTGAAAGGTATTGTCAGGCAATATCGATTGAAAAGTTAATAAATATGGTGTAATACAAAAAATACTTATATTTCATGATATTGAAGATTCCTTATCGTTAAAATATTTTGTTGATAGAAGTCGGCACACAAACGTAATAATTGTCGAAGTCAAGTGTCAACTTGTGTTAAGACTGCAATCATTATCAACCACTTTAAATGACGGATAAGAATGACCTATTATTGGAAGCGATTCAGTCCTACTTAACAATGGAAAGTTATTGCTGTGTTCTAATGAATGTACTGTCAACTTGCAACTTTACAACGTTTTTAAGTTATAACCAACGAAGTTGACATCAACGCCGTTATCTACAGTTTGGAAAATAGTGAATTTGTTGAATTTTGTATGTGTATAGGTTAGATTGAGGCCAAAGTTCCATATTGGAAGTAGTGATAAAGTTAGTGACTAACATACGACAATCATCCAGCTGCTCTCCTATTTGTTCAAGTGTTGAAATGAATTGTCACACGATCAATATTACGGTGCCATTTGACAAATTACTGAATTCCAGGTGTTGAGTATACGTTGAAGTGAGTATGATTATAGAACATAACTATAGGATGTTACAAGGATATTCATTCACATTATTACTTTATAAACTTCCTGTTAGTGGAGGCAGTTTCTCTAGGATGTAGGGAAGGACTCTAGGAAACGAGGAAAAATAAGAATTGGTCATGTCATAATATAACCTTTTTGCTTCTTAAGTCGACTCTAGGCGATATGTCCTCTTTCCCTTCCCATGCGTAATTTAAATTTCCCCGTTGTTAAAATTTACAATTAAAAACAATTTTTTTCCAATTTACTTGTTTTTCATGGTGTATAGTGTTGTGTAATTATGTTTTTCATATGGTTATAACTAAATTTGCCCGGTCATAATATACATGATAATTAATAAGTGTGAAAATTATATATCTCGAGTCTATATGTACCAATCAAGTTTACTAGTAAATTTTTAGATTAGCAGCTACAGGATGAACGGAGTTGTGGAAGGAAGAAAAGTATGAGTAAGGAAATGTAAGCTAGGAGAGTAGTGGGAGGTGTGAACGATGAAGTGTCTATGAGTAATACGAAAGGGCCACTAGGCACTATACGAAAGGGTATGACCAGTGCTATTATATTATTTATTTTATCCTCACAAAAAATATATAATGTCAGATTCAGAAACTAAGGTTGCCAAAACGTGTAATATTTGTTTTGGTGAGGCAAAAGAGTATTGGATTGCGGAAGGACTGATGAGAAATTATTTTTTCTGGCACTTTCCATATTACTCTGTTCTGCCATGTCGACTCTGAATTTCGCTTTTTTGGGAGACCTGTATATGAAAAATCAAACATATTATAATCAATGGTGAACAGTGAATAGAGAAAAATGCTAATATGCGATTTTCTTTTCATTAGACCATCGCAACACGAGTTTAAGATTATTATGTGAGACCCCATTATCCTCATTCTTAAGCCACCCTTGATCCAAACATCCACTTTTACATTATAAAAGGCTGCTAGCCCCCAACTTGTGTCACTCTAACAAGACTGTAATGAATGACTGTTGCATCTTCATGGTCTGAAATAATAATGAAGAATGAATGAAGACGGCCTGTCTCTATTAGTGGAGAGGATACACAGGGCGTGATGCCGGTGATTGGATAATTGTAATAGGCCACTGACACTAGAACAATCTAGACACCAGAACAATCCCCGATATACTTCTACAATATGTACAAACTTTAATCATACTTCAAACTATTCTCAACCTGAACTTGTTCATCAAACGTCATTTCATATCCATTTGCCAAAACCTAATGTCAATTTTCCATAACTCACTTTAACTATCGTGAACTCTTGAATCTTAAACATAAATTTAATATGAAAATCTCTGATCTCTTTCAATATAAACTTGTTTATCAAACGTCATTTCATATTCATTTGCCAAAAACTTATATCAATTTCACAATTGAACTCACTTAAACTATCGTTAACTCTTGAGGCTTAATCATAAATCTAATATGAAAATCATATCATTTTGTGAGTTAGAATATTTATTTTATCGATCTGTATTATTCTATGGAAAAATAAATATCAATTGGAATGGGGAGAGAGAAAATCCACTGTAGTTCTCTCTCACTGCACAAAACTCTCAGGCTCTCATCACTCCTTTCTTCCCTCACACTCAATCACTCACTCTCTCTCTCACGCTCTCTCACTCCACTGAAGTTCTCTTTCACAGCACAAAACTCTCAGGCTCCCATCACTCCTTTCTTCCCTCGCACTCAATCTCACTCTCTCTCTCTCTCTCTCGCTCTCTCTCTGAATCTGAATCTCTCTCTCTCTCTCTATCTTCTTCCATCAATCCACTTTATATCGCTCCCTCTACGACACATTAAATAGATGTTATTTTTAAAATGAATTTATGACAACGACTGCCGACGCAGAGCAAGCTATAAAGGTGGAGCAGAGGAGTACCACACAGAAATCCCGTCACCTGTTCCAAGCATTAAAACACCACTCGTGTGTAGCTCTGCCACGGCTCTCCTACTCTCCATAATAAAGCCAGTTATAAATAATTATGACGTAGCCAGGATTGCTGGAACATAGCGAGTGGATCGAAGCTCATAACAATCTATAATATAGCACAGGTCCTTATAGAGAGAATAGAATGTTGTTTTGATTCGCATCTGGATAGAGTCAGGACTTCACCTGACCTCTTCAAGCCCACGTGCTTCTCGGAACCAAAGTCCCTCGGGGTGCGGCCTCTCATTCTGGAAACTTTGTTGTCTCTGTCTCAGAGTTATCACTCTTCCACTCGAATTTTCGCATGAAGATAATCGGGAGACATAGCTTGAAAAGTAGTTGTGAACCAACGATTATAGTCACTATTCGTATTTTCACACATTCAAACAGATCACAGATTCGTTACGTCTATTGTATTATCAACTCAATCGAGGATTGAAGCCTTATTGACTTGACTTGAAAAATTGACTAGGGAATGTAGACTTGGAAAATTAATTGACTTGGAAAATTCATTGACTTGGAAAATGTCGGAGAGAATTCAGCCTCTCTTTTCTTGAGTATTCTTACCAGTTGAATGAAAAAGACTAAGAAATTGTCAAAAAACCACTGATTTATTGATAATTAGAACGAATAAAAGACCGAAACCGGTCTTTCTAATTATCAATAAATCAGTGGTTTTTTGACAATTTCTTAGTCTTTTTCATTCAATATGAATAATTACCATAATATCAACTTCTCAACTACACAAAAAGTATTCTTACCAGGTTGACAGACTGTTTAGGGAAATATGCATTTCAAACCTGAGAAACCTATCAGAAATCATAGCTTTGGAAGAAAATGAAACAAAATAAATTGATTAATTCATCGCGATTGATAAATTCACGTGCATCCGCTGACTCTTCTTCAGATAGCTATGGATTGTGTTGTGGAGAAATGGCTTGAACACCCAGATGCCAGTCTGCCTTTTGGCCGAAGTCTACTGTTGGAAAAATCAAACAAATCAATTTTTTGGTATTCAAGTTATAAATCGCAAAATAATAATCATTTTCACTTCTTGTGTAGTTGAAAAATTGATATTGTGGTAATTTTTCATATTAAATAAAACTACTAAAAAAATGTCAAAAACCACAGATTTATTGATAGTTAGAAAGACGGGTTTCGGTTGTTACACCATTGTCAATCTCTTTCTAACTATCAATAAATTTGTGGTTTTTGACAATTTCTTAGTCTTTTTATTTAATATGAAAAATTACCACAATATCAACACACAAAATTTGTGGTTTTTGACAATTTCTTAGTCTTTTTAATAATAATCATTTTCTTTTCTCAACCTCCTAGATTGGTGGTGAAAAAATGTATTGGAGAGAAGTGAGGGGAACCAATCAATATGGTCAAAAAACTATATAGAAAAAAATTAAAGAGAATCCATGTACTTCTTGTAAACTCTATTCATCGTCGATAATATTGTGGACCTAATTTGCGTTCATTGTTGGAATTTTTGGGTAAAAAAATCTAAAACTATTGTCATTATCCACTCCAGTTGAAAAATAAAAGTGCATGATTTCATCCTGGAATGTTTCAAAACTACCACAGCTATGATAATAGAGCACATAGAATGTGTTCTGTAATTTGTGGCACTACATACATAGTAGAGTCGCATTATAGAACATAGTAACCTGTAAGCCATAGTAACGACCTATGTTACCAGCACTATAAATAAAAAGCTTCAACAAGGTCTGATTTGATTTGCAAATTAGCAAGACTCCTTCTAACCCCAGCTAATGAAAGGCATTCCTGCTACGATACGTCACCTTTCTGCTTTCCCACAATTCTGCACCTGACCTTGTTAACTCTTTGTTTTGTATTTTGCGCTAACTCCACGAAAAATAATACTGACTCATTCATAGGGAAAATTATTAGTTCTCCATAACTCTCTGGTATCTATTATTCAATATAATTATAGGAATTCGAAGACATCCTTCTGCATCGAATTCCTACAAATAATGATATTGAATGATGGATACCAGAGAGTAGGACTAATAATTTTTCCGCATTGCTTTCTCAACTTGAATCATAAGTATAACAATATACCAGAGTAGATGTGTGCATAGTTAAAATTATAAGGGTGAAATTCATGACCGTTATTTATTCAAATTATTTTCTCGAGTTTTCTTTCACCAGTTTATAGATAAGTTTTTATGCCATCTCTTCATATTCGTAATGATAATTTCTTTTTATTCTGATAAAGGATGTTTTGAATAAGTCCAAGATGGCTCTAGATACACGGTAGTGCTCAGTTTGAAATATCTACACTTGAACAATAAACTTTGTGATGCTACTCATATTTTAGTGACAAAAAACTCCTTCCAATAATTATTTGTGAGGAGTAATTCAGCAATTCAGTAATAATATCGGGTCAGAGAGCTTCGCTCGTTATTTTTATTTATTGATAAACAGAACACAATCCTCCAAGATGATAGTGTTTATATTTTACAGCTGGCTATACGTCAGCTTATGAATTTCGGGGATGCGATATTTTGATTTCCCACAGAATCACTCGCTCACTTTTTACTATCCACAGACGACGAAAGTGTCAGCTGTTTCAGCAAAGGATGAATTATCCTTTTAATGTCGTTCAGCGAGTTTTCTCAAGGATGAGACCTAGTGCAATCGAATTTTTCTATCATAAACCTACTATTTTCCAAATTTCGTGAAAATCTTTAGAGCCGTTTTCGTGATCCGGTGAAATACAAATATAATATAAACATCCAAACATATAAACCGAAATTGCTCAATTTAGTATGGGATTCTGAATCTTTCAACCTCATTCATCGAAATCATGTTACTAAATGAAAAATCCACAATAAAAAAACATGCGAATACCAGAAGACCAATCGTACATCTAACCGAAGAGAAATTCTTCCGATGGAAAAAGATTGTTTCCAAAATGCAAAACAATAATTAATTGGAGCTTTCATTACGGGTGAAGTGGAAGTACACACTGAAAGGAAGAAGTCATGCCAAGACTTCAATGAGAATCATCAAGATAATAAATAGAATGTTATTGTGAGCAGTGGCCAACAGGAAAGCCCCTCCATGTTTCATGGTCTGGCTGGCAACAAGTAATGAAGACTATTATCTTCATGACTGTTGACCGTTATGAATGAGAATGAGGCGCTGATGAGGTTTGAGTCGGCAAGAGCACACTTCTCCCCTATTCAAGTACACAATGCTACTTCCTGCAATAGTTTTACGCACAAAATAAAGACAGTAGTAATTATTCAGAAGTCTACCATTTGGAAAAGCAAGCTGTATTATTGAAGCTTTCTCTTACATTGTTCACTGCATTTGTAGGTAGCTAAATTGCAGTTTATATCCCAAAGATATTTTGAATCAGCTCATAAATTAATAATACTAGGCCCAGAACTTATTCACACGTTGATGATATTGAAGCTTCTAATAATTATTAGATTAATGTTTATTAATAATCACTTCTAATAATGAAGTTTCTATGCCAACTTGAATTAAGGTAAAAACACTTCACTTATATGGGCTACATTATTCAAATTAATAATAAAACAATATAAAACTTGAAAACTTGAAAATGGCCAAAGTAGGTCGAAACTAGTCGTTGAAATGTTTTAAAGTTTTTAAATGTTTTAATTCATAGACAATAGATACAATGCAGGTAAAAACAGAACAGGTATTTGCCCAAAACTGCTTTAAACCTTAATTTGCAATACACGGTCTAGAGGTTGTGTAAGAATGTACACTACAGGTTTTATATTGTTTTTATCAATTTGAATCAAGTTTTATATATTTCCAACAATTAGAAAACTAATCAAACAGCATGCTCTATCGAATTCGGATTCATGAGTACCAGATCTAGATATGACCTAAGTTCTATGAAGTTGACTAGTTTAATATAACTTTAGTAGTATAACTTTATAACTTCACTAGTATAGTATAACTTTATTGATGTTGTCAAAACTGTCAAATGATGCGTCTAAAATTCAAGAGACTCTTATCTTCTGTATCTCATTTGCGATTACTAAAATATTTCAGTCATAAATATTCATATCCTTATTATATTCTTCTATAGTTTTCTTCTTATTGAATTTGATAAGCCTTGGTAACCTTCTCTCACAGATACGACTATACTGTAGTTTCTGATCTAACATCATAAGGTACAGTACTAATCTATCAATATGGATAGGGATTGTTGTCAGTATCCCTAGAAAAAAAACAAATATGAGACATTCTTATATTCTCATTAATTATAATAGTTGAGGCCAATAAAATTCTCACCAACTGATTGTAGTGAATTATAACAGTTTAGGCTGATCAAATTCTTACTGATTGTTATCTATTTTAAGAAACAACAGATTCCTGCGTCAGATCAAGTTTTTTCTTCGTTAACCGAGGAGTTATTCATGCTTTCACCTTTATTCCAATTGGATATGTCATTGAATTTACAATAATTTTTATTAAAAATCTATTTGAGGTGGGAATGCATCATTCCTGGTTGGAGCATGAACTTTACTCTTGAGTGTAGTGAAGAATTAACTTGAGAGAATACACCATAAAGCTCACAAACGGCTTACTAACTATTAAGGGTTCCGTGGGCGATCTTGATTGTCAGTTGGAATATTCTTATAGTGTCTCTAATCATACTGCATATAAGATAATATAAAAGCCAAAGATGTGGGCATCACAAATGGTTCAATGACCATAATCAATCCTGAAAATGCAACATCACGATGACGTAGCGTTTATAGTTAGAGAGGATATATCCAATTGCCGTAATCTAGCCATAATATTGAAGCACAGATTATATTTTGTCATTCCTCTGAATTGTAATGAAGTGAGAAAGTGGAGGAGGCATTCCTATCCATCCCATCTCTCCATCAAAAATAATTTTAACAATGGTTTTGTCTGATTGTGATTATAATTAGTCTGATTGTAAATAATTTCAACAATGGTTTTGTCTGATTGTGATTATAATTAGTCTGATTGTGAATAATTTCAACAATGGTTTTGTCTGATTGTAAATGATTTCAACATTGGTTTTGTCTGATTGTGATTATAATTAGTCTGATTGTGAATAATTTCAACAATGGTTTTGTCTGATTGTGATTATAATTAGTCTGATTGTGAAATATTTCAACAATGGTTTTGTCTGATTGTGATTATAATTAGTCTGATTGTGAATAATTTCAACAATGATTTTGTCTGATTGTGATTGGTAAACACGTTTATTTTCCTACTCAATCAATTTAAATTTCACAGCTCCACACGACCACACCACACTTCACTAAATCTAATCTTGTTGATGCTTTTCTGCTTTGTAAATCTGAAAGTGAATCTTATAAGGTTCAGGAAATTAAATGATACATTTTGGCCTAATAATATTTCTCGAATATTTTCAGATTTCAACGGTATTGCATCGCACTCTATTGTTGCCCAGCTGTGCCACTGAAGGTGAGTTTACTCAATAACCTCAAACAATAATAAGATGGTTTATGTGTGAATGCATGATTTTGGTGAGTGAATTCATGAGTCAAAGCAGTTAGATAGTTCAAATTCATGAATGTACGCAGAGTAATGGGCAACTATAATTATCATGGTTAGTGAAGTATCAAATCAAATCATCGTTTATTGCCATAAAACATACAATATGTTGTAACAATCGTCATTATTAATCAAAACATGAATATAAGAGTTTAAGAACTCAACTATCATAGATAAAACTTATACTACACACTACAATCCACATATAGATTCACAAATATTTTCTTCTTCTTTCGGCATTACAGCTCAGTGTGAGCTTTAGCCTCCTCAACTATTCGCCTCCACTCCAAACGGTCATCTGCTTCCTGCTTCCAACCTCTGACCCTCATCAATCTAAAATCTGTCTCCACTTCATCATAGAGAAACGATAGCATAAGTAGATATACCATGGTATAGGGCGTTTATGTCGCAACTTTTACTGTTATCCCAAGCCTATAATTCACGTAGTTCTTTCCTATGCATCTGTGTGATGCTGGTAGTCTCTAAAATTGTGCCATTCATACACTATCACCCCAACAAAACAATAAAAATTGACAATAATCGACAGTAATCGGCTTGAGATAACAGTGAAAGTTGCGACATAAATTCCCTATACCATGGGATATCTACTTACACTATTGTTTCTCTATGACTTCATCTAGCCAACAATTTCTTGGTCTGCCTCTTATCAAGTATCAAATATTATAGTTGATTCTAAAATACGTACACAAATTTAGAATTTATAGAATTTATCTATTTCTAGATTTATTTGATTGATCTTAGGGTGAACTATGAACTGGAAATACTCTATTTGAAATTCTTGGGGGTTGAGAGAAGTTAAGTCATCACAACTCCAATAGGTTGTATCAATTTTTGATTAAACATACGAGAACATAATTAATTCTCATGTAGGCTACTTTGGGAGATCAAACAAACCAAGGTTACTGGTCAGAGATCAAATTAGTTATATTAAATATTAGAGAGATAATATTATGAGATTAAATATTTGGGAGAGATACACTGGGTTCTCTCTACCACTTCATGACAACATCAGAGATGGAAATCAAATATAATTTAGGTCAGAGATCAAATTATTAGTATTAAATATTAGAGAGATAATTGACCGAGCGAAGTGAGGTTCAAGTCGAAGGTTTGGCATTTCTCTTAATGTTTAAATGTTTGAATGTTTATATGTTTTTATGTTGCGCATTTACGGCGAAACGTGGTAATAGATTTTTTTGAAATTTGACAGGTATTTTCCTTTTTAAATTGGGCGTCGACGTATATACAAGGTTTTTGGAAATTTTGAATTTCAAGGATAATATAAAAGGAAAAAGGAGCCTCCTTCATACGTCAATATTACCGTAAAAATCAGACTATAGAATTATTCATCATAATTCAGCTGTCTAATGGACTATAATACTACCCGTTCAAAAACATCGAACATCTTGAAAATGTATCATTCCATTAACGTTAGTAGACAGTTGACTATAATACTACCCGTTCAAAAACATCGAACATCTTGAAAATTGTATCTTTCCATCAACGTTGTAGACAGTTGCAGCCAGACCTGATAACAGCGCTCACACTCACATTCCGGGACGACACGTCACGGTACGATATAGGACAGAAAGCTCTATGTCTATTTTGGATTTTTTCTAGACATTTTTAATTGATAAATTATTTATTAATTTTTGAGAAAACATAACAACAGGTCATGTAACTCACTGAGCGCGAGGTCTACTGTTTACAGAACTACTAGTATTATAAGATTAAATATTTGGGAGATCAAATAAACCAAGATACACTGGGTTCTCCCTACCACTTCATGACAACATCAGAGATGGAAATCAAATATAATTAGGTAGCTTTGAAATGGACTTTGGAATCATAAAAAACAAACAGTAGAAGAATAAAAAAGAGTAGAATCAAAGCGGTGCCTTGTACAACAAACTGTCAGGTTTTCTTGTATGGTCATCCTCTAAGCCATCTGGCTTTCAACATACTGTTGAGGTAGTAGCCCCGAAGTCCAACGAACTCCTTCAACTTACAGACAACCCATCTATATCTATAAAAGCCATCACAATAATAAAATATTATCTCAATTCTTCATCACGCTCTTCTCTCTCCACCTTTCTTATCCCTCTATCTTTCTTTTTTAATGTCGTTCCGCCACATTCGTTCTCCAGCACACCTAATCGCTCATCATTTATCACCTGCAATGTTAATCATCGCACACATTTCTCAATGCATCACTACTTATTACTTCCATTTTTTCATACCATCTTCTATCCCTCAGTCTATCTTCGTCCATAATATTCTTGTTCTTCTCTTCCACACTTCCATCTGTACTGAGGTCCACGTTATAATAGCAGTGTTTGATTAGCAATGGTATAGTTTTTAGTTTTTAGCAATGGTATAGAAATTTATAGCATATAGTATAGTTTTCCACTTCCCTTTTGCTCCCTTTTTTTCTCTAGTTCCTTTATCACTTCTCTTAGAATTAACCATATGTAATACGTAGGTTATATGTTGTTATTTTATGTGGTTATGATTGATCTTATTGAATAAACAAAATTCAGTTTTATCATTTACCATTAACATTAATCTTTTCTTTCTCAAAGTAACTATAATACTATTTTTTCTTGTCTGTTTTTCACATGTACTATTTTAATCATTCTCTTTTATTACTTTTCTAGTACTGTATTTATATATAATTTTTTTGTAATAATTTTTAATAATGTATTTCCTGTATTCATGAGTGCGTTTGGGCTGTTATGCCTGTTGCACTCCTAGATTTTTGTAAGAATAAATAAATATATTGCTATACTTGTCTATCATTCAACGAAGCGGATAGCGCTATCTCTTTCTCGCAATTTTTTAACAATGTAGAATTAATAATTAATTAACAAAATATTCCATCTTAATTATAGAAACATTACTTTATTATGAAATTATTGGAAAATATAATTTCTTTCTTGATAAAAAATAATTGATTTTGACAAAATATTTAATCTTAATTAGAGAAACTCTATTATAAAATTATTGGAAAAAATAATTTCTTGCTTAATAAAATATAATTATTGATTATTTAAACGATAATGAACAGTTAATATTACATCAATACACCTGTATCAGCTACCGTCTATAGAAGGCATTGACAAGACTGAGGATCGGTAACGTTGTTCTCCTATCTCTCTCCACTGCCATTATAACGTGGACCTCACTATAGGAGTGGAGAACTCTATATTCCTTTATTTGCCTTCGTCCATTAGCTCTCTTAGCCACTTGTAGTTTATGTATTCCGGACACTGAACACATTTCTAGATTTATGAGTGTGTTTTTATTGAGAATGCACTTGGAAGAGCTTGAAATGTTGAACAAATAACGATTTTAAATCTTCAATATCCAGTTATTCGAATCTGTGAAAGAAGTGATGATATCAAGAAAGCAAATAAAAGTGAATAGTAAAGAAAAGAAAATTGAAGAGAATAGACGAGAAAAGTAGAATTGAAGAAAAGAAAGATAAGACGTAAAAGTGGGAAATTATATTCATGAGTTATGATTCATTGAATATCACCATTGAGAAAAGATACTATCAATAACCACGGTAAAGAAAATATACAATGTATTATACGTTTTTTATATTACTAAGATATAAATAAAAATATAAATCTGAGTTTGAATTCAAAAAGCCCTTTTTGAATTATTTCGTCACGACATGTTTCGGCTACTAATGCCATTTTCAAGTGGAAATGGAAAATCAATCACTTGAAAATGACATTAGTAGCCGAAACATGTCGTGACGAAATAATTTAAAAAGGTACACAGATTCATATTTTTATTTATATACAAAAGTAGTCCTAAAGAATAAAAGACAATTACTACAATATGACTTGCTCTCCAAAGATTTTGAATCTTCACGTTACAAGAGTTGATTGAAACTATGACAACTGTGTAAATCTTCAAAAGACTTTCTTGAACATCTAGAAAATTTGATAAGAAGCAAAAATGAGTACTGTTTTCGGTTGTATGAGATCGAGGCAGACTTTTCCAAGTTCAAGAGCAACAACGAGTGCTGTGAATACACAAACACAACAATCAAAACAACTACAACACGACTGATGACGTGGTCAGTTGGAAGTTTGCCTCCAGGGGGACGAAGCATCAGTGCAGAGGGTAATGACCCGTGTAAAGGAAGTGGAAGATTAAGGAGTACAAGCAGGAAAGGAAAAATGATGATGAAGGAGGAAAGGTACGAGACAAAGGGAAATAATAAGGGAGAATGATAATGAAAGAGGGATATGAGGGGGAAAGGGTGAAAGGAGCAAAATATGAGAAAGAGTTGAAAGGAGAAAAAATGAAATGGAAGGGAATTATTATGAAGTGTGCAAGCGGAGAATCAACGCTCACTGAAAGAGACGGAAGAACGAAGAGAGAGGTGAGGTATTCAAAGGTAGAGAGTATCAAGAAGGATTGGGGAAGAAGGGATAGAAGGAGTGAGAAGGATGGTCATAATGATGAATAATAAGATCGTGGAGAAGAGATAGAGGAGGTAGAGAAGGTGATAGCTAAGGAAGTGATGGTGAAAAAAATAAGGAGTTTTGTAGAGAGAGGAAGAGGGGAGTTAGGAAGGATCAGAGGAAGAAGAGTGATAAAGAATAAGAATACGTGGGAAGTGAAGGAGGGACAAATATTGAAGTGACTAAGTTGGAGGAGAGTATGTTCTAATAAGAAATATTAGAAAAGAGAAAAAGAGAGGTAGAAAAGACGATGAAAGAGTAGAGTGTTGGAGTGAAGACGGGTGCAAAGTTCAAGAAATGAGGAGGAAAAGAGAAATAAGATGAAAGAAAGAAGAAGAGTTTTGAAGTGAAGACGGATGCAAAGTTCAAGAGAGGGGGAGAAAATGAAGAGAGAGGAAGAGGGGAGTTAGGAAGGATCAGAGGAAGAAGAGTAATAAGGAATAAGAATTCATGGGAAGAGAAGGAGGGACAAAAATATTGAAGTGACTGAGTAGGAGGAAAGTATGTTCGAATAAGAAATATTAGAAAAGAGAAGTAAAAAGACGTTGAAAGAGTAGAGTGTTGAAGTGAAGACGGGTGCAAAGTTCAAGAAATGAGGAGGAAAAGAGAAATAAGATGAAAGAAAGAAGAAGAGTTTTGAAGTGAAGACGGATGCAAAGTTCAAGAAAGGAGGAGAAAATGAAGAATAAAAGGAAAGAAGGAAGAAGAGGAAGGAAGATGAAAAGTAAGACGGAATAATGCATGGCATTATGATGGAGGGGCAGTGCGTGAAGTCTCTGATCTTGTGTTGTTTATTATGAGCACCAGTAGGCCTACCTGTCAGAGGGTCACTACAGTACATACCGGTGGAATACGGTACAAGCATGCAGATATGATTCTAGTATATTACGGTATCTTTGTGAAGCTTGCATTTTTGTACTCCCATACATATGTCAGGCCAGTTTACACATGTGTCCTTTTACAGAGTAGCCATGAGAGAATTATAGGGCTCCAGTAATTCGGAGGCATTGTTTGGAATCCTTCAGCCACCCTGTCAAGTATGAAATATTTGTTTATCACTCATAAACCTCACTGGAATCAGATATTATCGTTTGTGAGTTGCAAGTATGTATTTCGGACGATCTGAACCTGAATATCCTTGAATACCTTCATTAAACTGAAATACCTCACTTTATCTGTGGTTAAATTAGTAAACTCTGACTCAATTAGAGTACTATTATAGCCACCTCTAATACAAGGCCCCGGCCTACGATATTGCAACGTCGCAGTGTAGGCCTAGAATCTTCATGATTGGTGAAAAATATTTTAATAAATACCAGCTGATCTTTTTCACCAATTATTTATTAGATTCTAGGCCTACACTGTGACGTTGCAATATAGTAGGCCGGGGCTTTGTATTAGAGAGGTGGCTATTATCTATTGATAAAGGTTAATGTGCAAAGAAGCATCTGCATAATTTATTTATTCATTTATAATTGATGGATACAATATAATAATTCTCAACTATGAATGATTGGGAAAGGAACAACAGGCTTAAAGCCCAAAACTGTTCCTTTCCCAAATTTGGGTAGAAATTATCAAAAAATAGGTTATGTTTATCACTTAAAAAGTTTTGTCCAATTTCTAATCATGTAGGATATCAGTTCAAGCACTTTTCTTGTAATCAATTCCATGAATTATTTTACAGCTCACAGAAGTAATTTCTCGACAAATTTATTAAAGTTTAATAGAAACACTTACTTGCTTATTTGGTTAATAACGGAAAATAAAACACAATTGCATGTAAGCTGTTTACTTTAGGGCTAAGGAAACATAGTTATTTTCTAAGAAATAAAATCCAAGTTCCCTTTTTTAAGTAATTTTTGTTATGGAAGCGTTATTATTCATGATAGGAAATTATTTGTCCTGCAATAATGAGCTTCTATGCATTTTTCCAAATAAATCAGATTAACAATACCAACTCTACTCATATATGTTCACAACTCAATTCCACGTCAGTTCTCTTCCATCTCAACATAATCAAAAGCAACAACAGCCTGAAGTCTACCTCTTTTTCCAGCAGGTTGTCTCACCATACCACACGAACTAGTCACAACCCTCTTCTTACACCCCCTCCCCCCAACCATCAATTAGTTTTTTATTCGGAGATAGTATACTGTAGTCTACTCGCCTACTCTATATAAAGTGACACGCAACAGTTCCTTCGAAAACAAAAGCAATGCATTGTCTCTACATCATCTTCACTATCTACGGTCATCATCTTCTTTTCTATCTTCTTCTTGTTCACATCTGCATCTCAATTGTATTTTCCTATTTTTCCTCAACTTTTTTCCATTTTTCTATTTCTTCCTTGTAGCTTTCGATTCTTCTTCTTTTCCACTTCGCATTCAAGCTTTCTCTTCCCTTTGCGTTTCCTTTGTGTTACTATGCAATTTCCATGTATCTTCTCTTTTTGTCTAATTATGTAATTCCACAAATAAACCATATTTTCTTCTCATCTTCATCCATGTTGTTTCCTTGCTTGTTTATCTACACTATAGTGAGGTCCACGTTATAATGACAGTGTTTGATTAGCAATGGTATTGCTATCCTTGTCTTTCAGATAGCACTATCTCATTCTCGCTTTGCTCTGCTGCCAGATCGTCTTTTGACAATTTAGAATCAATAATTAACTAATAAAATATTTTATCTTAATTATGTAAATTCATTATGGAGTCAATTATTATTATTAAACGAAAATCCAAATTAAATGCTGTTATTGCAATATCTCAGTAATTTCCATCCATTATGGAATTATTAAAGAAAATAATTTATTGCTTAATGAAATATAATTGATTATTTTAAACGAGAATGAACAGTTATTATTACATCAATAAACCTGTATCTGCTACCGTCTATAGAAGGCATCGACAAGACAAAGGTTCGACAACGTTTTTCTCCACTGCCATTATAACGTGGACCTTACTAAACGGTATAATAATTCCTATTCTGAATTCTTCCACTGTTCCATTACCAGTAATCTCTCTTCATCCACCTATATGTAAACTTAATAATATTCGTCTCCAAAATCTTTCATTTTTCTTTGTCATTGCTTTCATCCTCTTCTATATTATACTAGTATTATATCCCTTTCCATTAACATCTTTCTTTTTCCCATGATACTTCACAACTCCACATATTATTATCCTGTTGATTCTCTCCCAATCATTAATTTGATAATATTCTGATTGTGGAATGTAATAAATAAAAATGAAATAAAATATTTATCCTTCTCTTCAGTCATCTCCTTTCCACTCTTACTATTTCTCTACTAAGGATTATCTTGCGATCATCATCACACATCAAAAAGACCAATTCCCTTATTCTCAATTCTCATCATTCTTCACACATCAAAATGATCAACAGAGAGAACAATTAGGACACTTTCAAGGTCATGCATCAGGTTACATTACCTTTGTCTTCTCTCTACCCTTCCAAACCCTCACCTCGAAAACATTCTCTAACGCATTCTCCCTCTCATCATATTCTCTTTCTCTATTCTCTCTCTTCATTGTTTCTCCAGTGAGTCACACTTTTCACGAACGTCCCGAGGCAGTCCACGCCACGGTCAAGCGAGGACCGGTTCTTACTCGGCTAGATGCTCTTCTGAAGAATGAGGAATGGTAAAAAGTTATGAGAAACTGGTTTCATCCATTGTTGATACGTGACGATGATTATATTAATTCATCTGTCCAGTTTGTGCAGATGGTATCCTTGCACCGTTAAAAAGAATGGTTTACCGGTGAAAGGAGGAGAGGATTAGACGTAAAATTGTAGAAAACAGTATAAATACTTCATGTAAATAAAAATTTAAATTTGAGTACCCTTTTTAAAATTATTTTGCCACGACATGTTTTGGCTATATAATGACATTATCAAGTCTTGATTATTAACTTGATAATAGAATTATATAGCCGCAACATATTGTGACAAAATAATTTAAAAATGGTACTCAGCTTTATATTTTTGACCGAGCGAAGTGAGGTCTAAGATTCAAGTCGACGGTTGGCATTTCTCTTAATGTTTAAATGTTTAAATGTTTGAATGTTTAAATGTTTAAATGTTTAAATGTTTAAATGTTTAAATGTTTAAATGTTTAATGTTTAAATGTTTAAATGTTTAAATGTTTAAATGTTTGAATGTTTAAATGTTTAAATGTTTAAATGTTTAAATGTTTAAATGTTTAAATGTTTAAATGTTTAAATGTTTAAATGTTTAAATGTTTAAATGTTTAAATGTTTAAATGTTTAATGTTAAATGTTTAAATGTTTAAATGTTTAAATGTTTAAATGTTTAATGTTTAAATGTTTAAATGTTAAATGTTTAAATGTTTAAATGTTTAAATGTTTAAATGTTTAAATGTTTAAATGTTTAAATGTTAAATGTTTAAATGTTTAAATGTTTAAATGTTTAATGTTTAAATGTTTAAATGTTTAAATGTTTAAATGTTTAAATGTTTAAATGTTTAAATGTTTAAATGTTTAAATGTTTAAATGTTTAAATGTTTAAATGTTTAAATGTTTAAATGTTTAAATGTTTAAATGTTTAAATGTTTAAATGTTTAAATGTTTAAATGTTTGAATGTTTGAATGTTTAAATGTTTATATGTTGCGCATTTACGGCGAAACGCAGTAATAGATTTTCATGAAATTTGTCAGGTATGTTCCTTTCTTAATTGCGCGTCGACGTATATACAAGGTTTTTGGAAATTTCGCATTTCAAGGATAATATAAAAGGAAAAAGGAGCCTCCTTCATACGCCAATATTAGAGTAAAAATCAGACTATAGAATTATTCATCATAAATCAGCTGACAAGTGATTACACAGATGTGTGGAGAAGCCAGTCTATTGCTGTATTTCCAAAGGTCTATAGTTTCAATCAGGTACTTGTGGATGAGAATACTGCGTGAGGTCTACTGTTCACAGAACTACTAGTTATTTATATTCAAAAGTAGCCTTGAAGAGAAAAGATAAATACTTCATATATGTCACTTCATTGTAGTAAATGTCATATATATAACATCACATATGCACAGCAATAGATGAGAGAATAATCAAGAAACGAGAAATGAAATAATGTGAGTCATTCCATGTCTGTTTCAGTTACATTTATTGTTTGTATCGTTTATACTGTATTAAGGTGCGTACAGATATACGCGCCGCGAACATGAGCAATTCACTTTTAATCAGCTGACTATATCTGTATTTTCACAGAAACGGTAAGATACAGATATAAAAAGCTTGGCGTCAGCTGATTAAAATTGAATTGCTCATGTTCGCGACTCGTAAATCTGTACGCACCTTTACAAATCGTATTTATCAAGTATTCAAAAAATATGCATTTCAAGATTATTTCAAAATATTGATAATATATTCAGATTTGTTTAAACTGTTAATCTTCGGTAATATCGAAATAAAGAGTCTTTATTTGTTATTTCAACTATTTATTTGATTCTTCAAGAGCATAATATTTTGAAATGAAATGAATTTATAAAATTCTTTATTAGGCGGAGTTAGGACCTCTCAACCTCGATACTACAAATGCAATAAATGAATTAACAGTACAGTATAACTTAATATATAAATAAAAATAAAAATATCGCTACAAAATAGAAGCATAGTTGGAACAAAACAGTCAATCTGCATTTGGACTAGAAAATCAATTACCTATATAATGCGAGATACAATATTAGAAGAAGGATATATCAATAGTTATAATCATACACACAACATTCACACAGCCCACCAAACTAGTTGCAAGTGCCATATTTTAATTTTTTATCATTATTTTTGAGAATTCACGAATGTGAATATATTTTATAATGGAAGGGAAATTCTATGAGAAAAGACTCTTTGTTGTTTGGCTTTTTAGTTTCGAATGATTTTCCTTTGTTTGCTACAGTATTCATGGAAGCTCTACTCAAAAAGTGTTTATTCTATGCATTGCAGTGAATTGCATATAGTGCAGTGTTGCATTCTATGTTTGCACCCGCTTAACATGTGCATCATGCATACTCTGCACGCTCCCGTTCTCCTCCTATCTCATTTTCTTCTCCTTCTTCTTCCTCCTCATTTTTCCTCTTAGTTCTTCTATTTTTATATTTTAATCATCTCATTCTAATCTGTTATCATATTCCTAAGGCACTATTAATTTATTTCAGCATTACACAATAATTATTCATTCTCCACTTCTCTCTTGCCCAACATAAAATATTTCATAAAAATATTTCATCGAAAGAGAACAGAGTTATTCTTATAAATTCCGGCGGCTTCTCCTTTTATTTTTATACTCCGGACGAACGACTATCGTACAACTCACAACAAATCACCCAGAAGTATCAGAGCCAAGATGAAAAAATGGAATGTAAACACGGCGAAGAAGGTGGATCAGAAGCTATGAAAATGAGTTGAACACATTTTATAGCACCAGTGAATAAGGCGGCAAACTTTTTTCAGGTTGTTTCTATTCATTTCGTTTTTGAAATACACACGATTTGATTAGAGGTAGCACATTCAGCCACTTCACGGTTGGCTAACGCCAAACATATGCTAAGGATAATGTAGTTAGCGGCTATTTTTATTTACTGTGGAGTGTTTCTTAAAAATATTTCTTGATAAAAAGCGAAGGCGAGGCCTGGCTCAAAGTTTGGCTGACCAACTTGTGTTTGTTCAATTTCAAAGTACATTTTTCACTGCGGCCTAGTTTCATTTGACAGATAGTTATTCTCCCACTTGATGGATTAGAATAGGCATGCTATCTTTTAATTGCTTAATAAATAAAAAACTGAAACAGTTAGTTGGTTGTTGGTGGGGTTTAAAAATACCGAGCCACTCAGATGTGAACACAGTTTTGATTCTCAGACATTAAACTCAAGGGTCTGCATTCGTTAGAATCCTCCAAGATTGATGTGTTCTCTTACGATGTGTTTCATAGCTTAGATGGATTTTGAGTGTCTTAATGGATGGTATGAAGCATGTGAAGCATCAAAGGGTTGCAATGACCTTGTATGTGGGTGGAAGGGTGGCCTTGAGTTGAGATGAAGCATGTTGTTTTAGCTATGTATTCACCACAAATCTACTATGTATCGTTTACAATTTACCCAGATCCTGATCTGATCCGATTATGCTCACCTACGCTGTTTAAAAACATAATCAGAATTTATTATTCGTTGAGGATCTGAGAATTTTGAAGTTTGGAGATTTATGGAATCACTTCAACTTGAAATAAAAACACATACACATCTTATTTGAAAGTTTTCCATGTGAAATACAATCAAATTCCAAAATTTTCGAAAGTTTTCCATGTGAAATACAATCAAATTCCAAATTTTTTTATTTTGTTTGAGCCCAATCTTCTTGTCCCACAATAATCGTAGCATATGAGAATAATATCACAGAATGCAGAACTCACTCAAAAAATCATTATAGAACTATTTTCATCAGTTCAAATGTCCTAAGCGGCATGTAGACAAGGAATGTAGAGTCAGAAGGTTATTGGCGGCCACTGCTTGTCAAAGTCTCTAGATGATATTGAAGAACTAATCGAAATGAGAGAAATATTGCTCTCAAATAGGATGGAATAAAATGCGTTACAAATACCGTAATTCAATGATCAATAATAATGTCATAACTTCACTTTTCATTAATTCCACACCATTCCTGACCATAGTCAGTGAACCAATCATAATATGATCTGACCAATCATGGTTGTGAACCTATTTAGAAAACCACTGATTTTGACAACTTCTTAGTCTTTTTCATTCAATATGAATAATTACCACAATATTAACTTCTCAACTACACAAAAAGTGGGAATAACATAATGGAAAGCACTAGCAGCCACTAACTTGTCATCTACACATTCCCTGTCCATAAGCTGCTTTAGTTTTTCTATATGAAATCTGAAATTTAGCCTCTCATAAAACCTCCTCTCGATAATAAAGTCCCTAGATAATATTGAAGAACCAATCGAAATGAGAGAAATATTGCTCTCAAATAGGTTGGAATAAAATGAGTTACAAATACTGTAATTCAATGGTCAATAATAATGTCATAACTTCACTTTTAATTAATTCCACACCATTCCTGACCATAGTCAGTGAACCAATCATATGATCTGACCAGTCATGCTTTTGAACCCATTAAGATTGATGTGTAAATGAGAAATGTTGGTGGGAAATAACATAATGGAGAGCACTGGTAGCCAGTTACTTGTCATCTAAACATTCCCTGTCCATAAGCAGCTTCAGTTTTTTATATGAAATCTGAAATTTAGCCTCTCATAAAACCTCCTCTCGATAATAAAGTCCCCAGATAATATTGAAGAACCAATCGGAATGAGAGATATATTGCTCTCAAATAGGATGGAATAAAATGAGTTACAATTACCGTAATTCAATGATCAATAATAATGTCATAACTTCAATTTTCATTAATTCTACACCATTCCTGACCATAGTCAGTGAACCAATCATATGATCTGACCAATCATTCTTTTGAACCCATTTAGATTTATGTGTAAAGAAGAAATATTGGTGGGAAATAACATAATGGAAAGCACTGGTAGCCAGTTACTTGTCATCTACACATCCCTGTCCATAAGCAGCTTCAGTTTTTTATATGAAATCTGAAATTTAGTCCCTCATAAAAATTCCTCTCAATAATAAAGTCCATGGATGGATTTATAGAGTGTAGGACAGAATAGATGAGAAAAATGCTTTTTTCAAATAGGGTGGAATAAAATAAGTTACAAACTATCCTATTATCGATAACGATTATTCAAATATGAATAAAATTTCAATAAAATGATGCAAATTCAACTCCTTATTGTGATCCCTTAAACTGACTGTTGTCTATGACGTTGGTTGCAGGTGAGCAGAAAGATAAAAGGATCAGATCAGGATCAGGATGGTGAGAGGTGGCGGTACGCGATCAGAGCAGGGCCTATCTGCGCAGGACAAGGCCGAATTGGTGCTGCTTCACGCATCAGGCCTGACCGGCAGTCAAACGGCCCTCGAGTTCCACACTCGGCACCCTGACAAGCCGCTTCCTGACCGCTCGACGGTCGGAACTCTCCACGACAAGTTCAGACGTACCGGCTCCGTATCCAGTCGAACCAGGTTCTCCCACTAACCTAATTATGGCTATTAGATAACTAACATAGCCTAACGTGGCACTAATAACTCCACTGCTACTGAGGTCCGCATGCTGGAGAGCTGAAGGGTGTCCTCCTGACTGCTGTTGAGGAGTTGGAAGCTGATGATTTGAAATAAGATTATTGGGCATCGATTAGTGGAATTAATTCATGAATTAGAAGCTGAAGAGGAAATGGAAGATTATTAGTAATTAGATGATCATTGGGGATTATAAGCTGATTGGGAATTGAAAGAAGATGGTAGGAATCAATTGGATGAATGTATTCATGAATTAGAAAATGAAGATGAAAAGAAAGATTATTAGTGATTGGATGATCATTGTGAATTAGAAGCTGATTGGAAATTAGAAGCTGATTGGAAATTAGAAGCTGATTGGGAATAAGAAGCTGATTGGGAATTAGGAGCTGATTGACAATCAGAGGATGATTGGGATTGGGATATGAACGGGAATTAAAAGATGATTGTTATTTTGAAGCTAACTAGTAATTGAAAGATGTTTGGGAATTAGAAGCTGATTGGGAATTAGAAGCTGATTGAGAATTTGAAGCTGATTGAGAACCAGAGGATGATTGGGAATTGAAATATGATTGGGATTGGAAGATGAACGGGAATTAAAAGATGGTTGTGATTTGGTAGCTGACTAGGAATTGAAAGATAATTGGGAATTGGAAGCTGACTAGAATTGAAAAATGATTGGGAATTAGAAGCTGATTGGGAATTAGAAGCTTATTGAAAATTAGAAGCTGATTGGGAATTAGAAACTGATTGGAAATTAGAAACTGATTGGAAATTAGAAGCTGATTGAGAATTAGAAGCTGATTGGGAATTGAAATATGATTGGGATTGGAAGATGAACGGTAATTAAAAGATGGTTGTGATTTGAAAGCTGACTAGGAATTGAAAGATGATTGGGAATTAGAAGCTGATTAGGAATTAGAAGCTGATTGGGAATTAGAGGATGATTTGGAATTTAAATATGATTGGGATTGGAAGATGAACGGTAATTAAAAGATGGTTGTGATTTGAAAGCTGACTA
The DNA here is from genome assembly GCF_014356525.2 of Nilaparvata lugens. NCBI lineage: Eukaryota > Metazoa > Arthropoda > Insecta > Hemiptera > Delphacidae > Nilaparvata > Nilaparvata lugens. Next base: position 53,016,563 of record NC_052510.1, on the reverse strand, counting down.
GGAATTGAAAGATGATTGGGAATTAGAAGCTGATTAGGAATTAGAAGCTGATTGGGAATTAGAAGCTGATTGGGAATAAGGAGCTGATTGGGAGTTAGAAGCTGATTGGGAATTAGAAGCTGATTGGGAATAAGGAGCTGGTTGGGAATCAGAGGATGATTGAGAATTGAAAGATGATTCTGATTTGGCAGCTGACTAGGAATCGGAAAAGGATTGGGTATTGGAAGATGATGATGTTTAAAATAAGATTAGAAGATTGGAAGGTGATAAGAAACTAAATGATGAATAATTCAATGATTAATGGGAATTCGATGATGAATGGGAGTTATTTAGGATTTTGTAGATGATATGGAATTGAACCTCGCTAAAGAATTGAAAGATATAGGCTCAAGTGTAACGAACACAGAAAGGTAAGATGTTCAGAAGTTTTGACAATAGTACCCAAGAAAAATGGATATTGAAGAATAGAAGAAATTTGTCCCTTCTCTTTTACTGCAAGTAAAAGCTGATTGATATTTGTGTGTGGCTCCTCTCTTCTTCAAGCGGAATATTGTACAGTCACGAACTCAATCTGTAAAATAATACCTTCAGAAGATAATATAAGCTAAATCCTTTGAAAATATCTTATGTAATGTCCTCCTCACATTCACTTCAATTACGCCACTACTCAGATCGGCTCTGGATAATCATCTAGGTTGTAAGGTCTTCATAAAGTTGAGTTATACAGTATAAGAAAGAGATTTGAATATTATTTTACAACTCCAATTTCTACAATAAGATGGATTGCTTGTATGGGACTTGAAGGGTAACATTGGAAAACTGTTGATGGGAATCCCTGTTTTAGATAGCATACAGCCTTATTAATTTTTACTACTTACTAGTATTTTCGTGATTCAGAGGATGAGAGTCCTAGATTGAACATCAAGCTTCATCTCATCAACACCTAGAACATAATAATTCATATTAGTTTATGTATTGAACAATTTTACATTACTTGTCAAAATTGGACAAAATTTATGAAGTGATAAACATAACCTATTTTTGGACGATTTCTATCCAAATGTTGGAAAGGAACAGTTTTGGGCTTCAAGCCTTTTGATCCTTTCCCAATAGTTGAGAATGATATTGTATCCATCAATGTATAAATAAATAAATAAATTTCCTTAGTCCAATAACCTAGGAGCATTTCATAAAATAATTATTTAATAGCGTCCTTTCATTTTTCAAATCATTGATTACTTAGTCGTCAGAGAGAGAGAGTGTTTGCCTGAAACTCAATTTCATGAAACTTTACTGGACAGGAAAAACACAACGATGAAATGGCCCATCATGATGTAGTTGGGAGAGAAAACAAATCGTCACTTCAAAACTATAAACTAAATTTCTTATTTATGAAATAGAATTATAGTACCCTTTGAAATTAATAAAATATCAAAAAACAAGAATACAAATTGTATAATATTTTATTAATTTTAAAGGTACTATAATATTCTATTTTATAAATACAAGAAAATAGCCCTGAATTCATACATTTTAAATTTTTTATATATGTTGTATAAGGAGGAGCTTTACAAATTTAAATATGACCTGTTATACTAGAATCTCATTTTCGCCAAGATTAGAGTTCCATTCTACCTTCACCAATTCAGCTTGTCAATCAGAATTGAATTTGATGCCTCGATGTATTCGAACACTTGCTTGAAGCTTGAAGGTGATCAACTTTATAAATTTGATAATTCTAAACTGAACTAGTAGCTACATAGAATCCCATCTCAAGGGTTAATGCCCTTTTCTAATGGTCACTAAACCTCATTTGTGTTTATAATTGAAATAGCCTACCACCAGCCGACAAACGATGCTTGATGCCTGGAGTTGACTGTCTCCCACAATGCTTGAAATAGTTGATGACATAGCTATTGGCACACTAGCAACTAGAAACCAGAAGCTGGCATCGATACAAATCTCAACTCACGTGTGTGTATTTTATTAATTTAGATTAGGAGATGAGCCAGATTGTGTTCGGAAGTTTTGAAAACAAAACCTCCTGTAAAATGATCGTTAGTTGAAAGTGATCGTTTGTTTTTATACGTATAAAAGGATGATTGTTTGTTTCCACAATCAATTAATCATTTTAACAAGACCGAATTATTAGAGAAATCACTATTTGGAAATCGGGAATGAACCTTCTCTAAATTGTTAGTTGTCAGTCAAAACGAGCCTATATTGAGGTTACTTGATTGATTGAAACATCTCAATAACAAGTGGATTAACTATTTTTGACGAATTATTAAAAAGAGAGAGTCTTTAATAAAGCTCTGCAAAACATCCACATTTAGAGGAATTCATTCCCTATTTATAAGGGTTTTCCCTATGTAACTCAATAAGGTTAATGATAAACAATAATTTCAGGTACAACTTTTATATTGTTTCTATATTCTTCAGATAGCTTTGAAAAATCATTTTTATGTTCACTTATAAGCGGATAAACTACGAAAGATTATTCCATACACTAGTTCATATATAAAGATTGAGTTCGAGATTAATCAAAGGCATTTTTGCTCTGCTGATAACTTTCCACTCTGATGAATATTGTACTTGTAATTTCGACGAAATGAATAATATTATATTATTATTTATTAATATTAAATGATAATATTCTATGTCTTGAATTTTCTTGGGCATAAGGATATAGCATTTTACAACTCAAATTTCTCCTTAGTGCAAAGCACTGGTTACCTGCTAGTCCTAACAATTTTTCAAAGAGTAAAGGCTACATAACTCCACCATAAGGTTGCAGATTAGTATTTGATGGACATTCAGTTAGATCAACGTCAGCTATTTACCTAGTTTCATGTTTTCGCGGTCAACCTTGTTTTCAACCATCAACCGTTCTTCTGCAATAGGAAATCGTAATAAACAAATAGGACCTTGAAAATGAAAGCTGCCCGTTCAACATGCCATGGGCAGCCGCTCTTATAAATAAACATTATTTGCTCATTACCTATTCAAAGTCTCGCGGCTATTTTTCAAAGCAAATGCACGAGAAAAATTATTATTCCTCCCTGGGAAATTATTCCAGTATTTCCTGGGTGTTTTGATCGATACTCTCTTAAAATGTTAAAATGACAAAAAAATTCTAATTATAGTTTCGACTCAATTGCAAAAAATACGGGAAAAGTCATAAACACGTAAATTTATTAGGAATGTCCGGAGTTGTACGACTGCTTCACACGGTAGGCCTTCGAGTTAAGAAATGAAATCAAGTCATGTAATGAAATTCAAATTACAGAAATGAATACAGGCCTCTTATATCCAATGAAGGAAAATGCTTCAGTTTCTACTTATTATTTCCATGATCGAATCTACAAAACTGAAATATAGTTTTTCTCACATGAAAAATTTGAAATACGTGAATCAGTCATTCGAGATAGGAATGAGAATCAGTCTTGTGATTCAGATGATTCGACGCATTGCAATTTTATTCTCGGAATTAAATAGGCCAATGTTATGATGCTATTTTACTCAGTAATGTTGGATGAGGAAGAATAATAGATAATAGATACCGTATTGCGTGTTTCAAAGTATTATAATCTACATTCTACAGAAATTAAGCGACTGTCAACAGGAAATGGACAACTTGCTCGTGATTAATCCGAAACGTATATTTGATACTGAATAAGATTGATTTCAATGAATTTCTAAACTACACCGAATGGATTTACATTCTCAATCATGGAATTAAGTTTATCAAAATCAGTCGAATTCACTTATTCCTGAATAATTTTTAATAGTGATACCTGTACATAGTTCACTGCAAATTGAACCTTTTTGCTGTTTTCAAATATTTAGGAAAAAATTATTCCTTTGCGGATCAGATATCTTGATAATCACTGACATTTATGGTTTAACTGCTTGAATTCTTCAATTTGGTTTGATTATTGCCAGTAATTTTCAAAGATAACTGAGCATTCAGTTATCAAGAATATCTAACAAATTGACAATTTGTTCAAACAATTCAAATACTTGCGTAAAAATACCGTTCCAATAGAACTAGTACCTATTTCTACTTGCATTCAATATAATTTGAGATGTCTTCTACACATTTGACACCGTTTAATAGGTCTATAGGTCTATAGGTTTATTTAATAGGTCTATTATCATATGAAATTATTGTGCAATAGTTTTCAATGAATGACGAATGGATGAGAGTAAAAGTTCAATCTACGGTCAAGGCCAATCGAGAAAAATGATGCACGGTTAAAGTGGAATGAATGAAGCCAGACATGGTGGAACGGGAAAGTCATTTCTCTTCGAATTTAGTTTTAGGTTTCGGGAGCAAGCCGTGACACACCCTTCATGCATTCATCAGACATCCTTCAGACATTTATCAGACATCCATTCAATCCCTGAATGAATAGAAACCCTTCAGAATAGAGTCGCACACTTTTTATCAAATGATAACGAGACTATGATGGAAAGATATGAAGACTATGATATAATAAAATATACTCGTATAAATCAATGTAATGATTGTAGCTCACACTTTAATAGTTCATGTAATGAGGTCTGTGGTTACTAGCTCAAATTCGGTCCCTCAACCTTTCAATACTTCCCACGCACACTTGCGATCGGTCTTGATTTTGATAAACGTGTGGTTTTTTATCTCGCATTAGTGGTTAGAAACGTTTCAATAGTTGTTATCAGAGTTCAGTCTCAACGTATCTGCCGCTTGTTGTGAATTTTTAATAGGGAAATTGAACTTGAGAGAGAGAGAGACTCATATGAGGATACTTTTCATAATGAAGAGATTGAAGTGTGCGTTCTGTTCATTCGATTTCTGATCTTTTTACAATTGAGTCCTCGAACATCGTTATAAGATTGGGAATTTTTGAGGAAGATAGAGAAAGACACAAATCTGGAAAACTCCAGCAGACGATTCTGAGATTATAAAATATATATATGTTTACTCAAGTTCCATTCAAATCATTTTTAATCGATGAAGAAGAAGTAATAATAAATCTGGAGAGAACATTTTGAGAAAGACACAAATCTAGAGATCTCCAGCTGGTACTCTAGAGTTGGTCCTAAGATGCAGTACATGATTGATGATTCGTTCACATTATGATCATAAACCGATCACATACTAATTACTTTTTATCATAAGCTTTTGTTAATTCGTCAATCAATGAAGAACTTCAATGTCCTTGGAAACGATAAGTCTCAATATCTGGAGAGTTTTGATAAAACATTTACGATATAGTTGAAATTCATCTTGTACAAAAATATAGTATAGTTGATATTGTATAGTTGAATTGTCTTTTAGCCGACTTGGAAGTGGAAATTGATTCTCCAATAACTCCAATCATTGTATTTAAAATACATATAATTTCACTGAATCAGAATATCGGATATCTTGTAAGAGATTGTTTTAGGAAGAAAATAATGCTATTACATTCCTCATAGTCCATTATTATGTAACAAAACCACTGATCACATGCAGTTGCTATTAAAATTGATATAATTAAAATTCCTAAAATTCAAACTTTTTCAAGAAAAGAACCATAATAATTTCCTGCCGTAAAAATCAATTCATCGTGTACTTCGTTGTAAGAAGAGAAGAAGCATTTAGTAGGCTACATGATGCTGATATTCTTACTCAAAGCATAATAATTCCTGTATCAACCCTCTCAAAATTTATAATTTCATCAAATTCTAAATCCTCACTCAAAGTAAGTTTCTAAAATTCTCACTCATTTAATTATTACTCTTTCATCAACATTTATCTTTACAACTACAGTTAAACAATTCACAATTATTTATTATTAATTAGGTAAGTTATTCAGCGAGAAAGTTACTTCACATGTGCTTGCCTACTCACATAGGCAAGTATCATCATTATTATTATTATTACCACTGATATTACTTATCCTGTAACACATTTTCTACATTATTGATGTGTTCTGTCTTCTCTTACTGTGATTCCAAATCAATGAACACTATATTTTGGAAAATAATAACTATTAAACAAAAATCCCAATCAAATGCTGTAAATTTCCATCTAGCTGTTTACCCTGTTGTCAGTAGCAGTAGCAGAAGTCTAAGGGGTGATTTACAGCATTTAATTAGGATTTTGGTTTAATAATAATTATTCATTGATTAGCATTTGAACAAATGCAACTTCCAAATTATTCCCATCTGTAGACTATCTTTTGGTTTATGAGAGGTATCCAAATTTGGGTATCAACCAATCCAAGTTATTGGCATGAATGGTATAGTTCAGTCTGAATCAGAGTCAGTCAAACACCGTCTCCCACAATTCAACTGAAACCAGCACACGAACCCCTTCACACTATTGTTATTGTGACAAACAATGACCTCCCGAAAGACAGCAGCTTCTGCCTGCCGGATGGCACAAGGCGTGATATCGACCAGGAGCCCCGAAAGCCATTGTTTGCACTATTGCCATTCATAGACGCTGATGAAGTGCCCCTCTATGAACTGCTAGTAGTTTTAGGCCAGGGCTAGGACATGTATGTGCACAGTCCAAGGAATGACGCGGTCCGTTACTATCGTCGAAAAACTGACGCGCTTTTTGGCGGTCCGAACGCGCCGGTCACGGTCACTACGCGACGTCAAAAACGCATCAAAAATGGTCATGGACGATCGTGAGTATTTCAGTGTATATTTTCAACAGATATCTTCTATAAACTTTGAATCGTTTAGAATCAATTGTGAGATTCGGGAGGTGAAAAGGACGTAATAATCCCAACGTCCCGATTCCCTAGACTTGATGATGTCTAGAATGATCTTGAGATTTTTTCATCTACTCATCATCATTCTGGAGTCGTTACGAGTTGGGGTATCGTGTTCTTTTCAGGATTATTGTGCCAATAATATTATGAAATAACTAAATCTATCGATAGGAATAACAAGTGTATGATTAAAGATATTGAATTGCAACTTACTAATCATTTGAGATTATACCGAAAATCAAGTATTCTTAATATTCATTATCATAGAATCGAATTAAACTGAGCATTCATATCGATATCATACATTCATATTCATTATCAATGCCTCAATGCTTCAAGCCTGAGAGGTTCCAGTCATGAATTTATATTTTCTTCTCAAATATTTATATAAGTATTTATATTATAAGGTGATTAATCTTTTGTCATCGTCTATATAACTTATTACTCTGGAAAAATGAAAAATACTTGCACTACTTTGCAAAATGATTGTGATATTCATATTATCTAGTCTAACCTCATTCTTTTTTGAAACTTTTATTAGTAAAAATTTGGAAGAAGACAGTTTTGGGCTATACCTGTTGTCTTCTCCCAATCATATTTAAATTATGATTTGTGATTGTGAATAAAAAAAAATGAATGAATAAATGAACTATTTGAACAGTATTAGATTTCCTGAATTGGAAAGGATAGCTTCCCAGCATCGATTTATTATATTGTCATTCAAAACCGACACGAGATACTGGTAAGCCTATTTTGATGAACTTAATTTGCGAGCGGAGAAAGAGGGGCGTGTTTATGAAGAGATGGCAATTTGAGGTAGTTCATTTTTTAAATTAGTTTGAGCGAATATCTGTGTTTACAGGCTCATTCAATTTAATTGACTTGAAGGTGAAAAATATTATGTTTAGATATCGATGTCTATTTCAGCCCTATCTATAGATTTCAAGAGAATATGTTATTTTCAGTGACAAAAATGCTTACTTCTCTACTCTATTCCAGGCAACTCAGATTCCTGTCTTTTGAGACTGAAATATATCAGTGGTCAAGAAGATGAGTTCCTTACAGAACACCCTCGAAGGGTATGATGTAACATTTACAGGCACTCACTTTTAATGGTTCGCATTGTTATTGAGTCGCTATAGAAGCCTGTAGAAGTTGTTATAGCTATTTGCTTATTACGGTTTAGAATAGCGACATGGTGGTTATTATTGTGATTAGAGTAGAAGTCTAAAGATTGTTAATTTTCACCTTTTGTGTTCATTTTTTATCAAGTTAAGCTTGACTTAGTATGACGTTAAAATTATTAGATAACTAGGTTTCTATTATTTTGACTTCTATTATGGGAATTTTGTTCAGAATGATTGCATGGTTGTTAGAAGTGTAATGATTTTTTCAATAGGATAGTAATTATTGTTGTTTTCCTAGATTCTAGATAAAATGATCGATGTCTATTTATTAGAAGATTTACTTTTCACGCTTTACTGTTGAATTAGAAATAAAGGCTTAGTTTAGGATGCAAAACATTTAGCTGGAATATTCAAGAATTATATGAGGTATCTATACATTTTCATATTATTAGATGGGAGACCACGGAAGACAAACTGTGTGATTATTTTTATTAATTTTACATTTTTCAACATTTCAACTAATTTTCACTGACAGCCAATAATAATATTAGCTCACATAAAAAATGTAGCCTTCTCCCCTCTGTAAGTATTGCTTGACATTGATTCGTTATCAATAAAGTTAGATATCGAACGCTTTGATGTATTGGCTTTGAATTCGATTCCAAAGGAATTTCAAAGCAATTTAGATTTGAATCCATCCCTCAATTCACTATTCTCACTTCAGATCGATATTTTTTCTGTCTGTGCAGAAGAAGACTCCATTATTGACGTTGACATTGTTGAAAATCCGGATCTCAAACTGAAACATCTTCCTTGTCCCTCAATTGTTGGAAAAAAGTTTTTCTGAATAGCTCAGTTGACAAGTTGGATATTATTATGCAACTATATAAACTAAACATAAACATCACAAGAAATGTATAATATGAGGTCGTGATCGAGAATAATTCGTCTCATTATACGCTATACTATGGATTTAATCTCAATTTTTGTTCAATATCAAAAAAGTCGTAGAAAGTAAACGAACCAACTGCTGTCCTCCCCTTTCATTCACGAACTCACGTATAAAGACTAGAAGAAGAATTATTTCCTATATTACTGGGTCACTTTTGAATAACATATCTTCTAGTACCCTTCCTTTTACGTCTTATTTACGTTCATAGATATAAGACTGGGTTATAGGCCTATGTCCATACTTACATATATATTTTCGCATTTCCTATACATTTGTATATCTCACTAATTCCTCCATAACCTGTATAACTGGACACCATAAGTCAAGCCGAAGTAATGAAAACACCCATTCTACTTTCTATAAAATTCCTTCTGTGATAAATTACGATTAATCTGGGAGACCTGAAGAGCCCTGTTAAATCACCCTTGTTAAATATGATATTTCTGCGTTGTCTTTGCATGATATGCTAGTTATAATTGTAGGTGAGTTGAATGGAGAATGTACAATGGATTGTAGAAAGTAGAGGAGAATGGAAGGGGAGGGGAAGAGAATGCTATCAAGAGTATAACTGAACCGTAACCAGAAATAATAGAGGAAAGGACATGGAATTGAAGCTTCAGTGCGAAATGTCGCTTCAGTTATAGATAGTAGCGTGTTAGTATAAGGTTGACATTGACATAAAGTGTTATAACAGCTTTTTGTTGGGTGATAGAGTCTTCATTCAAGCAATAAATTCTCTTCCATAGTCATTTTTTGAAAGTCTCTCAATTTAAACTACAAAAAAGTGATCCTTTGGAAATAAATTGAGAGTGATAGAAGTGTGAGGAAGAAGGTAAGCCTGAATAGAGAATTTATTTATTTTAGTATAAAAATATGATAGCTAATGAATCGATTATTTTATTTTTTTTTGATTAGGTACTATGCGAATAGTTGCTTCCATCAATAATCACAAAAATGTATTTTATTTATTTATTTGTTTATTCATTTATTTATTTGTGGATACAATCACAAATCATATAAATATGACTGGGAAAGAAAAACAGGCTTGGTTCAAAACTATTCCCTTCCCAAATTTTGATAATTAATATCATGTCCAAAAAAATAGATTATGTTTCTACTGTAAATAATTTATCCAGAAATATGTGAGATTCGGATACTGTAATGCTTATGAGACTGAGGCCTAATTTTATAGGCCTAGTTTATAATTATTAAACCTTAAGATTTTTATTCATATACCAATAAAGTAATTTGAATAGATCCTCTCAGATATATTATTAATAATATATTATAGTTTATAACTTGGAAGGTATGCTGAATCGGGTGGATGGGTTTAATATATTCAACTGGAAATGATAATATCTGAATCATTGTTATCGGCACCCTTTCTTTATTAATAATTGCAAAATTTTCAAAGCTATTGAAACAAAGATTTGCATATTCACAATTTTGCAGCTATAAAATTTTACAGTAAGCCTACTTATTCTCTTCAAATCTATCTAAATCTTCAAATTTAAGTTAGTTCCAATCTAAAATATACTATGAAGCTGTCTTAACAGCAAAGTTTAGTAGAGAGTTTTATTCTAGAACTTACCTATCACCTACTAATAATTTTCATTCAAAATCCAAATAATAATAATTATGTTCACAAAACAACTTTTTATTTAATTCATTATTCATTATTATTTTTTCAATGATAACTAGTACGTAGTACTATACTAATACTAATAAGTAGATAACTACGTACCGTACCGTATTCCTATACCTCTACAACTGGACAGTGATTCTAGAAGAAGGGAGGACAATGATTCAGTAAGAAACAGAAGAAAAATAGAACATAGAATCATTGGAAAAGAGAAATATATATAACATACTATAAATAAAAATATAAATTTGATTACCCTTTTTAAATTATTTCGTCAAGACATGTTTCGGCTACTAATGCCATTTTCATTCTAGTAGCCGAAACATGTCTTGACGAAATAATTTAAAAATCTGGTGTGGCGCACTCACACAACTTTCCTTGCCGTTATGAAAATTGATCACCTGACGCTAGTGTTCACGCGCATCTCAAGTCTACTTATAAACAAAGATCTGAGCCAGCTGGTGACAGTAGAATAACGCTGGAGACATACGAGGTCTGCTATCTCTTCATAGTGATTGATTTAATAGAATCAACAGTTGCCAACAGTTTGCAATTGGATAATCACATTTTCTCGAATTTTGAGCTTATTTTCAATTTTAGGTGAAAATGTTATTGAACATTAATTGTAGAGATTCTCATGCTCAATCTTTTCTACTCAAAATGTTTTGTTTGAATTGTATCTGAAGCCTGATAATTGGGGTATCTAAAATCAAACTTTGCAAATATGGGGCGGAGCTCCTGAATTTTTTACATATATGGGACTTGTGGCAGTTGAAACAGCTTATCAATGACTATTCTAGGTATAAATTTAATCGAAATCGTTGGAGCCGTTTTCGAGAAAATCGCGGAAAACCCTGTTTTTGACAACATTTTCGCCGTTTTAGCCGCCATCTTGAATTGCATTAGATCGAAATTGTTCGTGTCGGATCCTTATCTTGTAAGGACCTTAAGTTCCAAATTTCAAGTCATTCCGTTAATTGGGAGATGAGATATTGTGTACACAGACGCACATACACTCATACACACACACACACACCACACACACACACACACACACACACACACACACACACACACACACACACACACACACACACCCAAAAATACCCAATACCCAAAAACCACTGTCTTGGACTCAGGGGACCTTGAAACGTATAGAAATTTAGAAATTGGAGTACCTTAATTTTTTCGGGAAGCAATACTTTCCTTACCTATGGTAATAGGGCAAGGAAAGTAAAAAGGGTTCTCAGATTTATATTTTTATTTATATTCAAAAGTAGCCCTAATAAAGAGAGAAAAGACAACATACTGTAATTATCCATTTCTACTCGGGGACACGAGCAGCATTATCAATATTGGAAATAACTTTGAATTATTTAAAATCAAATTTTTCCACAACTGTCTTACTCAAGATCCAACTTGACCGTGATAAATTTATTTTAATGAAAAACCACATCCACATTTTGATAAAACAATTTTTATTCTCCAAGAACGGAAGTCTCTTCCAAATTGAATAATAACATATATGCCTATATTATCATCAGTTGGAACATCAACCCAGCAGTGCCTCTCAAAATGTCCAAAAACTGATACTAATCAGCAATCACCCCTCAAATACTTCCGCAAAAACGTCAGTACAAGTCAAGTAATTTATTGCTTTCAATTCAGTTTCCATTATAGTTGATTGCATTCAATGTTTCACGCGGACTAATTTGCATTCAATACCATTATTTTCCATTCTTCTTTTTCCTTACATTCTCTTCTATTGAGTCATTCACATTATTCTGTCACATTGATGAGCTCCACTCCTCAACCAACCTGTCATCGTTGAAAAAATTCAACAAATAACTTGATGACGTAACGTGTGTTACAATTTCATTGTGATTTGTAACATACTAATAAAGAATCATCCATCAAGAATAAAGCTCGTGTAGGTGTCTCAAAAGGGACCAATAATAATGAGTTATTCTTATCGCGTAATATGGGAAAATACTTGAATAATGACATGCCTATTCAATATCGCATTGAAATTTACCAATTATGACCAATTTCCAATTCATTTTATTATTTGTCACAGGCTAAACAACAGTAGACAATAGTCATGTACATTAAAAACTTGAAAATGTTAACACAAAGTTGGAATTTATAAATTTTTAAAATGGTGAAAATGTAATTTGAGAGCTAATAAATAATGTGTCAGCTACTTCCCAATTCTATATAGAAACATTCATCAATAAAATCTCGGAACATTAACATTATTTATACTCGAGAGTAACACGAGAGATTCTTAAAACATTTTTTCAGTTATATTTTGTTTTTCTCCAATCAGTTTAATATAGGGATTGCCAGCTATAGGGACACTGGGCTATCAATCAGCTTTTCAGTCTTGTCCTAAAAATTGTCAATGTTTGAGCCTCTTTCAAAGTACGATCACATCATATTGTAATATTAATAATATTAAAATATTATTATTATTAATATTATTGATCTGATAATATTAAAATATTCTATGGAATTATCCAATCCGATTATTCACTTGTTGATGAACGAGATAATATTATTATTATTATTTTAATATATTATAATATTCTATGGAATTATCCAATCCGATTATTCACTTTTTGATGAACGAGATAATATTACGTTCTGTGTGGAATAATTTGTTTGTTGAAGATTTTCAGCATTTTCTCAAAATTAAATATTTTATTCATAGGTCTAATTCTAATCTTGCATATACAATCCATCATTGATTGATAAATAGAGGAAGCTCACTGCTTTCGTGTATCCTGATCAAGTTATGTTATAGAAATTTATACTTTAGATTTTTTCAAAGTTGAAAAATGTGCTAATTTCTTTGATCATTTTTCATGTGCTATGATAATTGGAATTGCTTATGTTTGTAGATGAACACTATCGCCAAGTCAATGATTTTTTTAATTGAATGTACCACATCACAGTTTTGGAATTTTACTATACTGCATCAGTATTTCAAACGTTTTTCACTGAGAGCACCGTAGAGGGAAAGAACGTTTTTCACTTTTAGAATGAGGGAGTAAAAAAAAATATTCGTAAAAATTCATGGGTGAATACATGTTTCATTCATTTAGTCATAAAATTTCATTAGATTAGATGTGAGAAGAACAATTGCAAATATACCGTGATTATTAGAATATTTTAGCAATGTCCCGGGAAATTATCAATCTCTTATAGATCATATTATTTTAAATATTATTCACTTGTATTTCCCTGTACCTACTGCAAAAATCATGCAAATAAAACAGACCACTCTGTAGGCCTACACTCTTATATTCACTGATTTAACGTCCAACATCAAGATTACGACCAACATTTATAATAATATAAAATGTTGTTAAAAATGTTATTGTTGATCAATGTAATCAATTGCTTCCCAACTTTTCTATTTTAATCACTTCATTATAATTATCCCGAATCAGCAAGAGACAATAATAATTGCTTATGGAGCTTTTATTGTGAGGAAAATAATCCTCAAATAACTTACTTTCAAATAATCAAGAAGCACGAATTAAAGAGTTCTGAAAATCATTGGCTATCAGAGAACAGGACAATGTCAAAAAGCATACAACAGTTGAAAAGAAAATTCAAAATAAGAAATCTGACAATGATTTTATTTCTTCATACAGTATGGTAGGAATAGGCTGATAGCAATAAATAATAGAGACTCTTGTAGTGAATGAAAAAATTCCAAAAAGATATCTACCATAAAATGTTTTTGACTTGAATACTTGAGATGAGCTTGAATTGATTTGATAATGTCTTCTCATACGTGTTCATTAAGCCAAGAAAATTCTTGAAATTCCATATCAATAATACTTTGTCATGCGCTTATGTCCCAATTTAGTGAGCATTTTATCAGTAAATTTGTCGGCTTCCCTTTCATCAGTAAATATCTTCAAATTTAAAATTCTGTTCCACTCCCACTCAAGTATGAGGTAATAGACAGAAAGAAGTGATGATAAAATGATGACCTAATAATAATACGAATAATAATGATAATACACATAATCGAGTGACGTAGAAAATAGATTACAAAAATGAATGATTTTTGCGTATGTTTAGTTCGGTATATGCAGAAAATAAAGGTTAGCTCAATTTGATAATATGTTTGTAAGGTACGCGCTACCTAATAGATGTTGTACAGATAACATGTAGTGAGCTACCGTACTGAAAAGTCTAGCATACTGAAAATTCATAGCACATAATTGAGATTGCATTGCATCTTAGTTTCATTCAAAATCATCGGACAATTAGATAGAGGATTTCATCAGCGATAAAGGAGTTTTGATAGACAACTCATTATTTAGTGATCTATGATCAATCCATTCATCATCATAGAATATAGTAGATTTTCACTTTCATTCTAATTTTCTAATTTCATTTACTTATCAAACACTTAAAAGAATAAACCTTTGTATTACCAACAGAGAAAAAATACACAGATTATGATCAGTGGGATGAGAGAGAAAAGAAGAATGTTAGGCTACCGTACCTCTATAACTTAAGTTGCATGGTTTCTTATGTACTAGGCAGCTAGTAGGCCTACCCATTTTACAAGTTGGAAGAAAAAGAGCTATTGGTGCAGAGAGAAGATGAAAGCATTGAGCAAGGAAACGGGAAGAGCAAAGTTGATAGGGTACCGTACTGAAAGTGCATTCCTGCACTTATTAATTGATATTTGAAGCCATAAAAAAACTTTATTGATATTTTGAAAAGTGTGAGTTGCATTGTTCTATTCTCAACATGCTTTAGTTCAATAAAGTTATTAGGCTACGGTACCAAAGTAAATGCAAGGATCAACTGGTTCTTGTTAATTATTTTATTTGTTGTGACTGTACTTTCACTCCCAGAAATACTGTAACTATTATAATATAGGCTTGAATTCTGTCGTGATAGTGAAAGGTCAAATACTTCTTAGTTAATCTGCCAAAAATTATTCAATTCAAAATAGCTTAAAGAAAATAATTGAATCATCTGAATCCAAGGTGTGAAAATAGCTGAACAGCAATTAATTTATGAAGAGGTGGCTACCACGCCCGTTCATTTACTAGTATAACTATCACTTATATTTAGCGTTAGAGTTTACACAAAAATATAGAAATAAAAGTATTTTTTCAATTATGAAGTCTCTTTCAGTTTTTGTGATAGTTTGACATATTGTGAGACCGTATTTTCCTAAAAAGCATGTCATCATTCTCTGCAATCAATTTACAAATTTAAAGTTCTAAATACGTACCTACTCTAGCAATAATAATTTATCGTGCATATAATTATAGAATTTATAGCTATTTATTATGGGAGAAATCGGAGAGAAAGCTCAAATCAGCCGTTAATTGTTACTATATGAATGGCACCTTCTAAATTTATCAGTGTTCAGATTACAAATTTCAAGTTCTAAACAGGTACAGTACCTACTCTAGCAATAATAATTTATCATGCATAGAATTATGGAATTTATAGCTATTTATTATTGAAGAAATCGGAGAAAGCATGGAGAGAAAGCTCATCAAATCAACCGTTAATTGTTATTGTTACTATAAATGAATGGCACCTACTTAGTTTATCAGTGTTCACCAAGATAACATTTTTATTAATATTTTTTTCTCACGCAGCTTAAAAACTGACAAAGACTTTGATATTCTACACCAGTGCACCACTGACCTGTTCAAAATGTTTGTTGAATAAAAATAATTCTACCGTCAAGTTTTAATCTTTCCATTCTATTACAGTATTTTGAAATTCATTGACAATAATTCTTATTACGGTACAGTACCATATTAGTATTGCTCACATATCAATTTAGTAGATATTTTTCCAAGTGCCCACAGAATTTCACCATGTCTGTAGCCTAAGCATTTGCAAATTAGCTGACTTTATTCCTTATTGATTTATACAATAAGTACATCAAAATGATAGGCAGAGGAAAAATAAGGTTACCTTGTGCTTTTCCTGTCCCAAATTTGGATAAGGTTACACATAGTTCGAATCAGATTAAGTCTTGTAGTTGTTCACTTCACTAAATTTTCAGTCCTTAATTATTTTCACAAGGTAGATTTTTAAATTTATATACTTCCATTCCAATTCTATAAGATACCGGTACCACTCTTCTCACTATAATGCGTCTATTTATGAATCTAATGTCACGACCAATATATTTGATTATTATTAGTAGCCTTCTTTCAAGAATGATCATTTTCTCGTTTTATCAGCCAACATACAAGAGACATTTCCCTCATCATAAGAAAAAAATCCAATGAATGCTCACTAACAAACTTTTAAAAAAATATATATCTTTATCTGCCCACCAGTATTAGATTGTTAAAATGATTTGGTTTTTCTTTCTCCACTTTATCAGTGTTGCTGTGAAACTTGAACCAAAATTAATCTCATTTCCATCCTTTCGTTGAAATATAGCCTGGGCCTACCCTTCACAATTATGTTGTAATGTTTCTCTTCCCCTATTGTTCATTCCAATGTTATTATTTTATAAATATTAATTGTTTCATATTATTTTAAATGCTATAAATTATATAAGACTTTCTCTCAAATTTATGGTTTCAGATTTGCATTAGCTATGTGTTTTCGGTTGTATTTTTATTGTTTAGTCAAATATTATTATGGAATTGAATATATGTTTTTTACATCAAGACAAATATAAAATACAATAATTGTACTTTTTACCACTTGAATAACAATAAAAATTACCATACAAGAATACAATATTTTTGTTATGACAATACTATAATGGAAGTCTCTATAAACAGTAAATCACAACAATAAATTTCTTCTAATTAAAGTGATAGATTTCTAAATTTAGCACGTTTGTTGTCTATCCTATCATAATACAACAAAACTTCCAATAATAAGTAAAATTCTAGCATAATACAACAAAACTTTCAATAATAAGTTAAATTCTAGCATTGAAATTAAAATTGATAAAATGATCATCATAATTTGAAAATAAATGAATCATCTCAGGCACAATACTATTATCATTAGCCACTCTATCAAATAAAGTGGCTAATGATAATAGAAAATAACTAGTACCCTTGAAACATTCATGTTTCAGAATTTTAGATTATATAATAAAGAAATATTCATTTCATAAATATTATATTGTTTTATATTATCGCAAATATTATAAATTATAAAAGACCTCCCCTCTAAAATTAATTGTTTTCGGTGTGTGTTTCAGAATCATGTCGGCGTTCAAGTCTCGACTGGGCGTGTCGGAGGTGACTGACAACAAGAGCAACCTGGGCCGCGCTCTGGTGGCTGAGATGGTCGGCAACTTTGTGCTCAACTTCTTCGGCTGCCTGTCAGTGCTCGACCTCAACCAGGCGGCCAACTCCAATGCGGCGCCCAACATTGTTGTCATCGCCCTCTCCTTTGGGCTGGCCATCATGGCTTGTGTGCAGGTAACTATCATTGGTCATATCGTCAATCCACAATTATTACTGTAGGTTTATCTCAGTGAGAGGCCAAAATAAAACTCGTTGAACTAGCCTATTTGTTGTCTGTGCAGGTATACACCAACAATAATTATTTAGGTACTAATTGGTAGTAATGATATAGTATAATATTCAATATCAATATATCAATAATTTTATTCAGTTCAACAAAAAATACATAAAAGAAATCAAAATACAAAAATCACAATCAAAAATAAGTTTCTAATAGAATACAAAAACAGGCTTCATGATGGGGTGTGCTGAAAAGAAAAAATACAGGAAAAATAAATACCTAGCCAACTATGGTCACAGTATACATACAGTACGGAAACTTGGCTAGTACCCTGACGCTAAAATCAGCCATCTTGTTAGGAAGCGCCGCATTGTAATAGTATTGATGGTAGGTTCGGATCACTTTAATGATCCGGATCAATTGATCTCGTTCACTGCTACGAGCCAATCAGAAGACCAGGATTGGAACTTCCCAAGGTCACGTGATGTGTTTAGTATTGGGGTCATGTAAAAAGCATTGGTTAGATAGGCGATTTATTACAAGTTTCCATTCTGTACTTATTCTGTGCTATGGTTTCCCATGTAGTAGGCAGGTAGAGGGTGTAAAAGTAAGGAATGAAGGGTAAAGAGGAGTGGGAAAGGGAAGAAATGGAGAAGAAGGCAGGAAAAAAGAAAGTATAAATATGAGCAAAAATTTTAAGCGAGTACACTATCAACAAATGTATCTAAAAGAAAAGCCCTTGCAAACAGTAGTTGGAGCAGAAATCTCGAGACTCATACGTCGATATGAATATTATTTGTTTGTATGACAACAAGTACTGAATGAAATATAGTCGAACCACTATGATCAGGCTTATTGACTGAAGCGGCCAAAATATAAGGGGCTATTGCATCAAGGTATAGTTTTTAGAAACGTGGTCCAAGATTTCAAATCAAATCAAATTTTAGAATAAAAAATGTAGATATAACTTTCCGTGTTATAATATTATACTGCAAGAGTGATGCTCCCTTGCTGGTTGCACTTTGACGAACAAAAAAAAAAAATAATAGAGAAGGAAAAAATACGATAGTGAAAAACAGACTATAAAAGATGTTTGGAATCCCTCTAACATTTGTGGGGGGATTTATGTGGGAAGAAAAAAAATTCAAGCAGGCCAGATATATTTTTGGGTTTAGCAGTTCGTGCTAGAGCTGGATTCCTCCTATATATATATCATATACACGTGAAAGTGTCCGGTACAGTAAGGATATGATTCCCATAAGTTATAATATTATGGTACCTATTATTCATACTCACTCGACCGGTCAAAGTGAGAATATTTCAATTAGAGCTCATAATGGAAATTACATTGTCACTGTCAAGTGCAAATCCAGCTTAAACCTCCATTCAGAAACAATTTTATCAACATTATAGTAAAAATATTCATTATAGTAAAATTCACAACAGGAAGCAGAATAATAAAATGAGAATTGTTTCACAGTTTGATGATATTGCATGCAATCAAAACATCCGATTGTCACGTCATTGCGATTTTCATTCTTCTAATTATTATGAAAAAATAACGCAGCGATCAATTCATTGAATGGAACGATTTCAGTTTTCATTCATGGAGGTGTTCTACAACACTGGTTCTACTTCCCTCACACATCAATGCTCTAATTCCCTTATTCGGAAGTGCACTGTTGATTATTTTAGATGCAGTTTATTCCACTTATTTTCAATGTCACATCCATAATAATATGATAATATTCAAGAGATAATTCTTGATCGTCAAAAGCATTCAACGGTTGAACAAGAGGGCATGCCCGACATCCGTCCATATTTTTTAGATACAGAAATCATTTATGGGAAACTAAATGTCATAGGCCTACTATAATAATTGCATTGTAATATGGATATATCATAGGCCTAACTATACTCCAATGATATGAACGGCATACTCATATTACCAAGATACAGTATGCAGAAAGCAAAAGTGGAAAGTTGAACAGCTATAGTGAGGTCCACGTTATAATGGCAGTGTTTGATTAGAAATGGTATTGCTATCCTTGTCTATCATTCAACAAAGCTGATAGCGCTATCTCTTTCTCGCTTTGCTCTGTTGCCAGATCAACTTTTTTAACAATGTAGAATCCTATAATATTAAACGAGCAGCTTCTGTTTATATGTTTAGATGTTTATATGTTTGTATTTCACCGGATCTCGAAAACGGCTCTATCGATTTTCACGAAATTCAGAACATAGTAGGTTTATAATATAAAGATTCGATTGCACTAGGTCTCATCCCTGGGAAAACTCGCTGAAGGACATCAAAAGGATAATTATTATTCATCCTTGGAAAAACAGTTGATAATAATTATTTCGTCGTCTGTTGGTGATGGAAGTGAGTGAGCGAGTTCATGTGTGTGGGACTGTGTCAAAATTATGACTCAGCTGTTGAACTTTTGTAATCATTCAGCTACCGTATCTCTTTCTCGCAATCAGGCACTTAGTTCCGGTTGCAAAAAAGCCGGGTTATTTTGAATACTGATTAATTCCAATAGATACATCTTTTTGAAATGGTCTTCTCTGATTTGGTTCACGTAAAGTTAATCAGGATTAAAATTTAACCGGTTTTTGTGCAACTGGGCCTTTGTGAGGGAAATTTTCGCATTCCTCTGGGTAATAATCTCAATTTACTGTGATTGGATAGAACATTTCTGTATGAATATTATTTTATTTTCTTCTTTCGTAATAATTTTTTTATGCTTTTTTACTCCAGAGCGAAGCTCGGTCCCCGATATTTAATAATTAATTAACAAAAGATCTCATCTTAATTATGAAAATTCACTATAAAATTATTGAAAAATATAATTCCTTGCTCAGTAAAATATAATTGATTATTTTAAACGAGAATGAACAGTTAATATTGTCACCTGGTCATATGGGACATATATATGAATCATATATTTGTCTCATATTGATCAGGATTTTAGAGTTTTAAAATTAAAAAAGTTCAATGAACAGTGTTTTTGTCTTTGAACAATCTTTGTCATCGACAGAAAGATTGTTTATTTCATTACAATATTTGTTCACTGTTTACAATATTACATTAATAAACCTATACCAGCTACCGTCAAGAAGGCATTGCAAGACAGTGAGAATCGGCAACGTTGTTCTCCTATCTTTCTCCACTACCATTATAACGTGGACCTCACTATAGAGCTTGCTCTATGTGCATAGATTTTTGAAAACAAGAGAGGAAATTATAATAGTGATAACGCAACGATGCATGACCTGTTGCTAATTAAAGCGTGGTGGCAATTCATATTCTGTAAACTCCTCACTGTATACACAACCCATCATGACAACGCACCCGAAGTTCCTGTCTTCTTAAAAAAAATCCAAAAAAAGTGACAGGTATTCCGTCAACGTTATGTTCCAACGACCTGTGCAACAGGAAAACTTCCTGTTGAAGGAAGTGATTGTAAACCCTGGCATTGAATAGAGGGGAGATTAAAAATATGGTTTCAAAACAAAGGGTTCAAAAATCTGAAGTTCAGAGATAATAATATATCAACAATATAGACATTCTCCCATAAATTAATAGAATAGTAGCCAGAGCTCTCGTATGAATTATATTATATATATTTCAACAATAGTACAGTGAGAGACTCCCCACCAAACAAAACTCATAAAACATTGATTTTAAAAATTCATCTTTCTAGTTTCTCCCATTATTTTTCTGCAAGATCAGTGTAGGCTTATAGATGAGATGGATTGGTGAATTGATTTGAACTTTTTAAATTTATCTTTTCAAACTAGTTTCTCCCATTATTTTTCTGCAAGATCAGTGTAGGCCTATAGGTGGGATGAATTTGTGAATTTATTCCAGAAATGCTACGGTACCATTCTAGATAACTATAAAATTGATAAAACCGGTATTTCATTTGAAGTACAATATTTTATTTTTAAGTAAATAGCTGAATTAGGAAAATCTATTACTGCACCGCATCACTAATTGATACAAATTTAACACTTATGAGTTATATCCAAGAATAATTATAGTATGTGAATGGCTATAGTGAGGTTCACGTTATAATGGCAGTGAAGAAAGATAGCAGAACAACATTGCCGATCCTCAGGGTTGTCAATGGCTTCTTCTATAGATGGTAGCTGATACAGGTTTATTGATGTAATATTAACTGTTCATTCTCGTTTAAAATAATCAATGATATTATATAAATTATAATTTTTAATAGCTCTATAATGAATTTTAAAAAATTAAAATGGAATATTTTGTTAATTAATAATCGATTTTACATTGTTTAAAGACGATCTGGCAACAGAGCAAAGCGAGAAATAGATAGCGCTATCCGGTTTGTTGAATGGTAGACAAGGATAGCAATATCATTGCTGATCAAACACTGCCATTATAAAGTGGACCTCACTATATGATATACTGTAGCAATATTCAATGAAAAAAGATAATTTCGTTGACATGGGTCACTAAATTTGATACAATTGATAAAATTTTCGACATTCGACCTCAAATTATAATTAAAGCCAATTATACAACTATTATTATAGTCATTCAAAACCAAGTTGATAAAAATAATAATGCAAAAATAGAAATTATAAACATAATTTTTATCTACAGTAGATTATTAGCCTTATTAGCAAAATATTAGCGTAACCCCAACTTATGTAATGGATTGGAATATCTGCCAAATTTTCAACAGTTATCATTATATCTTTCATTCATAGAGCCGCGAATTTTTTGAAACGATAGAGCTATTCTAGCTCCATCAGTTATCACATTATTCTATAAATCTTGAAAAAAAACACTGAACTATTCCATGATTACAGAAAATATTTTATAGACGATGAAGCACAATTTAGCATTTTGCTGGAGGGAGTGGTGATTGAAAATGATGGAAAACATAATAATATTGCTCTCCGTATCATTCAATTGGAATGATGAGTTCTATCATTATGTAAGGCAACTCTGTTTTTTGCTAGAATTAGTTTGTGGAAAATGGTTGTATTCCATAAAAATAATGTTTATAATTATATTATTCAATCATAGAATACTGACAGACCGACAGACAGAAACATATTCATTTACAAAAAAGGAAATTACATAATGAAAATCTCTTGTACGGTACTCAAACACAGTTTCAATACTAAGAAAAAAAAACAATAAAATGAATACACTAAGCTGATTGAATAACTTTCAAGAAAATAGTCCGCATGAGCAAATAAATGCCTGTGCGCAAACCAGAGTTGCATACTCCGACTTTTACAGAGAGGAAGGAAATAATTCGATATATTCTGAAGCTTATTGACTATTATTACTACATTCAGTGAATTAGGCAGCTCAAAAATAAAAAAATTTAAATACAGTTTGGAGTACCTATTAAATCTATCTCATATCTCATTATTGGCTCACATCAAAAGAAAAAGCAGAGTGGAGAGCTATTGTTGTTTTAAAGATTCTAATAATCTTTTTAGTGATTTCTTCATGATTTTAATTCACAACTACCGTACATATTCACTGAATATTCATGCTTCTATTTTGGTATATTTCAGTCATTGGGTCACGTGAGTGGTGCACACATCAATCCAGCTGTGACGTTTGGCTTCATGGTGACTGGAAAAGTGACTATTATCAGAGCACTGCTTTACATCGTCGCACAATGCCTTGGAGCCATCGGTGGATCTGCTGCACTCAAGGTGAGCTTTTTCAATTTCATATCAGCTTCATTTGTTATATATCAATAATAAATATTTACAGAATATATGTAGCCTAGAAATTAGTGGATAAATTTATACATGTTTTCTGGATTATTTTGAATCCTCTTTACGTTTAATTCTGTTAGATCCCTCGTATAGATTATCTTGTTCGGTTAACTGAACTAATTAGTAAATTTACTAATTTACAAGAAGAGTAGACTTAATAAATTTACTGACTATTATAGTGAGTTATCATTCCTTGAATATTCAATATGACAGTGGTTTTACCAATCTTATTTGATTTGAGAGAAAAATATCAAACCTATTTTATCATGACCAAATTAATTAGGTCTACAGACTCTCCGTTATTAGTAGATTTTTTTGTGGACCAAATTAAAAATTTCGGCCCCTCTAAACTGACCCTTTCTCCACTTGATTAATGGGGAAGTTTTTCTCCATATCTTAGAATTATATGCATCAATTCAGTTTAATCTATGAATTTTGTTTCATATTAACCACTGTGCACAAACCAGAGTTGCTTACTCAGATTTTTACAGAGGGGAAGGAACCAATTTCGATGTATTCTGAAGCTTTTTTCAATATAAATATATTACAGAGCTGTAGAGTCTTCAAATAACTCTCAGTAGATACCTCTCCTTGTTAACCATAGTTGGATATGAATGATATTTAATTTTTTAGACTTACTGATTATTGAAATACAATAAAATTATCATCAAATACACTTTATTTACTCTTATGAACTTTGTAATTATGTACAAAACGTTATGTTTATTTACATATGATGTGTCATAATAATAAAATACAGTGTACTTTATAAAAGTGTTTAGTGTGTTTTGGATATGAATTATTAATTGAAGCTGCTTTCCATTGAATTATTAATTGTTTCAATCTCCTGCGATTGCATTTTCATACTGTGTTTTATAATTTGTGACTCAGTCTATAAATGGAATAAATAGAAACAGGAATGAATCTTCACAATTGCTGAAAAAGGTGGATAAATAGGTCTATTCGTATTCGGTGGTCTTTTAATTATGTAAACACGATATGGACGGCAGGATAAACCTCCACCAATTATGTAAGCAATATGTGCCTACACCGAGTATGTAAAGGTGGAGAAATGAAAACAAGAAATGATCGTACTGGTTTGATAATTAAAACAAAACAATAAATTATTTGTACAAAAAAAATTAGAATTATAATTATAAATTATGAAATAACAATAAATAGATAAATATTTCAAGGGCTACTCGCTTGGCTGCTAGTGAAGATTAAATTTGTTGTGGTTATGGAAAATTTAAAAACAATGACTCAGTAGTCACCTACCTTTTTGATAATGGCCCCAATTTGGCATCCACTGGTTAATCGCGACGTTAATTATTAATGAAAAATAAATAAAAAAACTGATCTAATGAAGTGGGTTCAGATCCCTTCCTATTCAATAATACAATTCTCTTTAAACTGCCCGAACTGTGACAGGAAAACTGTATTATAAAACAAGAACAAAATCTATCCCCTTCACCAGAACAGCCGGACTTTTACTCTCAGTCCTAACGAAACGAGCTCACACACACCACACTAGTAAAATTTTGGGTATTAATATATAACTCAGTCAATGCCAAACATGAAGTCATTTCAAATACATATTTTTATCCGTCGCACAAGCCAGCACGTTTGTTATGAAAAACAAAAGAGAAACTACAATAATTTTGATAACAAGTGAAATAAACAATCTTTCTGTCGATGACAAAACTGTTCAAAGGCAGAAACACCGTTCATTAAACTTTTCGTAAAATAAAACTCTAAAATCCTGATCAATATGAGATAAATATATGAATCATATACATGATATATATGGACATACAACATATATATGTTCCATATGACCAGGGACACATCACCCATCCCGCTGAAAGACTCGTCCCTGAGTCTGTAGTCAAGAGGGGAACAAAAAAAAAAAAAAATGATTAAACAAAATAATATACTCGGGAAACAAACGTGTGCCTGATTGACTTGATAATGCTACTATACATTGAAATCAAACTTTTACATAGAAAGGTAGGTTACTCAAACTAAATTACAAATTCAAATCAAATTCAAAATGAAACAATGCTGCACAATAACATTGATTATATATGAAACTAACTCTCAATATTATACACATTAATATACATGAATATTCAACTTATTATGAAAGAAAATCTCAATTGACAATAATTTATTTGTGAATCAACATTGAACTACTTCAAAAACTGCAATAAAAATCGAAGAAGAGAAAAAAAAAACTTTATAAGTACATTATGACTCATAACTATATAGGCAAGAAAAAAAACAATAAAACAGTTAATCTATCAAAAAGTAACTATATAACTCCTAACTATCGATTATATGTATCTTGGGTTGTGCTACCGTTACAGCAGATAATTTACACACATACAACTTGATGCCTAAATATGCACAGAATAAAGTTAAAAACCCTAACCAGCCAAATAATATATAAAAAACAAAACTAGAGGAATTTACAACATCTCCCCAAGAATTTGGAAGATCTACTTTGTGAAATATATCTGACGATATTACGTCTTGAACTGTAAATTCCGGAACCTTTATATCTATATCAGTTTTTAAAATTTCGCTAAAATTAACAAAATTAGGATTGAAATGCGGTTGCAAAACATCAATTTTCAACGAATTAAACTTAACCCAATGTAAAGGTAAGTAATGGAGAACCTGAGGTTGTTTATCAACATTTGCGTCACACGGAAAAGTCTTTCTCACCATTATTCTCCCGCCGACCGAAATCTCGCAATGACAGGGTAAAACCACATACATTGCTCCCGGAATAGGTTGAAGATGATGAAACGAACCTCCCTCGCAAGTGACTGTAGTGTTGGCCTGTATATTCGCGACGATATACTCCGAAGGCGAAAATTCGACGATCTCCAACTCCTGCTTAGCTGGACGACAGCTTAAACTGCAATATTGTTGGATGTCCTTCAGCTCTGTCGCCGCAAACAAGTGATGCATACATCTTGATGACATATGTCCTCCATGCACCAGCCGCGGAAGATAGCATAAGAAATCGTCCTGTGCCCGACAAGAAGAGAGATGATCTCCCGAGATGACCTGAATCTCACCGTCCTCCTGTCTCCGCGCCAAAACGAAATCCTGCTGCTGAAGCTGACAAATCTGGCCGTCGAAATACATAGGTGTCCTCACATACTTGTGCAATTGAAACTGTCCGCCGATGCTGACCAACGGTACTTTTAAGCTAAGCACCATGGAGTTCTCCTTCACCACGCAAGTCGTAAGTGGAAGATCAAAATATCGCTGCAAATCCGATAGAGGTATAGCC